>NC_141694.1:1317132662-1317592852 GCF_964263255.1 Lissotriton vulgaris | reverse complement strand
GGGCATCCACAGCATGAGGTCCATTAAGACTAAAAGGCACACAGGGCATAGTAAAACTAAAGAGAGCATATTAAGACTGAAGGCGTAGGCCAATAGGAAAAGAGGTGGCTATCCTCACAGTACCAAATGGTTTGGAGTGATATGGCCATGACAGGGCACATGTTATATAACTGCATACAGACCCTTTCCTGTTGAAGATAAAACAAGTTATTTTTCTCAAAGGGAGGTCAACTACTTTTACTTGGTCTCCGGAATGAGGCCTGAAGACTTAGGCTAAACCTGACAGAGCGTGGAAGAATAGCAGCTTCTGTTTGTGGTAGGAGCATCAATGTGGATCTGGGACAAGACCAAATTCTTTTTAGCTTATTGCATGCCCCAGATAAACATGAACACATAATCCTGGATATAGTCCTAAAAGAGGTGTCTTGGCTAAACTCCCATCATAAAAGCAGTGTGCAGCTGGCATTCTAATGATGCCAGCTTGCCCCAAGGAGAACTGTCAGACTGGTGCGTTGTCTACTCATGTCTTAAGAAATTGTGCCCCCAAAATGTGTCCATTTGGGAAGGTGACACCTCACTTTTTAGGGAAGCTGATATTATTCCTATAGACTGAATTGGAGTGTTACAAGCATTGAGGGTTGGACTGAATTTTGGAGTACAATACTTATTGTTCAGCGACTTTCACAATGACCTCTCGGAAATGACTTTGTCCAATTCTCCAGACCTGATTGAGGAACAGAGGGATTAAAGGACATTGCAGACTTCACTGAGGGAGCCAATACTGCTAGCAGAAAATAGATTCCCTCATTCACTACTGAGGGAACTAGGGTCACAACCAACAGTAAGTCAAATTTCTTGACCTTGCCCAAACAGTCAAGGTATTTGTTGTCCAGATTGGTATCTAGAACCCTCATGTGCAGACTTGTGTGGAGAGGTAACCTGTTAGACAGACTAGTGGAATCAGCATCCACTCATGAGGGCTCTGTAAAAATGGTAGAGAGTAGGTCCAGCTCTGGCCAATATGTAGGTGATTCAGTAGAGATCCTAGGCCTACAGCCTGGGGATGTACCTCAGGTTATTCAAGTGGGCTGGCGAGACATCCACCCAGGGCACCAGAAGCAAAGAAGGAAAGATGAGAATGGTTTCTCTGACCCTTAGGTTGGCACTCCGAGCATACAAGGAGGCGATAAACTAAACATGAAAGACAGCAGGAAGGCAATGGTGGTCAAAATAGAGGTAAAGGATGTGCACGGGTCCAGGGGAGCTGGAAGGGGGTGGCAACTCCTGTCCAAATGTTAGCGGTCTGATGGGTGAGAAAAGCAGACAGTAATGGCTCAATGAAATCTTCTTTCCTCCTTTTAAGATCTACCTGGGAGAAGAAAAAGACTCAACACATGGATTCTGAAAATGTTATCAAAGGAGTCCCGCTTGGTACCAGACGTAATGACATAGCAGCCCTGTGGCATACAGATCAAGTTACAAGGGTTAGTGAATCAGCTCAAAACATAAATGAACAACGCCTTGGGCCACAGCACACAGGCTTCGTCATCGGCACTGAGTCAGCTGAACCAAGTGCCTGTACAGATTTGTTAAGTTCCCATGCCAGGAATGCTGAAACCATCATCCCAGAAAAGTTCATGCAAATTTCGAAATGCCTGCAAGACTATGTTGTCCTGAGGTCGGTCAGATGGCTAACACCCACAGACCATATTGAACTTATGCCAGAGCAAAATTATAGGAGAGGAACTTGAAGTAATACAACAATAACTATATGGTGGAAAACAGTCCTGCCTATCATGGTTCTACTATTGGAGAGTGGTCCAAAGTATGTAAGGCAGATTTCGCACCCCATCCTGAACAGAGCAATGGGACAAGGGGAGAAGAATATCAGAGAGATTGTATATAAAAGAAGCCTCCGTCAAGGACAGGACACAGTGATGGTTTTCATTTTGCTCTTCTTGATTGTCTTAAGATAGTGTGAATCCTCCCAGTAGTGACAGTCACACCTTGCAGTTCAGTTAATATGTAAAAGGCATCAAGTGTCTTCTAAAAGGGATCCCTTTTACGAGGAAAAAGCCATGAGGCAGAAAAGTACTTTGGCAAAAATCACTGTACGTGATCGACAAGAAGAGCAATAAGAAGGCACATAACTATCATAAGCAAAAGAAGAGAAAGAGCCCAGAAAACATCCAAAAGGAGGATCCAGGAGGAATGTCAGAAAAAAAGATGAATATGAAGAAAAATAGAGCTTGGGTTGTGTTGTAGGAAGGGTTAGGTAACAGGCGTTAGATTGGTGGCCATTTTGAACTGGAAAGGATCCAGAGTCGACCACACATCTTCTCAAGAGAATGACTTAGACTCTGGATGGCAGGTGCATGGAAAGTAATATTATCTTTAATCTGCTGCTCTCATTCAGTATTAGTATTTTGGTTTCCCCTTTCCCCAGCTTCCTGTAGACAGATTCCACTGTTCCCTAATCCTATCCATAACCAAAGCAGTCTGCTGCCAGCCCAAACCTGCAAGGGCCATTGCTATTTTAGAGACACCAGCGGCAGCCTACTGGAACTCCAAGCAGATATGCAAACGATTGCTTCTCACAGAGGGGAACAAATGAAGCATCTTCACTTTTTGCAGAGAGTGAGGAAGCCCCGAATAAAGGAAAGGTCACTGAGGGACACACTTTTCTCCATTTCACCACCACAGGTCCAATAGTCCATGCCGTCAGCTTAACATGGCCATATGCAGCACCAGATAGCACAGCTATGCAGTCAGTCCTGGTTTGGATATGAAGAATGTCCAATGTATCCTTATATCCCTTTCTTGTTCTTATGCAGAGACAATTACCATTAAAGATTAATACTTTGGTTGTTGAATATAAACTGTTACATTGGATGAATAATTATGTTTTTTGGGTGCAATGAATATCAGTCCTAGCTTAATACAGTGAATTAGAAGTAATTAAACAACTCAGGATTTAAGGCACTCAAATCGCTGGGTGGATTGCGTGCAGTGCTTGGAACAGGAAACTGACAAAAAGGAGCTAAATGGCAAGATGTATGTTAAAGTTCTGTGGACAGCTGTCACATATTTTGCAATCATAAGAAGACTAGTGAGTTGTAGTTTCTATCTGGGAATAAATGAACTGTTATCCTTTTGGAAAAAAAGTCTTTGAACCACCATTTATTATTCCCTCTAGTATTGTTCAGGGTGGTGCCACTTTTGCTATTTAGACTTTTGAATGTGTAAAGATTATGGCATGTAATACCAGTTTCAGAATTAATATACTGCATCAGATCACGATCTAATTGGAAAACAAAAAAGACGATTGTGATCAAGTTTTGACATATGAGATATTGGGAACCAACTAGTACTTTGGTTTCGAAAGCTGGAATAGTTCAATAAATTAATATTTATGTTCTGGGAAGAGATGAAGGGTTAGATACATTAATTTTCTGCGTAAATGAGCCAGGATGATATTTATTTTTGTTTTACACAGAAACTAATAATTGTGATGTATTCATTTACTATAATCAATGATTGAACCTATTGTTTTCAATGACAATATGCTATTTGTGATACAAGATATGCTCTGAATATTTTCAAAGTAATCAATATGAAAAGTGGATATTTTTGCCGAGCGTACCAGCTGGAACTAATATTACTTGATTAACTTTTTATAATACAAATTAATTGAAATGATCTACACTATGGTGACCTCAAATTATCTTTTTACACATATATTTTAATAATAACGTTAAGGAAGCTACAGGTTTGACGGTCAGTCAAAAGTCCAATAAATTATCATCTAAAAAACATGTATGAGAAAAATATTAATAAATGAAGGTCAGCAAGGAGGAAAATATAAAAAAAATAAACTGAAAATTAAAGACAAGTTTGAAATGGAACAGATGATGTGTTTGACGTTGCATGTTACACCACGGCCACTATACAACTAATATGAAGGGAAGAGGATGGGCACACAAAATGGAAACTTTGAAGCTTCTTTTTATCTCAATCAAATATTGTGCTATGTTTCCAGACACAAAACACAAAGCAGCCACCATACCATTCAGATTTAGCAAAAGAGGCCAACACATTTTTAGCATGGGGAATTAAAAAATAACTCCAGAGGGTGTGTACATATACGCAGTACATTTTTATTCTTACCCATTTTGTGCAAGGTCAATGACAACTAAATCTTTTTCGAGGAGAACAACCACAGCATATGGCTCTTGAAAATCTGGAAGCACATAAAAAACACCATTGTATTCTTTAATTAAGTCCTGCAGTGAGCAAATGTCATTACCTTTCAGTAAAACGTGCATTTATAAAGAGCAAGCTACTAACCTGTGTAATAAGCTCTGAAACTGGATAGGGGTAATATCAGAGAACATTGCTTGTCCACTGTAAGTTAGTCTTATTAAAACATGTCCCTCTTCAAAAAGGAATGGTCAAGGATTATCGGTTAGTGACTTTCTTGTAGGGTCTGTGAATTTCAGTTTTGGAATGCCACATAAAACTTTTCATGCTACTTTCTTTGGAAATGTATGTGATCTGTGCTTGCATACTTTCAAGAGGTTAGCCGGTAAATATGTTCTTTATTATTGCTGGGATGTTACTGCAAAGGATATGGGTATTTAACACAATGTAGGAGGTACTCCTTGTTAGGAACTATAGGTCTGGTGGGAGGCTTCTCAACAAAGGTTGTTTCCCATTTCCTTCCCTTTGCACAAACTTTGACAATTTCACACTAAAAAGTTTCTGTCGAAAAACGGAATACATGGTAAGGTAAGCACTTTCTGTAATACTATTGTTGACTCCTGGTGGGTGGGAATACCCTTTAGATTAGGCGATTTACCAAGTTATTCTCTCTTGATATGTATGTCCTCAAGAATTCTTTTGGCTTTTATTGTAAATTCATGATGTATGATTCAAAGTCCTATGACATTCTGTAGTCCAGATCCTGGTATTCAACAGAGGCCCTATGTGAGGCCAACAAAGAAGGGATTTTTGTACATCACTGTAGTGGTCACTCAGACACTTTCTTAATGGGAAGCTGTTAGAAATGGGATCTCTGGTTGGCTAAAGCTCGCGCCAAAGTCAGGCAGAGACCACCACTCTAGTCAGGACAAGAGAGTTACACGCCAAAGATAACCCCTGCTCACCCCCTTGGTAGCTTGGCATGAGCAGTCAGGCTTATCCCGGAGGCCATGTGTAAAGCATTTGCGCACGCACACAGCAACAACATCGCAGGCACACTACAAAAGGAACTCCATACACGGTTATATCAAAAAAAGCCTTTGCATTCTCATAACACATTAGAATAGTAAACACATAATATACATGGTGCCACTTGACACTGGATCATATCTGCAAGGGATTATTTACACCTGACAGGGCCCACTGGACCACTGTCAGAACCATCACAAAGCAAACTTAGTAAAACATGTCATAAATGTACAACCAGAGGTCTACGCCAAAGTCTTTGAGACCGGATCGCTCCCGCAGAGTATGTCCAGTGGAGAAATTTGTATGATCCTTAAACCGGGCGGGGGCAAGCTTGACCCGTCCGCATATCGCCCTATCACCATGATCAATACGGACGTTAAAATTCTAACTAAATTATTGGCCACCCGATTGGCCCCTCAGATGGCGCATTTAGTCCACCCGGACCAATGCGGCTTTATTCTAGGGCGTAACACCGCCATGAATCTGAGGCACTTGAATCATATCATCCATGAATTCAGGGGATGGATGAGCAGATGGTGCTCGTATCAGTTGACCTGGCCAAGGCATTTGACACCGTGGACTGGGCTTACCTACAGGTGGTACTCAGGGTGATGGGCCGAGGCCCGAAATTTTGCCAGTGGGTCCGTATTTTATACAACTCCCCCAGAGCCTGGGTGAGATTGGGGACTGCGCGTTCGGAGGAGTGGCAGTTGGGGCGGGGTACACGACAGGGGTGTCCCCTTTCGCCACTTCTCTTTGCTCTTGCAATAGAGCCTTTGGCTGTGCGGATTCGTCTGGAGATGTCACAGTGGGGTATACAAGTGGGAGATACATGCAACATTATCTCTTTGTATGCAGACGATGCCTTGTTTTATCTGAAGGCCCCGAGGGAGGCCCTTCCTGTGTTGCTTAATCAGTTGGATCGGTTTGGGGACGCATCGGGACTGCGGCTCAATAGACGTAAGTCTTTGATTTACCCGTTGTCGGGATTCGGCTCAGTGTCCGGGGATGACTTGCCGGAGCTCGGGCTCCGTTGGGAGACTGATACTTTTCGTTACTTAGGGATTCACGTGGCGCCTAAGGAGGCGAGATCCCTGGCCTGTAATATTAACAAGGTGCTTCAGTCCCTGCAGCGCTCCGTGTCCTTCTGGAACACCCTCCCGCTGTCCCTCATGGGCCGGGTTGCTGTCGCTAAGATGGTGGTGTTGCCTAGGACTCTTTATATAATGCAAAATACGTTGTGTCCCCTCCCCCCTATGGTCTTTCGCACACTGAATGCGCTCCTTACGTCCCTACTGTGGGCGAACCGACGTAGTCGGGTTGCCCTTCACACAGTGGTGCGATCCCATGATGAGGGTGGCCCAGAGGCCCCACGCTTTGACCTGTACTACTATGCTGCGCAGCTGCTGCCAGCCGCCAGATGGTTTGCGGAATCAGAGGTTTGGGAGACACAGCTGTTAGTAGGTACGGCAACGGTGCAGGAGCTCCAGGTGGCATTGATGAGGGGAAGGGGGGCAAACAAGACTCTGCCCTACATCGTGAGACATTTGTATTTGTATTTGTATTGGTTATTTGTAGAGCGCAACTATCGCTCCGGAAAGAGCATCCTGGCGCTAATAAAACATACGGCGAATGTCTGGCACCGCTTTGTTGAGAGGGTGCTCCGGGCGGCGCCAAAGTGATAGGTCCCCAAAGGGACCTATCACTTTGGATTCTGGCGCCCATGGTGGAGTTGGAGGAGCAAATGTCCTTTTGGGCCTGATGGGAGGGAGGCTGTGAGACCCTGGCAGATCTTTACCCATCTGAAGCCTTTTTGACATATGAACAGGCGGAGGAGGCTTTCACCCTTGGCAGGGGGCAGTTTCTGCATTACCAGGGATTGCGAGATGTGGTGAGGTCACTGTGGATACAGTGTCTAGAGATTCCCCCAATGACTCACACCCTGGACATTATATTGTCTTGTGGCCGAGGACGTCGACTTATATCCCTGCTGTATGCAGCCATGCGTAGAGACTCTGCCCCGCCGGTTCCTCCGGCGTGGGCGGCCTGGGAGGTGGATTTGGGCGTTTCGGTGGAGCAGGATCAACGTAAGCAAATAGGGGCCCTTACAAAGAAGGTCTCTCGTAATGCGCGCTTAAAGCTAATACATTTCAATTTCCTGCACCGCACCTATCTCACTCCGAGTTTGCTGTAGCGTTACTCCCTGGTTAGGAGGGATGATTGCCCCAGATGCGGCGTGGGGGGAGCGGGTTTCTTGCACTTGGCCTGGGGATGTCCAATGGTCCAGAGTTTTTGGAGGAGGGCACTGGAACATATTACTGCCACAACGGGGATTCGCATTACACCGACACCTTTACACTGCTTGTTGGCGTTGGTACCTAGGCCGAAGAAACGGAAATTGTCTTATAAGTTGATGCAATTGATGCTGGTGCTGGCCAGGCGCAGGGTGGCTATTACTTGGATGGGTCAGAGGGCCCCGGAAATTCCCAGGTGGCTGAGTGATGTGCGGGAGGGTCCCTAGCAGAGGAGGCGCATATGCAGAGCTGTAGGATGGACAAGGAACTGCAGGAGGACCTGTTGGCCTGGCGCGCAATGTGTGCCACGATAGGGGCCCTGGATCATACCTCCCATAGTGAATCAGAGGGGACGAGTGGTGAGTTATTCTCACCAATGGGTTCAGGCGCTGAGGATGATACGGGGGACGCCCCCGGAGTCACTGTGGAGATGGAGTGAGGTGTAGGGACTAGCCCAGGGCTCACAAGACGTTAACTGTTGTCTGATAATATGCAGTGTGTCATGGGTAACTATGTATCTCAGTGTGACCTCTGGTCAACTAACCGTGCCTTAATGAGTCTGTCAATGTTCATATGTGATGTTTTGATGCCAATAGAGGAATGTTATTGGTTGTTTCTTTTTTGCAAACTGTCAAAAAAAAGTTTAAAAAAAAAAGTCAGTGGAAACAAATATATATATATATATTATACTACATTTGATCCCAATTTGAGCTAGGAAAAAAGAGCGAAACAAAAAACGTTGTGTATATTAGTGAATTACAATTATTTTGATTACAGAAAGGTTTGCATAAAGAATGACTAGAATGCATATTTTTGGGGAGGTGCTCATTGAAATACAGCAAAGATAGTCAATCATTATATTCTTTCCTGAAAAAGGATGGAGGTTAAGGAGAGCATGACCTTGGGAAGTGGTTGTAACAAGTGATTGTGGTGTCTAATTTAAGACAGTGTGGAACTAGAGAAGGTGGGGCAGCAAACAGAAATCTGTGAAGGGTTGGAAATAGTCTCCAAAGATGCGGTTAAAGGGTATCTCAGAATGAGTAGAGTTTCAAGAACTATCAAATCGTTAGTGCTGAACTATGAGCAAGTCAGTTTAACGTGGTCAGAGATGAGAGCTTAGTGACTCCTGAAAGCACAGATGGAAGCTAGAATACCACAAGGAGGTTTATCGAGCTCCAAGAGAAAATGTGCAAGCATAAAAACAGTCTTGCAGAGCAAGTGTCTCTTAATGCCATCTCAATGTGCTTGCAAAAATGAGAGAATATTTGAAGTAGCGAGCTGTTGACTGCTATGCAAGATTGCAAAGAAACTTGTGAAATAAACTAACATGAAGATAAATGACTGTAGAGAACTTGGTCACGCTGTTAAGCCACATCTGCCCCGCAGTAAACTCTGACCTGCGCAATGCCACGAGAGAGGAAGATTTTGCCAGCTCACCGGGTCCCTGTGCTGTCGAGACCCCCCACCGCCTCCCTCCCGCCGTCCTGCAGTCTGTTTCCACCTGACAGCGGGGCCGCCGAGTGGAGCGAGGCGAGGGGCTGCCTACAAGTCCCGGCAGCCCTCGAGGTCTCCAGACACACCCCCTTCACGACGCGCCAGGAGGCGCATAAAGGGCGTCCCCGCTACAGGAGGTAGTGTCACGCTGTTAAGCCACATCTGCCCCGCAGTAAACTCTGACCTGCGCAACGCCACGAGAGAGGAAGATTTTGCCAGCTCACCGGGTCCCTGTGCTGTCGAGACCCCCACCGCCTCCCTCCCGCCGTCCTGCAGTCTGTTTCCACCTGACAGCGGGGCCGCCGAGTGGAGCGAGGCGAGCGGCTGCCTACAAGTCCCGGCAGCCCTCGAGGTCTCCAGACACACCCCCTTCACGACGCGCCAGGAGGCGCATAAAGGGCGTCCCCGCTACAGGAGGTAGTGTCACGCTGTTAAGCCACATCTGCCCCGCAGTAAACTCTGACCTGCGCAACGCCACGAGAGAGGAAGATTTTGCCAGCTCACCGGGTCCCTGTGCTGTCGAGACCCCCCACCGCCTCCCTCCCGCCGTCCTGCAGTCTGTTTCCACCTGACAGCGGGGCCGCCGAGTGGAGCGAGGCGAGCGGCTGCCTACAAGTCCCGGAAGCCCTCGAGGTCTCCAGACACACCCCCTTCACGACGCGCCAGGAGGCGCATAAAGGGCGTCCCCGCTACAGGAGGTAGTGTCACGCTGTTAAGCCACATCTGCCCCGCAGTAAACTCTGACCTGCGCAACGCCACGAGAGAGGAAGATTTTGCCAGCTCACCGGGTCCCTGTGCTGTCGAGACCCCCCACCGCCTCCCTCCCGCCGTCCTGCAGTCTGTTTCCACCTGACAGCGGGGCCGCCGAGTGGAGCGAGGCGAGGGGCTGCCTACAAGTCCCGGCAGCCCTCGAGGTCTCCAGACACACCCCCTTCACGACGCGCCAGGAGGCGCATAAAGGGCGTACCCGTTCCCTCTCGCGGGACGCCGGGCGAAGCCCGGGCCAAGGGCGGGCCCGTTTCAGCCCGTTCCAGACTACTCCAGGCTGGGCTGGGCCACCCCCTTGCCTTCGACATCTCTATATGGACACCGCCTAAAGGTACTGATTATCCAAACACTGACATTGGACACTTGTTTAATTTACTGTGAACTCCCCAAAGTATTATAACTATGACTAGGGGTTTAAGAAGCAAAACAGCCCTCAAAGCTGCCTCATTTACAGGTCCTATTGACCTATTTATTTCTAAAACAACTGAGGCTATCAATCAGAATATTGCTGTCCTAGAACGCAGGGTCTCACAGGACCTTGCAATTGCCCGGAGATCTTCATTGGGTCCCTTAGCAACTGCCCTAACCCCATTACCTTCAGTAACCCCAATTCCCATCCTAATACAATCTGACACTACAGTACAAGTCCACTCCATCCCCAGTGCGGTGGATTTGTCAGCAACTAATTTGTCACTGGACTTAGATTTGGATTCGGCTGAGAATCTCGAGATCACCCCTGACCTTGAGCATATTCCTTCAGTAGATCCGGTTCAGGACCCTGTACTAACTAACAACCTTAGGGGGGCCAGGGAAGGCGCAGTCCCAAAGCTGCCTGTACAGCACAAAAAGAGGAATACTAAGCCAAACCCCCTTACTACCAGTAAAAAGAAAGGGCTAACTACTGCCTCATCCAAGAATACTTCTCCCAGTAAAACTTCTGTTATTTCAGATCCTTCTACCTTACAATGTCCTGAACTGGGCAAGGTCCAAGAAGGCGGCCATAGTTCGCCAGACTGCGACACATCACAACTTCTTGCTGCCTTCAGGGACATATTAAAAACCCACCTCCAACCCCTGGAGAAGAGTATTATGGTTATAGAAAAACAGCTTGCCACACTCCTCACCAAACTACCTAATCAGACCAGGGCGGGTATTACCAAAACCGGAGGGGGACTCATTACTACCAACCCAGGGACCATACCAACCAACCCAGCTAGGCCGCCGGTTACGCCTAAAGTTCAGGGCAAAAACAAAGAGCTTCCAACTACCTCTGTACCTGCTCCAAATAAGAGTGTATCCGCCAAAAATAATTCCAAACCTGAGTCACAACCAGCATCGCAGCCACATCCCATCAGTCAACAAAACATTACCCAACAATCCCCTGCAGTTTTACCCCCTGTTGCTAATAACACCGCTGCACAGGGGTCACTGCAGCCGTCCCAAGATAAAGCCCCAGTCACTCAAAAATCATATCATACGGATGCCAAGAGGGGGCCGAGGTCTAAACGCCCAGTTCACCTTCCACCAGAGGTTACACCCTTCACGGTTATCCTAACAGGAGTTCCGGAACTTCCAGTGGGTACTGATGAACCTTCCTGGTCCCTTTTGAACAAAATCCTTCAATGGCTTAGTATCAACAGGCCACTACAGCCTACTAATACTTGTAGAATTTCCTCTGTTCGTAGGGTTCCATGGGTGGGGGCGACTCCAAAGAGCATTCAGGGGGATTGCATCATTGTTACTTGCGAAGACGCATCCTCTGTGAACCATATTTGTTCTTGGCCTGAGTTGGAGAAGAAAGGGGGAATCGATACTCAGCGGCTCTCCTTTTTCTACCCATCTGTATTTAATTTTCATGCTCCTATACCAGCCCCTAATTGGGTTATTCCTCAAGAACAACCATGGAATTTTGGAGGCTTCTGGGTAACGCAAAAAAGCAGAAACAAGGATTGGTTATCACGTCCCTGGTACCCCAATAAAGGCCAACATATGGGGAACGGATGGCAAGGTATCCATACTAGCAACAGATTCGATTGTCTGGAGATGGTCGATTGACGTAGTGCCCCAACACCCTCTAGCGAGCTTGCCAATAAGGTATCAGTCTATGCTAAAGTTACGACATCCCGCAGGTCGGACTGCGTACCCGCTGTTGCACGGGTGAGCAGACGATTCAATACGGTAAACGAGGGTAGTCCCAATGTACAACCTACAGCACACACTGTTTCTAGTAATGACCTAAACACTCCTCCCTTTAAGGGTACCCATTGCATTAGTCCCGATGTGAACACACCAATTGACGTCCCCACAATAGGTCTAGTTGCCAGCCCTTCGGAAACTATCTCAACTATATCCTGTGTTACACAGCCTGGAGCTGCCACCCAGGATTCCACCAAGCTAGTTGGTGTTACCCTTATCTCCTGGAACATCGCTGGCATTGCAGGGAAACTAGATTCACCCTTTTGGACCAGGTTTATTGGGGAAGGTTACGATATAATCCTCCTCCAGGAAACCTGGTGCCAGGAACAAATTAACATCGAAGGGTACTCATCCCATTGCCACAAAGCTACCAAATCCAGTTCAGGCAGGGCTAAGGGGGGCCTCCTGCTGCTCCTGTCTAACAGGTTGAATAACTGGGTAGTTAGAAGCAGTACGACTGTGGGAACTCACAGCCAGGTAGTGAGGGTTAAGTGCAGTAAGGGGATCGATTTGATTATCGTTAATTTTTATAACAATATCTTCGATGCCACTAGAGGGAACATTCTATACCCCCTTGAAAAAGAGATTGAAAGGGTCATGGGCATCTCGAATAGAAAGGCTGAGATCCTATGGGCAGGCGATTTTAACCTACAGCCATGTCATTTGTCCAATGGGAACTCCTGTGGTCTAGGAGTAGTAATGTCTGATCAATGGGGGGGACTGGGAGAGAGGGAGGAATTCCCCCATTTCCCACATTGCCATTACGGCTCACTGCTCAATAAAATGTCAAATAAGCTAGACCTTTACCTGTTAAACTGTAATAGAAATGCACAGGCAGTTATATGTCCTACTTTTACAGGATGGGATGCTGGGACATTTATAGATCACATCTTGCTGTCCAGCACTGGAGACTTCACCAACTTATATATTAAAGTAGAAAGTCTCAGTGACCACAATAGTATTTGTATTACACTTCTGGGTCATGGTATACCATCATCAGAGCCAGGAGAAAAGTGCTCTACTGACCTAGCACCCATCAGACCTAATGGTCCAAGGATCAGATGGTCTGGTACAAATTCAAAGGCTAAACAGAAGGAGATAATAATTAGCTGTAAAACCCAAATTAGCTATTGTCTAAGCGATGCAGTTATTCCCAAGTCCCTACTGTCAAATTTCATTAACATCAATTCTATCATCGAAAGTATCTTTACTAGGGCACCCTCATCAGCCCGAGGGGCAAAGCAGGGTTGGTTTGACAAACCTTGCATGGTTGCACTCCGGGAATTGAAGAGGGCATTGGGTACCAAACCACGAGACAGGGACAGTGTAAAACTCCTCAGGGTCAACTATAAAACGGCCATCACCAACAGGAAAAAGTTTATGCAGTGTGAGGCATGGGATAAGTTAAAGGAAGCAGCAGAAACCAAAAACTGCAAATTATACTGCGAAACAATTAATAGCCCTTTTCTTAATAAAGACGATATCCCGGAACTAACTTCCTATATCGCATGCAATGACTGGATAACCCATTTTACCAACATCTTTAACCCCGATGGGATACCGCTCGAGGTACTAACTATCGAGGTTACATCTTGGACACCCTTACCTTTGGGAGTATCACTGGAGGAAGTCTATGATGGGCTCTCCAATAGCAAAGGAGGAAAAGCCCCGGGCCCGGATGGGGTCCCAATCGACTTGTTAAAAGCCGGACCTCACTTGTGGGCCCCCATCCTGGTGCGGATCTTTAATTGTGCGGCAGTAGATAATTTCCCCCCTTCCTGGGGCCAATCAGTTATAATACCCCTATTTAAAAAAGGCAGTAAATCCGAGGCATCCAACTACCGTCCAATCTCTTTGCTAGATGCTTCGGTTAAGGTTATGAGTCGTATCCTGCTTAAAAGGCTAGAAACCTGGGCAACCGATTCGAATATTTTAACTAAAGTACAATATGGGTTCCGTAAAGGTATGGGCACCCTGGAACAATGTGTTAACTTGGACCTTATTATTAACAAATATACTGTGGCCAAAAAAGGCAACCTCTTTTTATGTTTTGCTGATTTGAGCAGCACGTTTGATTTAGTTAACCATGCTATTCTTTGGGAGGTTTTAATTGAATCTGGGGCACCAAAGGAAATAGTCCATTTCTTAGCCAGGCTTTATGAAAAGCTTTCATGTAAGGTCCGTTACGGCACCCTAGGCGAATGTACACCATTCTTCAAAGTTTCACGGGGAATTCGCCAGGGATGCGTTTTGGCCCCTCTTTTATTTTCACTTTTTATTAATGGTGTTGACCGCAACCTGGTTGATATTCCTGCAGATGCCCCATTGATAGGAGGAAAACCTATCCCACTTTTACTTTATGCGGACGACGCTGTTCTTTTATCCCGCACACAGATCGGCCTTCAGCGCCTAATTGATTGTTTTATGCTGTTCATTCAAAATAGGAGACTCTGTGTGAACAAATCCAAGACGTATGTCATGGCATGCGGGCAGGCTGTAAATAAGACCAAGCATAGCTTCTTTCTGGATAAAGATAAAATGACACATGTCAAAACTTTCTGTTACCTGGGTATTACTTATAACAACAGTGGGTCCTGGATCTCTGAATTTGACAACATCAGATTGAAAATGTTGCGGTCCACCAGCAGCATATTCCGATTTGCCTCTAAACTTGGTTCTAGAAGTATACCAGATATGATTAATATTTATAACGCTCGCTGTGTATCTTCTGCACTGTATGGGGCAGGTGTATGGGGCCACAGTGCAGGTCCTTCGCTCCAAGCTGATGAAAATAAATTCCTAAAGAGATTGTTATGTGTTCCTCCCTCCGCCTCAGTACAATTGATCCATGACGAGGTAGGGATCGAGTTTATATCTGACTTAGCAGCCGTTCGGCCACTCTTATTGTGGCGTTCTATTTGGGCTAAGGCAGAGACTCGATTCACTCAAGAGGTTATTCTTGATTGTATAGGTCTTGACCATTCATTACGCATACAGTGGATGCGATATATTCATTTCTGGTATAACCTTCTATTTGACATCGATGTTCTGCTTGATCCAGAGCAGGCTGTCGCCATCCCCAAAAAAGAAATTAAGTTAACATTCTTAAACTTTAAAAAAGGGGAGCGGGACCAGGAGCATGGTAAATTAGCCACCGTGAAGTTTTATAAAGACCTGAATTTAACTCCGGGGCTACAATCTTACCTTGTATTTGTGACTCGCCCATCCCACCAATTTGTTTTAACCCGGGTCAGATTGGGAATCGTCCATCACCTTGTTGCGTTTCCAACTCAGAAAGTCAGATCAGAGACTCCCTGTCCGTGTGATAATATTTCACGCCAGAGTTGTTGCCATTTTTTACTTTTTTGTAAATTTTATTACTTTCTTAGGTTAAAATACCTTAAGCCTATTTTTATAAAATACAATACCCGAACCACAAAGGCCGCATTAACACTATTATCCTCAATGGAGAATGTGGATATTTGTTTTTTTATGGCCACCTATATTTTGAAATGTACAGCTGCCAGGAAAAGTATAGTATTGTAACCTTTTATATTTACCTTTATACTTACCTGTCTGTAATTCTTTGAGATGTACAGCTGCCAGGAAATGTATAGTGTTGTTACTTTTTTATGCATCCCTGTCTGTACATAAAAATTTTATTAGCTAAAACTTTTGGAACGGTCACTTGTGTTTTATGCCCATAGTATGCATTGTAAGGTCCTTTTTTTACACCTCAAACATTTGCCCTTTTTTATGTTATTAGAACGGTTTGTACTTGGTTTGTTTTAACGTACAGCTGCCAGGAAACTCCACCTGTGTGTTAAATCTACTGATTTCCTGTCTGTACATATTTGTATATATCCCTATATCGCTTCCTTTTTAAAAAATTTAGCTGCTGCCCAATGATTGATGTATATGCTTCTTTTATCTTAGCCTTTTTTCTGCACCATTAATGTGAATATTGAGTATTAATTGTATATATATGGTGTTATTTTTAATGTCGCTTGTATGATTTGAACCTTCAAATCGAATAAAAGCTTATGAATTGACCTAAATTGACTGTAGAGAGCAATATGTCCTGGTGGGAGATGTGGATGCTAAGCTCTGGCCTTCTAAAATAATAATCAGCCATATTCACTAAAGTACAGCAAGATACCTAAATTTAAAGTTATTCTGGACTGCTTGGAACTAAATGGTAGGGTAAAAATTGACAATGAAGAGACGAAAATGTTGTAATAGTAATTGTATTTATATAGTGCTTGCTACCCGTGATGAGGCGCTGAAGTGCTTTTAGGCGAGTAGCACGCTACTCTCCAACCCAGAGTAGATTAGTGATGGGTTAATTTAGGGAAATCTAAATTGTTAATTCGAGCGAAGGACATATGAGTTGGTTAGTTGGAGGGATAGGATAAAGGAAGAGAAGTGTATTGCAAATTAGCAAAGAATGTATAAAGGGTATTATAATGATGAAATGCATTTCTAGGGTGTTATGTTTGAGGTAGGCGAGAGAGTTAAGAGGTAAATGGTGGGATGTCAATTATTTTTCTGAGTTGGATGGTGGGTTGCCAAGCTTTCTATGTTGTGCACATGAAAGCTCTATGTTCTATTCTTGTCAGTTGACTATTTGTTTGGTACCCATCTGTTTATTATGAAACTAAAGGAATAAAATGTCATTGTAAACACACACAAAAAAAAATTGTACAACCAGTAACCAATGGTAATCACTGCACGTAGCATCAACCTGTAACAAACTACATTATGCACAGTATCACATTAAGCGCAAATTACATTCTGCGTCAACCTCACCAGCATAACCACATTATGCAATCTTTTCATAAGTCTTAACACACTAGACCCTAACCTCCCAAGCATAACTCACTTTAGGGGCGTAAATCACAGTGGAACATAATCTCACTAGCATAAACCATAATATGCACAACAACCTCATAATCATAAGAACACACTTAGAGGTATAGAACAGGGTGCGTAAATCATACTACATACATCACATTTCCTAGCACCATATAATCACACTAGGACCTGGCGTCCTACAAACCTCCCAGTCCCCCTGGCCATCTCAAAATTGTGCAGACCTAAACGTTGCAGCTGGCACTAATTGCTGCGCAGATGGGAAAGATAGGGGCACAGGAGTGCATCTCACTCCTAACTTCAAACATGCCCCCAAAGAAAGAATAACCTAAACAATGCAGCTGCCTACTACTTGCTGGGCAGCTGGGAATATTAAAATGAGGCCTGGCACCACTGTGCCAACATTGCAGCTGCCCGTGCTGGTGCGGCGCAGCTGTGAGGAGGGAAAGAGGCTTTTAAATCACATTGGCCGCCTCGCTGGAGAACACAGGCTCTCCAAACAACATGCCCCCAAAAATGTGGCAGCTGCCCTCTAGCAAGATGGGACAGCTGTAATTCAAAAGAGGGCCCTAACATACGGTGCCCTTTGCTCCCCCCCCCCCCCACGGGGCTTCTCAATAACAAATATTGACCCTATTGTGGCAGTTGCCCTATGTCAAGCGGGGCAACTGCGAGAGCATAGTCAGACTGGAAAAGCACGGGTCCCTCTGGGCCCTCTAATCAACAAATATGCCCCTCCGTTGGAGAAGCCCGCAAAGGCGGGTTCGCTCAGTAAATACAGACACTGACCGGGTGCCTGAGAGCCTCCATGGCAAAGAGATCGACCTCAGTCACACTCACCGGGGCTTGGATTGGGCTCCGCTTGTATTCTTGACTTCAGGAAGGCGCTGTGAACTTCTCTGGTCTCTGTGGCGGGAGACCAACTTCTCCACCAGTCTGGGAAAACTTGGTGGTGTCTCTCTGCCACATACGGGGCTCTATTCGTGTCTGCGGGAGCCCTGCCTACGAGCCTTCCTCACTTCCCGGTCTCTGATGCGGCAATGCGGTACCTCATCACGCGGGGCTCGGTCCTCCTCACAGGAGCCCTGCCCGGATTCTTCTTTGGATCGCCAGTGCAGGGTGGGCTCATGCCTGGCTTCAGTAGTGACCCAGGTCTCCTCCATCTCGTGGGAGGCCCGGCTACTTCCGGGGGTGCGTACTAAGCCGCGCCCACTACCAGGCAACTATGCCCGTCTTCCGGGTCGCACTGGCAGCGGCCCGGAGAAAAGTTCAAAAGCGGTGAAACGCGGGGTGGGCTCCCGCATTAGATTAAATATGATTTGCTGCCTAAGAGCGGGGTGGGCACCCACTCATTTTGAATTTAAAGCGGCCATGGGCACAAAATAAACAAAGCGAGGTGGGCTCCCGCTCGGCATGTGCACTGCGAGGGAATCCCTACGCAGGGGATTCCCTCGTTTCCCTCCTGCAGCACAGTGCTGCAAACGCCATCTCCTCTCTCTTGGCATAAGAAAAATATAGCGCTCACAGGGCGCTAGAAGCACCAAAAGCCCTGAAGGTCCTGGTGATAAAGAGATGAAAAAGATCCCAGCAAAGAGGTCTTCAGTGATGAAGGGACAGTGCCGGGCCCAGGGATACCAGTCAGAACTGGTAAAGGGGAGCTTTGGAGCACTTTGTTATGCTCAGCTTCTCTCTCCTTTGTAAGGTGGGGGCTCCATGATTAGACGCACCACAAGGGGTGGAGCCAGAATTGCGGAGGGAAGGCACAGTCCTATTCAGGTCCCAGGTGCAACTCCTCCCTCCCATCTGCATGCAGATCTCTCTATTCACCACTGGCTGACTCCGCCTAGCTCCTGGAGCCACCTACACCTCTCAGTTCCTGTCAATCACAAGCCAGACATGCAATTCACATCAGGCAGGCAGATACACAGTACACAGAAATGCCAACTTCTAAAAGTAGTTTAAGTCAAGTGGCATTTCTTCACCAGTCACCATAAATCTGTGCACACCATTGCGCAGCATTTATCCTCACAAGTTCATAGATACTAAACTCACCCCTGCACTCCTCTCATACCAGGAATTACCATGGACACACATATCCGCGATTCATTCCTATGGGAGGGCAGGCCAATCTCACCACAAGCGCTCAGAGCGCGCACGCACTTCACACTGTGCCACAGTGCTAAAGTGCGCAGAGCCCATATTCACTACGACTATGTCAGAGCTTAAGGCAAAAAGTTAAGGGGTGAACCTGCCAAAAGGGCCAAGTCTAACAGAAGCTATCATGGTATTAGGTAGCATTTTCTAGTGTGGCCATTAATCTTTTATTTAATTCTCCTCCTACGTTTCTAGGATGAAAACAGGAGTTGGGGATCCACCTGAAAACATGATAGTGTACATTTCAAAGCAATTTTGTACCAGAAGACTGGTTCTAATGAGATTTGTATTTGAATGTTGTGCGATTAAGTCATCAGTCTAGTGTAAGTGGATGAGAGAGTTAATGCTTAATATAATTTAGGAGAGCATCTGCATCACCTGTCCTGAACGGATCTCAGAAAGAAAACGAGGATGTTTTCTCTAAGATAGTTTCAGCTCAGGATTGGTAGCTTGGTTTACTTCTAGGCTCAACTGTTAGAGCAACAACAGGATGCAATATAAAACATTCTCAATGCAATACCGCTCAAAAGCTAGGATATGTTGCTGCATTACAGAAAATGTTGGCAATAAGAATTCATTCATTTAAAACCACATAGATGAAAATGATGTGATAGTATTCCAACTAGAAAAATGAGGGCTAGTGAACTAATAGAGGTATGAGACTCTTAAATGCTGGTGCATTAAAATGACCCATTTAAGACTAATGTACGGGAAGGATAAGTTACTTACCTGTAATCCTAGTTCTCTTTCAGGGGTTTCCTCATCAAAGTCATAAGCACATGAATATTCCAGCCTATGTGCGTGACCCCGGAAACACATCACATATATGTGAAAACCATATATGTATATATATACATATATATATACACACAC
Organism: Lissotriton vulgaris; assembly: GCF_964263255.1. NCBI lineage: Eukaryota > Metazoa > Chordata > Amphibia > Caudata > Salamandridae > Lissotriton > Lissotriton vulgaris. Next base: position 1,317,572,972 of record NC_141694.1, on the reverse strand, counting down.
ACAATGCAGCCTTCCATAGTCATGCTGAGCAATGTTGCAAGAAATTCTCTTGTACATAAACACATTCTAATAAAGCAGGGAGAAAGAAAGCATTTGAAAACTGCTTTATTATACAGCAGAAAACGCAATCCTGCAAGGAATAATGAAAAACATTGCCAGCACATAGGCTGCATTGCAGAATTATTAGTGTGGAAAGCTGAAAAGCTAACCCACAGAAACACTCAGGTAAACTGGCACCGTGCCTTTAAGGCAGCCATGACCCCTAGCTTCCTATCATGCCTCAGGGGTGACAGTTAGGTCAGTTGTTCTTTGCAGATATCCGCAGACCATTTTACAAAGAGATGTATGTATCATGTTCACTTGCCATTGGAAGCGGTGGGTTGTTTATGACTTTGATGAGGGTACCCCTGGAAGAGAACTAGGATTACAGGTAAGTAACTTATCCTTCTCTTCCAGGGGATCCTCATCAATAGTCATAAGCACATGAATAAAATTGCAACCCCATCCCCTCATCCTGCGGGCAAGTAAACAGAGAGTACCATCAAGATCCATAGCAGCCATAAGGCCTATACAGACTCCAATAGGTTAGCATTGGAACAGATTCCTCAAGGAGGCCTTACCCACTTGGGTATTTGCTCTGGAGTCAGAATCCAGACAGTAATGTCTGGTAAACGTATGGACCGACTTCCAAGTTGCAGCCTTGCAAATCTCGGCCATTGGTACATTGTGTAGCAATGCAACCGTAGCAGCCTTGCCCCTAGTAGAGAGAGCTTTAGGGAAGACAAACAGAGGCTTATTTGCTATTTGGTAGGCCAACTTTATGCAAGATATTATCCATCTTGAAATGGATCTTTTAGAAGCTGGGAAGCCTGTTCTAACAGAGCCATAGTTTACAAACAATTAATCAGCTTTTCTAATGGATTTCGTTGACTTCAAATATAATTTGAGAACCCTCTTGAGGTGTAGTAAATGAAGAGACCTTTCTGCGGTGTGGTAGGATTGGGAAAGAAAGAGAGTAGAGAAATCGTCTGAGTAACATGGAATGCCTTGGATAGGAAGGAAGGGTGAGTTCGCATAATCACCCTATTATGGTGGAAAACCGTACAGGGTACTTTAGAACAGAGTGCTTGTATTTCACTCACTCTACGTGCTGAAGTAATTGCTACTAGAAAGGCTACTTTTCAAGAAAGGTGTTGTAATGTGGCCTTATGAATGGGTTCAAAAGGAGGTCCCATCATAATTGGATTCCCTTAAAATGTCCATGCAGTCCTGAGGGAGGTTCAAATGTCTGTACTGCAGTACTTCAGGAGCCATGCTGTCAAGCTGAGTGAGGGAAGGCCGGGTTGCAGAATCTTCCCTCCCATTTTAGTGAGAAGGTCCGGCCTGCACAGAAGTCTACGATGAGAGCGAACCGAGAGTTGCAACAGGTCAGGATACCACCATTGGCGAGACCAGTCCGGTGCTATGAGGATCATCTTCAGTCTGGATCGCAGAAGTTTGGCCACAACCTTCGGGAATGAGAGGGAGGGGTGGAAAGGCGTATGCAAACGTCCCTGACCAATCTATCCAAGGAGCATTCCCCCTCGTTCCTGGATGCGAAGGCGTGGCATTTTTTGTTTGATCGTCTGCAAAGACGTCGATGAAAGGATGACTCCATTGATGAAAGATGTCTGCCACCGCTCTTGGAAGTGACGACTGAGGATGTCTGCTCGCACGTTCTGCTCTCCCATCAGATGGACTGCCGTGATCGATAGGTTCTTGGATAGCAGCCAGCTCGCCTGGGATTCTAGAGACAGAGGGCAAGTGCGTGTTACACCTTGTTTGTTCAAGTAATACATGGTGGTTGTATTGTCCGTTTGTACTAGGATCGATCCGGACTGAACTGACGGCTGAAAAGCCTTGAGGGCTAAATGAACCGCCCGCAGTTCCAGCATATTGATGTGATACGTCTGCTCTCTGTTGGTCCATCTGCCCTGAGTTTGCATATGACCCAGATGCGTTCCACAGCCCTGAAGGGCCGTATCCGTGATCAGGGATTGTTCTGGCAGAGGTTGGTGAAAGGAGACTCCCACCAGAAGGTTATGTGGTTGCAGCCCCCAGAGAATGGACTTTGCTGCAGGAGAGAGGAAAATCCGGTCGTTCCACTGACCCGAGGATTGATCCCATTTGTCCTCAAGATCTTGCAGTAACAGTCTCATCCTCAATCTGGCGTTGGGTATGAGCAAAAATGCACGAGGCCATCGACCTCAGCAGAGAAGTCACCTGCCTTACTGATGGCTGATGAGCATGAAGGATGATGCTGCCTTTGTCTCTCATTCATGACAATCTCTCCTCCGAAGGAAAAAAATTTCCACGGTCGGAGTGGAGGTTGGCGCCCAGATAGTGGAGTGATTGAGTCGGTTGAAGGATTGACTTGTCCTGGTTGACATGCAGGCCTAAGCCCTGTAGGAGATCCAGACAGATGTGAAGGTGTTCCTGCACCATTTGAGGAGATGATCCCTTCAACAGCCAGTAGTCCAGATATGGATATACGCATAGGCCTTGGGGATGCAATGCTGCCGCTACTACTGCCGTGCATTTGGTGAATACCCTCAGAGCTGATTTTAGGCTGAAGGGTAAGACCTTGAACTGGTAATGTATTGTTCCCACCATGAATCGCAAGAAGTTGCGATGTCTTGTTGTGATTGGGATATGAAAGTACGCATCTTGGAGGCCCACGGAACACATCCAATTGCCTTTCTTCAGATGTGATAATATATGGTGGAGCACCAACATTCGAAACTTTTCCTTTTTGATGAACTTGTTCAGAGAACGTAGATCCAGAATTGGTCTGAACTGGTTTGGTTGGTCTTTTTTCTGAACAACGAAGTATCGTGAGTACATTCCCTTTCCTCTCTGTGCAGGAGGGACCTCTTCTATTGCTAGCTTCTCAAGAAGGGTCAACACTTCCTGATGCAGGAGGTCTAGATGTAGATGTCGAGAGTTTACTGGAGGAATGTCTCTTGGGGATGCACAAAAACCTAGTGTGTACCCATTTTTTAGTATATTTAGCACCCACTGGTCTTTGGTTATGTTGCGCCACTCTTGAATGTAACTTGAGATACTTCCTCTAACTGGAGTGTGCAACGGTGCTAGAGGAAGCAGAAACTCATTGCTTCCCTGGAGTTTTTGTTGCGTAGGAGGACAGCTGTTGATGGCCTCCTCTTCCTCTCGAGGAATGACGGCCTTGGTACTGGGATTTGCCCTGTTTGTTTTGTGAACATTGAGGAGGTTGAACCCTCTGTTGGTAATTTTTCCGATTAAAGGGCCTGTATCGCCTCTTTTTCTTTTCCAGGCCCACAGCCTTTAAGGTGCCTAATTTGGCTTTCATTCTAGCCATTTCTTCGTCTGTGTGTGTGCCAGAAAATGGGAGGTTCAGGATGCGCTGTTGTACTTCTGGTTTTACCGCTGTGAGACTTAACCAGGAAGATCGTTGTAAACATATGCCATGTAAATAAGAGTGAGCTGCCAAAGACGCACCATCTGCTGCAGTGCTGATTACCTGGTTGGCCACCAGAGCCCCTTCCTGGAGGATCTCAATAAAGTCCTGTTGATCCTCTTTTGGGAGTTTGTACTTGAAGTGCTCCAGTGAATCCCATAAGGACCTGTCATAATGGCCCGGCAGGGCCGCAGCGCTGGACACTTGAAGAGAAGACACTGCAAAGCCACAAGCCTTCTGTCCCCACGAATCTTGTGCTCTACTCTCTTCATCCGGAGGAGTGGAGGAGGAAGCTGCCAACTGCATATGTCTTCTTTGCTGCTGCTATAATGACAGAGTCCGTGGTGGATCAGATTTGAGGAAAAGAGGATCTGATGCAGCTGGTTTATATTTCTTTTTAAATCCAAGCCGAAGCTGCTTTAGCCGATGATGGAGCAAGGAAGATATCCATTAGCGGCTCAATGATACCAGGGACCAAAGGGAGCAATGGCCTCGCTGCAGACCTCGGATGGAGGGTCTCGAAAATAATGGATGTGGTTGTCTGAGGAGCTGACATGGTGATGCCCCGTTTTTGAGCTCCTCTGGTGAGAACATCATGAAAGGTGTTCACATCATCAATAGGCGACACTCTTGAAGGAGAACTATCCGTCAGGATAGGCAAGTAATCCCTTTTGGATGAGTGTGTCGTACAGGAAAACCAAGATGGTTTACGCCGCCTCTTGCAATGCCCCTGAGTCGACCTGCATTCAGGGGATCTGCCTCGGTCCGAGTGGAGGGTGACCTGTCCACTTCCTGCACAAGACGCTGCAATGGTGATCTGTGCAGCGGACTGGAGTAGTCCGTAAGCCGTTGAGCATGACCAGTGATGGAGAGGTTGTAGCCATCAGGGAGAGAGATGGATGGAAGGAGATCGCTGTCCCCTTGGAGAACCTCTTGGCGGAGATCTTGGAGACTCCTGCGAATAAACAGAAGCACTGCATGAAGACTCAATCGTCTGGGGTGAGCTTCGAATGGAGAGAGAGGACTCACCACGGCTTCTGGAGAGTGATCGGCTTGATGAGTGATGTGACGTTGATGAGGAGTGTCTCGACGTCGATCGGCTCTTTGTCACCATCACTGGTAAGTCCCTAGAACCTGATCGTCTCCTCGATGTTGATCTCTCAGTGTGTTTTGACGTTGTATGGTGTGACATCGAATGTCTGGAACTCCTAGACATCGCTTTTGACTTTGAGCATGCAAGAGACCTCAACGATAAGCGGGTGGATGGAGAAATCCTTCTCAACATTGATCTTTCTCTCAACACTGACCGTGTTCTAGAAGTCAGTGGAGTGGAGATCGGGGGAACTCCTCGTCGTCGACGGAGACTGCCGTCTTGACGTCGAACGACGTTTGGTATATTTCACTTTTGGTCTCGACGTCGAATCTCTTGCCGTTGGAGAGGATCGAGCCTTCGATGTAGCACGCCGCTTGGACGACGACGGAGGCGATGAGTGCCTACCTTCAGGTGACGAGACTCGTCTCGACGTTGACCGAGGCCTGGTTGACAGCAACGGAGACGTTTGATTCGACGCCATTCACTGGTGGCCCTGCGACGGCGGAGCCTGTCTCGACATTGAACGCCGAATAAACAGCGACAATGGAGATCTGCTTCTCGACATTGTGCGAGCCCACACCGACAGAGAGCGACTCCTCAATGCCGCTCGTCGCCGGTTCACGACGGCGGAGTATTTGACGTACCTTTGTTCTTCGACAACCGGTGTTCTCTCGACAGCGAGCCTGCCGTCGATGGTCTTCTCACCGACTTTTTCGTAGCCAATGAAGGGATTTGAGGTGCCGAGCCCGACGCCGATGGAGAGCATACTGGAACCTTACTTCTAAATGGAGCGGTGGCTATCTCTTTCCTCTTCTTCATCGGAGACCTGCCTCTAGAAGGAGATTTTCTGTTCTCAGCCAGCCCATAGAGGCGAATCCTGTCCCTGTCCTTCAGAGTTCTCTTGGACAGCAGCTGGCAATGCTGGCAAGTTTTAGGGTTATGATTAGAAGGAAGGCATAGAATACAGACAGAATGGGAGTCTGTTTTAGCCTTCTTTTTGCCACAGGAAGGGCAAGGGTCAATTTTGACTAAAAAACAATGCTCAACTCTCAAACAAAAATAGAAGTATTTTCTGACAGACATCAGAAAAAAGGTAGAGCTGAAGTAACCAGGGTCCTAACAGAAGGAGCCGGAAAGAACAACTGACCTAACTGTCACCCCTGAGGCATGATGGGAAACTAGGGGTCATGGCTGCCTTGAAGGCACGGTGCCAGTTTATCTGAGTGTTTCTGTGGGTTAGCTTTTCAGCTTTCTACACTAATGTTTATACAATGCAGCCTATGTGCTGGCAATGTTTTTTCATTATTCCTTGGAGGAATGTGTTTTCTGCTGTATATTAAAGCAGTTTTCCAATACCTTCTTTCTCTCTGCTATATTGGAATGTGTTTATGTACAAGAGAAAGTCAGTACAAGCCCGAATGACCAAGGAGAGTTTGTTCCAGTGGTATGGAGTCAGGTGTGAGAAGGCCTGTCCACCATATTTAGATGTGTGGATGCGTCAAGGGTAGAGAAGGAACTGATTTTTTGATCTAAGGTTTCTATCCAGCAATAATGTGTCAATTTGTCCTGTAGATATTTGGCCCACTTAACTGTCAGAGCTTTATGCGTCAGGCAGAGGAGTTTGAATACTGCTCTACTCTTTATAGGAAGCCAATGCAAGGCTCTAAGCAAAGGGACCAAGGGGGCGCCTGGTGGCTGCTTATTAAGCAGTCGGGCAGCGGTATTTTGAACTACCTGTATCTTGGCAGGGAGAGATGCGTTTGATGCTATTATGAGCTCAATTCCATAGTCTAGGTGGCTGATAATCAAGGCAAGGATGAGGGTCTTGCGAGAGTCCAATTCGGGAGCTTTGGGTTCAGGGAAGAAGGGCTTCAAGAGCCAGAATAATGGACTGAAGTTCCAGGACTCTGATACACATTTACTTCTCTAGAAGAACCAATGGCTCAAAATTGACAACCATCAATATATCTCTGAGGTTTGCACTCTAGCTGTCCAACAATCTGACTGTATTTAGGATGAAATGTAGGTACAGAATTTTGACTGGAAGTGCTTTCATGACCTTGACAGCTCTTAGCCACCAGAAAGGCACTCACACCTAACAATGATGTCACTTAAGACCATATTTTATAATTGCATTCCCTCACTCACTCATTCTATTCATTTATTAATTCCATCTCCACTACGTTTCCATTAGCTGTCAGTTTGCTCTTGTATGGTTATCATGTGGATGTGGCAATATGGTATGAATTGTCTGCAAAAGGGCATTACTATTAGGTGTATTTTTGCTGCCTCGCTACACATTATTTTGAAGGTGCTGCAACACATTAGTTTTCATTGCCTACATTCTGGTGCCTGTCATGTATAGGTATGTTTTTCACAGAGCCCCCAGTACTATTAGATCATAGATGTTGTCCTATCTTAGTTTAGGAAAGACCTCTTTGCAGTGAGAACATTCCAGTGGTTAATAAAACACTGCGCCCCACATTTACTAACTGTGCATTCAGATTAAAGTTCGCCAGGTAATGAAAAATGTGAGCCTTTAGATATATAGAGGGGCACTCTACTGGACCATGTGCTTTGTACGAATTCTGAATAGATGGATGATTATCATCCAGAAATTTAGTTTAGGATATATATATATATATATATATATATAGATATATATATATATATATATATAGATATATATATATATATATATATATATATATATATATATATATATATATATATATATATGTGTGTGTGTGTGTGTGTGAAGGTGGGGGAAATGTAATTCTTCTTGATCTGAACGTATATGCAGGTATGCATCATGAAGATCGATGGAAATTCATCCTCATGAAGGGAGAGATTGTGTCTTGTAGTATCACCATTAGAAACAGCTTCTTACTCTGAGAGATTGCACAAGCATGTGACTAACTGAAGGTTGTCCAATGCTCATTTTGTCCCATGGGTGTAGTGAAAGTGAAGGCAGCATCACGGATTCAGTCCTGGCAAAAACAGCTCTACTAGAAGGCTGGGTTATCTCACCCAAAAGAGTGAGGCACAAAGGATATCTAAACCCGCTTGTCCACCATATCAAATCCTCCACATATTCAGTTTAAAGAAATACACAAGGTAGTAATGATCCAGAGGACAAACTTAATGACTGGAACTAGCTACAATCCGCCCTTCTGACTAAAACAAAATACCTGCTGACAAAATGTACTCCAAAGCTAAAAATATGTTCCTGGAACTTTCACAGCCTTACACAGAAACTTGAAGACCACAAAATTCTAGAGCAACTTAGAGATCTTCACCGTCCAGGAAACCTGGGCTCAAACAACTGGCCCGCTGACGGGTTCCATAGAACATCAGTAGCTAGGGTTTAAAAAAAGTCAGCAGCTATGGATGTCCAAAAGGTGGCCTAGTGATTTAGATGTCTTCATCTTTGCACAGCAAAGAAGATCTCCTTGAAGGAACAATGGGTTTAAGCAACACAATTTTTGTTTCTGTAGGACATGTTGAAGCAATCTCTGCTAATCGTCAACGTTTATGTAAAGTCTTATGGATCACAAAAATCGGCTAAACTGAAGAAACTGCTAACAATCATAACAAATCTAAAAATTAAATTCCGGCTGGTGAACATCTTGTTATCTAGCGACTTCAATATAAACTTGTTCGGTGGTGTGAAAGGACAGAAAGCCAACGACCTGGATGTAACATGTGACATTCTATCATAAAAGGTGCCCAAGAAAACTTCCAGGAGCAAACTAGCAGATTCTTTCTAGATGGACTGCAAAGTTCTTGGCCTCAGGCTCCTCAATTGCCGAACAAGCAGGGATACTCTGCCTGGCTGGACGTGAGCATCAGAAAAGTTGATGTCCTATATTTACTTCACCTTGTGCTCGGCCGCCTTATTCTGGTCCATTGATAACTTCCACCTTGGGAACCAACTCGAAAATGATCTTAGACTGCAGCAGATTGCCCTGGAAATGTACATCCTGCAACTGTAGGCTGCCTTCCCCCGGTAGTCTAGGGGCTCATACTGAAAATCTTAAAAGGGCGAAATGGGACGAAGAGATTGGCTCCAAGGCGAACATCTGGGTCAGAACACAATATCGAGCAATTGCCGCACGTATCAGCTCTCCAATCAAACAATGGTTAATTTTCACAGACCATATACTCCAGAATTTTTAAACAAAGCACTACTCCTGTATAACGACGTTCAAGAGCTCAGCAAGACCCAAGTTGACAAAGGACCAGATGGCCTTGAAGCGAGAAGTGAATAACAATGTGTGCAACTTTATGCGGCATCCTCTTTTGCCAATTGCAAAACTGAAGCTTGAAACATCCAGGGTCAATTTTAGAAGATCAGTCTGACTGTCCAAAAGAAAATAGAATGAGTTTAGGGCCCGTTTCTTATTTTTACCAAAACAAAAAACTCCAAACAAAACTGGTCCATGATTAACCAAATGATAACCAGAGGCAAGAAACGCACCAACGCAAACATTCCTGAAACCACATGGATATTATTTTTGTCAACATACTTCTCAATTGACAATAACTTCAAGGAGGTATTGCCTCCCAATCAACAGCCATCTCTGCTCACTCTGACATTATGGAAGTCTCAAAGATGGCCACCATTGATCTATCAGTGGTACACTCGGTCAGTGCGACTCCTTCAACTTGTGTAACCAGCCTGACAGAGGAACGCATCAGACTAAAATTGACAAGAATGCAGAAAGACAGGGCACATGGCCCAAACAGACTTCCCCAGCCCTCTTTTTATTTGAACCCTCATTCTGGGCAAGGTATGTACTATTGTTTAGATTTTGTCTGGTAGCAAACTGTATCCCACACTACAGGAGAGGATCAATTATTCAACCAACCTTCAAGGGGGGGCTCAAAATCTGATCCCAGCAATTATATAGCCTTGTAGCGCTCTTTGAAAACAATGCCAAAATATTTGCCAGCATCCTGCTTGAAGACATGAAAGCTTGGGCAGAACAGACGCAGATCATCCCCAGAAATCCAGTGCAGCTTTAGAGAAAACTGAGGCACTACACAACAAATTTGAAACACTTGATTAACAATGATCTCTCCTCCACTTAAACTACTAATTTTTCAACCAATATTGATTGCCTGCCCTGCACTTTAGTCTTTTAAGCCTTTATCTAAGCCCCAATGGAGCCTAACAGCCTATTTCAATCTGTCCACAGCTTGCTCATATGTCAATTCTTAAAATGCCTGTCCTGATCTGTGCCAATGACATGCACTTTATTCTTTTAAAGGCCTTAGCCGCTCTGGAGGCTTAGTTCAACGTGGCCACAACTTACTTTTATGTAAAATTTTAAACTATTTGCCTTGATTTGTACCAATGAAATGGACTTTATTTTTTTGAAGACCCTAATTAACTCTCTCGGGCGATTTTTAACGTTCATAAAATGTTTTCTCATTCCCTGCTCTAACTGCTCGTTTGATTTTGCCCTACCGTGATTCACCCTGTTAAGGTTTTAACTAACTGTAATATAAACAGTTACTTACACTGATGGAGTCCTGTCATGTGGTGGATGGCGAATTAGGTCTTCATTGGAGATGTTTTCTAGTGCACTATGCTTAGCAGCTGTGAGGCTAAACTAGGTTTTTGACAGTAATGCTGGTAACAATATCCTTGTTGGTAAGAAAACTGACAAAAAAATGAAAATAACACTATGCTTTTTATGCACGATTCTAGATGTTGCGAAACAAGTAATCCATCCTAAACTTTAAAAAACTCCCTCCTTCTTTGTTGCGCGTTTGTGATGATCCATGTTTTCAGAAGACCAGTCTTTTTAATACCAAGTTCTGTATCTTTTCTTGTATATGCCAATGGAAGAAAGTACTCAACAGCCATACTTTTCTTGTAAAACTGTTGCATTTTCTAGGTGTCTAAAGCCAATATCGACATATCCACTGATGTTTTCAGAATTAATTCAGGAATGAGGGAAAAAAATGTTGGCCTCAGCAGTAATTAAGATGACTGCTGATGAGGCCATTTCTCGTTCCCACACAATAACTTTGGTCTGAAACCACTTAATCTATAGAATTAATCATGGAACAGAATTCAACAAATAGACAGTATCATGGAACAATCAGTCCAAGATGTTCAGGCCACTTGAAGGTTTGTCTCAGGACAGCCGTCAGGGATGATCTATTTCCTGAACAAGCCCACCTTCTTTCTCTAGTGTAGCTCATGGTAACATGAATCATAGAAAACCTGCAAACCTGGCTTTGTCAGTAGGAACATAACTCACAGGGAAGACTCAATGAGACCCTCCTTAGGTACTCGAGATACATGTTTATCGTCATCTTCAGTTACCCAAAGTCAGGCTTAAGCTCCTTCAACAGCTCCTCTGATGGAGGAGAAGTATATTTGCGTGGGTTGTTCTCCCTCTTTCACTGTTCTTCCCTTTTTCCTCTTACCTTCCTCTAATATAATTCGTGTCGAAAACTAAATGAAAAGTGCCAAAACACAGCACACATCAATTAAACTTGCATTTCACTCCCCTGCTTCGAGAGGTCGCATGACTTGGGAAATATCTGTGATTTTCTATTAACTGGAGTAAATCTGAAATGTTTGTTGACAGAGGCTACAGTCCCCTGTCCCCTTGAATTCCCATTGCAATGGTGTGCTGAATCCCCGAAATACCTGGGCATCTACCTCCACAGGAGTTGTTCGGAGGTCTTCTGCCTCAATTATGGCCCTGGTATTGACAGACTATCATCCCAAATTGATCAGTGGCTTAAGCTCCCCTTATCCATTGCTGGCAGAATCCCATTACCAAGATGGTGGTAATGCCCAGTTTTTGTATTTATTTCTCAAAATCTCTTTATTGACGCCACGCTTCAGTCTTTGATTTCGCTAACAGAGGGGTATAACGTGTCCCATAGGGACAGATTCAATCTGCACTGACTACACAACACTATTCACACTAAACTACCTTCTTTTCATACAGAACCTATGGATTTCCCACCACTTACTAAGGTGATCATGGTCCCGGACAGTGCTCATTTGGTTTCTCCTCTATACCATGCATCTCTCCTTATGAGATCTGTTGGGGTGGGGAGGGCGCAAACCATGTGGGAGAGAGATTGGGGGGACCCTTTATGGACACTGCGTGGTACTACTGCTGTGAGAAGACACGGATGCTTTCTAATAACCATCAACATAAATTAGGATATTTTAAATATTTGCACCAGGCATGCACTACCCCACGCCTCATGGCTAAGATGGGCCTCACTAGATCATACTGCTGTCCCTAATGAGTGTTGGAACATGCTAATTCTTCACATCTGGAATGGAACTGCGCACCAATACATTCTTATTGGGAGAACGTTTTTCCAGTTTGTCACGCATGATAGATTTTTTACTTACCCCGACCCCACTGATGGCACTGCTGGGCTATGTTGTTAAACTATTGTTGGCAGGAGTCGGCGCTCGGCGGCCATTGCTTTACTGTTGGCTAAGTGCCAGGTGTCTCTGCACTGGTGGGGCATCACAACCCCACGGTAGAGGCCTGTATTCGTGATTTGATCTACTGCGACAACACAAGTGATATGTATGTAACACTGCAGCCCCCAGCCTCTAGACCTAAAAACATATTGCAACCACTTTGAGATTAGTTGCTGCTTTTCCCTACTGACACGGACGGACCGAAGGATGATTAATGCACATTCACTAGAATTAATATGAGACTGAGCATGAATAAAACATTTGTGACGTCCTCATTATGCACCTCACTCTGGCCTGCACTATCATGCCACCCCTGCTTGTGACTTGTATGCTTGTCTGATCTTCTTCTCACCTCTTCTAATACTCTCTCAATTCTCCATTGTTCTCAACTGTCCTTTACAAGAGCAATTGTCTTCATATAGCAACAATCAATGGCGCGAACTGTACCTAGTACTGAATTTGATACGTTTTTTTTCTTTCTCATTCTCTTGTGTATTACTTTCCATTTCCCCTGTGTAACACATGCCTGTTATACATTCCCATAAATAAAAATTGTAAAAAACACAAAAAGAACTTGCATTCCACAGATGAACTAGATCAATGTATGTGCTAATTTCTTATCACTTTTTCTTTAATCATATCCAATGAGGTGCTATTGCTGCCAGCCCAAAAAGGTCTAGTCAACTGTGTAAAAAGCACAAGCAGATGAAGGCCCAATGGTGATCATAAACTGCACTTTGTCACCATCCAATCTATATTTCCCAGATCTCAAACTGATAGTCTAGCTCAAATATACACATTTTTCAAATTAACTCTAGAGACCCACAGTCCTGAAGGGTGAGCTATATCATAGTATATCAGCAGTACGTGTCAAAACCTTTGGCACATTCAATGCACCAATGTAGTAACAATTCAATATGTGCAGCATGGAAGGAATTACCTTTTGATAATGAGACTTACTGCCCTGCCAATTGAATTCAATATTCACAGTATGGCTCCATAAGAAACATTTTGAGAGATGAATAATGTACTCACCATTAGGGTATGGTGTTTCACACAGCGTTATGAAATCAACAATTGAGTAATCCATTTCTAATACTGCAGTGCTCTTCCCATGCATGACTGTTAGACATGGCCGTCTTCCTACAGTGTCATATGAAAGGCCACCAGACAGAATTATAAACGGTTCCCTGTAAAAGAAAATACATCTCAGTAATTCACAAAGCCTCTAAAACAATCCAGCAATTCATTAAGAGGCACATAAGATGAAGGTACGCAATGCAAGTAATTTACCATCACATGGCAAAGTCCTAAGAAATCCTTTCATTATTTAGGTAATTTTCATTCCTCTGATTCTCCCTTCATCCTAGCCGTTTTTATTCCACGGTTGTTTGTTCACTTTGACACATACATAACCGGCATCATATAACACATTTTTCCATAAGAAAAATGTCCCATTTAATAAACTTCTCCTCTTGCCAGGGTGGGTCCAGAAGGGGATGCCTAGCCAGGGGTTGAAGTAATAGAACATCAAACAGTGCTGTGTTCCTAAATTTTAGTAAAGGGAACGGAGAATCGGAATTACCAAGATTACATCAAAGTATCCAAACATTATAATCTCATCCACTTGACTTTCTCTTTACTTATTTCATTGAAAATTAAGGACAGGTTCTTACCTTCGCTAACGATCTACCTGGTGAGTACTACATCTTCCGCCAGATTCCCCACGTTTTGAATATCCCAGATGCCAGTCTGGATGCAGAACCTCTTCAATAGCTCTCCACGGTAGTAAGGAGTACCAGCACTGCATGCACAACCTTTAGACATCTCTGAAGCCATAAAGAAACTGTGTCGATATATCTATCTATATCTAAATATATCAATATTTACTGAAAAAACATAGGTTTCAGGCATGTTCTAGTTAGAAATTAGCATTTAAAAAACCTTAGAAATTCACTGAAAAAAGCATAGGTTTCAAGGACATTATAGTTAGTTGGACATTTCTCTCATACAAAACCATAGAAATTCCTCCGTTATAGTTAGTTAAGCTGACTATAGCCCGCGCCCCCGCAATGCACTGCTGATGACGTCGCATATTGCATCATTCTTGACATGGTCAGTGACATCACTGATGACATCTCAAATGACATCATCCAGTGACTGTGTCTCTGAAAAATGTCAGTATGTGTATATATATATACACACACCAAGGTGTATTGAAGAATGAGTGGGTGTATAAGTATCTGGATGGATGATTTAGTAGGTGCATGGGTTAGTGACTGATACAGATATTCACACAGTTTAGTTTGTCAGTTGGTGTGTAGGCGGGTGCATGGGTTGGTGAGTAGCTAAATGAGAATCTATATAGATTATTGATTGGTTGTCTGAGTATCTGTATGGGTGCCTGAGTGTCTGTGTGGGTGGGTGCGGGGTATGACTGTGCATAGATGTCGGAGTGGATGATTCACTGGGTGTATGGGTTCAAGAATGCATCTGTGAAGGGCTGCATGGGTGGGTGAGTGTTTGTATGGGTGGGTTGGTGAGTGAATAGAGGTCTCAATGGTACATGTGTGAGCAACTGCATATGTGAAAGGCAGAGTATGTGAGTGTTGAAGTGTATAAATGACAGAGTGAGTGACTGTGAGAGTGGCTGTATGGATCAGTGTGTGCTTGTATTAGTTATTGTATTGGAGAGTAAGTGTGTGTTAGTATATGTTTACATAAGTGATGTGGTGTGTGTAGAACTGTGCAGGTGAGTAACTGGGAGTGTGATTGATTATATCCATGACTGACTAGGTGCGTGAGTAAGTCTATGAATGAAAGGCGGTGTGTGAGTGTCTGTATAGATATGTGAGTGCATATGATAATGCCGTATTGATGGCTGACTGCATGTATGAGTGACTGTATGGGTGAATGAGTGGATGTGTTTGTAGAACTAGAAATTAGTGAGTAGATATGTACTACTGGTATTGGTGTGTCGATGGTTTGAAAAATGGTGGTCTGTATTTTAGAGTGGATGTATCAAGGGTTATATTAGGGTGTGATGAGGTGCATCAGATTTTCACGTGGAGGATGTCATCAATGATGTCATTTGAGATATCAGTGACGTCACTGACCATGTCATGAATGATGTAATATATGACGTCATCAGCAGTGCATTGCGGGGGCGCAAGTTATAGTTAGCTGAACTAACTATGATGGGGGACTTTCTATAGTTTTGTACGAGAGAAATTTCCAACTAACTAGAACGTCCTTGAAACCTATGGTTCTTTCAGCGAATTTCTAAGGTTTTTTAAATGCTAATTTATAATTATAACGTGCCTGAAACCTATGGTTTTTTCAGTGAATTTCAAAGGTTTTTTAAATGAAAATTTCTAACCTTGCCTACAAAGGTAGGACATGTGAAGAAAGCGGAAGAAAAGCACAGAAAGAAGCCAGACAAATGCAGAAAGAGGCAACAGAAGTCCAGAAAGGCGAAGAAAAGTGCAGGAAGAAAATGAGATGTGCAGAAAGAACCAACAGAGGAGCAGAAAGTCCTCCTGTGCCCCCAACTTTTTGCTGATGGGTACTGGTGGTAACTGACTCCGACTAATCAGGCCTACAGCCAGTGCTATGCTAAAAGACACTTAGAATAAAGTGAAAATACCTACATACACTAGGGAACACTATGCGTTGGGGTACCCTGTGATTAGCATGACCTCCTCTGTAATTGCTCAGCTTTCCAAACTTTTCATGTTGGTGACACACTTTTCGGAGATGCATCATTTTGTGACACAGTAGGCAGTGTAGCGTGCAAGCGAGCCCAAACCACCTAAGGAGGGTTCGCGGGGGGGGGGGGCTGGGGGGTGTTTGGGGGTTTCACCGGAAGAAAATTCTGAAATAAAAGTGGGCAAATGGTCTCCTTCTGTCTGTCTCCCTCCCTCTGTCTGTCTCCCTCCCTCTGTCGCCCTTCTCACTCTGTCTGTCTCCCTTTGCCTGTCGCCCTGTCTCCCTCTCTCCCTCCCTCCCTCCCCAGTCACCCTCCCTCTGTCGCCCTCCCTCTTATATAGCGCGAACATTACCTAAAGGTGTCAGAGCGCTTTACAAAAGAACCGGTTGAGAATGTCCGCGCCCCCCGATACGTGGAGGGACAGGCCTCTCCGATGAAGAGTGTTCTCCGGGGTCCCGGGGCATGGGGGGGGGGGGGAGGGGGGAGGAGGGGGTGTGCTCCATCTGCTTCCCATCCGCTGCCCAGTGCACCTCCTTCACCGATGGTAGCAAAATCGCTGCGCTTGTCTTAATGAGATGATACTACCAGCGTCATTATTACAGGAACAAGAAAGGCATTTCCTTTTTGATTTTATACGCATGTACGAAGCTTACTTTGTCTTTCTTCTATCTCATATTTCTCGTAACAGGCAATTTTCATTAACAAATGTTCTACCTTTGTGCGTATACAGGTTGCAGTTGCAATCCACAACTTTTGACCTTTATCACGATTTCTACTGTAGACAGTATGAAAGTGGAAATGGTGTCTCTCGAATGTATTGATGACGAGCAAAAAGTAATGACGGACATGGACAGTGCCAATTACATGCAATCTAGGTGGCCCAGGCAACGATAACAAACAAAACATTTCCTCTACTGTATGTTTAACATTAGCAGCGTTTCATTTGGTGGGATACAGGGGTGATCTCGATCTATCTTTTTCTCAGTGAGTTTCATCAGTGCTGTCAGTGTCCCATCGAAAGTACGCCATCTCAGCGAAACTAGGATTTTTTTCTCATCCGGTGTTAAAACATGATCCTGCACAGCAAGTCTACCTCAAACATTACATACTGTACGTAAATGAGTAAAGTCACGCACTTAACTTCCTGGATTTTATCTGCACCTCACCCCAGCTTCCCGAGCGCACACACAGCCGCACCCGGGCACTTCACAGGTCTTTAAAAGACCATAGAGCAGAGTTTCAGGAATGCCTCTCTTAATTAGCAGATGATTCAGAAAAGGGGGTGGTGATGCTGAGCTGGGATGGTGCAGTGAGCTAAATAACGGTGATGGATCAAGCCCTGATCTTTGGACTGGGTAAGAGTGGTCTACTTAATTCAGACACTCTGTTCATCACCACCACGCTTTTCTGAATCGTTTTTGGCCACTATAAGTGTGGCAGGGTATACTCAGACATGAGTCCCTTGCTCACTGCACCATCAGGATTCAAGCAAGCGGGGCCGACGACGGCTGAAATGCCAGAAACCGGTCCCCGGAAGCTTGTCTCCTTTCTGGTGAAGAATTGGCTTGGTAGTTTGCTCTGCCCTGTTCCCATGATGCACTGGGCCAGGGACAGACTAATTTGCATATAGCCAGGTTCTGAGCTGGGATGGTGCAGTGAGCTAAATAACGGTGATGGATCAAGCCCTGATCTTTGGACTGGGTAAGAGTGGTCTGCTTAATTCAGACACTCTGTTCATCACCACCCCCTTTTCTGAATCTCTTAATTAGCAGCAATTATGTACTGAGTGCCCGTGACACAACCACCATTCGCAGGCGACACAGTACTGTGTCCGGACACACAGTTTGGAAAACTCTGAGTTAATGCCTGGTGAATTGCATGAGTACATGAGTAGTGACTGGATGATTAGAGTGCTACTAAGAGAGTGCATGGTGATTTTATAAGTGCTTGGGTTTTGGTGCAGTGATTGGATGAGCACATAGGATTGATTGGGTGACTGGAGGACTGCATAGATAGTACCAGGGAGATTACTGGACTGCATAGGTAGTCTACAGGGTATTGCAGCTCTGCATGTGTTAGTGACTGGGTCATTGCATGAGTGCATGGGTACTGAGTGGATAATTGGAGTGCAGAAAGGAAAGGGTGTGGTGAACCTATAAGTGCTTGGCTATTGGAGGAGTGTTTGGATTAGTATATGGTAGTTGCTGGGTGACTGTGGGAGTGCACAGGGAGTGACAGTGTGATTGCGGGACTGCATGGGTATTACCTGGGGAATTGAAGGAGCAAATGAGAAGTGTGTAAGTGGATACAGGAATCTATGGGTTGGGCACATGGGATTTTAACAGTGATTAGTTAATGCCTGGATCACTGCATGAGTATATAGCTACTAACTGAAAGATTAGAATACTGCAAGGAAAGTGCCTGAGAGAATTTATAAGTGCTTGAGTATTGGCGAGTGTTTGGATTAGTACATGGTAGTGGCTGGGTGACTGGAGGACGCCAGGGGGAGTGACAGGGTGATTGCTGGACTGCATGGATACTACCAGGGGAATTGAAGGACCGAATGAGAAGTGTGTAGGTGGTTGGAAGACTGCATGGGTAGTACACAGGGATTGTGCCAGTGCATGTGTTAGTGCCTGGATCATTGCATAACTACATGGGTAGTGACTGGATGATTAGAGTACTGCGAGGAGACAGCATGGTGAATTTATAAGTGCTTGGGTTTTGGCGCAGTGATTGGATAAGGACATAGGGCTGGCTGGGTGATTGAAGGACTGCATAGGTAGTACCAGGGAGATTACTGGACTGCATAGGTAGTCCTCAATGGATTGCAGCAGTGCATGTGTTAGTTACTGGATAAATGCTGAGTAGTGACTGGATGACCAGAGTGTTGCAAGGACAGTGCATGGTGATATTATAATTGCTTGGGTTTTGGTGGAGTGATTGGATAAGTGCATAGTGCTGGCTGGGTGAGTGGAGGAGTGCATGGGTAGTGACAAAGGGATTTCTGGAGAGTATGGGTACTACCTGGGTAATTGGAGGAGTGAATCAGTAGTGTGTAGGTGGTTAGAGGTCTACATGGGAAGTGCTTAGGGGATTGTAGCAGTGCATGTGTTAGTGACCGGGCCATTCCATGAGTACATGGTTACTGACTGGAAGATTAGAGTACTGCAAGGAGAGTGCATGGTGAATTTATAAGTGCTTGGGTTTTGGTGGAGAGACTGGATAAGTAAATGGTGCTGGATGGGTGATTGAAGGAGTGCATGGGTACTGACAGGGCAATGGCTGGACTGCATGGGTAGTGCTCAGGGTATTGTAGCAGTGCAAGTGTTAGTGTCTGGGTCATTGCATGAGTGCAGGGGTTCTGATTGGATGATTAGAGTACTGCAAGAAGAGTGCATGGTGAATTTATAAGTGCTTGGGTTTTGGCGGAGTCACTGTATAAGCAAACACATGTCACATAGGTCCCACTCCCTCCCTTCACCACTCTGCAAACGCACCCCCTGGCAGGTTTTAGGATGGGGGATTAATTCCATGGAGGGCTCCAGGAGGGGGGCGCACGGCCCCCTCCCACCTAGTGCACAGCCAGGTAAGGTGGTGGTCCTGGGGCGTGTAAGGGGCTCGAGCCCCGCCCCCCCCCCCTCCACAGTTTTTTTTTTTTTAAAGACGTCCTGGTGGTGGCAGTCCCCAGGACAGCAGGGGGCCGTGTGCCACCCCAATTAATTAATAAAAGGCCAGAGGGTTGGCCCCCCACACATTAAAAAAGAAGCCCCGGGGTTGTCGGTCCCTGGGGCTGCGGGAGGGCCAAGTGCCCTACTGCACATAATGTTAATCAAGTCCCTGGGGGTGGCGATCCCCGGGGGCCCCCGATTATATTTGCTGCAAATGCCCCCGGGACCTGGCCCACCCGGGGGCCTCAATTCAATGTAGCGCAGGAGCCTGTGCTTCATTTTAAAAACAAATTCAGCGGGATTCTCGACCCAGCGCCAATTTCGCCGAAATTAAAAAGAAATATGCTATTCTTAGCCCGGGGGGTCCTTGTGGGACCCCCTGAGCAGGCCCAGGGCGTCAGGGTGTTTCTACCCTGCAACCTTTTCTTTTTTTTCACCTTTATTTTTCTCTTTTCTTGTGACTCGGTTCTACCAAGTCACAAGATAGCTGCCAACACTTCCTGGTTTGAAGTGTTGATAGCCAATTAGAATAAAGCTTGTGCTCGAGAGGGTTCGCAAATCCACTGCTGCCATAGATATCGAAACTTTTATTTTTTTAATTTCTCAGCAACTACTGAGTGGATTTACACCATTTAAACAAAAGATCACTTTCTGAACCAAGCACTAGCTTTTTGCAAAATTTGGGGTAATACCGATCAGCAGTTCGGTCTGTAGCATGTCTCAAAATTTACTATGGAAATTAATGGGGAAAACGCGTTTTGGGACCCCCCTTTTTTCTCAGCCCCTGCTTGACGTATCACCCCCAAACTTTCAGGATAGGAGCTGACCTGGGTAGACGTTACTTTGGGAGAATTTTGCGAAGATTCGTCAAACGATGCCAAAGTTCTTAGCAAATCAAAAAATGCTTTTCCTTTGGAAACTAGGTTCTAACTATAACTACCTACAGGCGACCGACAGTAGGTAATTTATGGTGGGGAATATGCAGGTATGGTATCCGTTATTAAGATAAGTAACTGTTACTTCTGATGGATACTTTTACCTGCCAATTACTCACGTATTGAATAGATTTCCCAAGCAGTCTTTGTCACCAGGAGGTGGAGGGAGGGTCAGTTATACCAAAAAATCCAAGAGCACTGAACGACCAAAGTGACAAATGTAGAGGGACACACAGATTGAAACTTTACCGATGTTCGTAGCTACTGGCATGCCTCTTGCCAGCTCAAAAGTGAAAGACTTGGCTCTGGTGGAATGAGCGTGGATATGTTCTGGCAGCACCTTGTGTGCTACTAACTAGCAGATTTTGATGCAAAAAAGTATCCAACTTGACAATGTCCTCTTATGGGCTGCCTTGCCCTTCATCTTTATGATGTATCCCGCAGAAAACTGTTCATTCAGCCTGAATTCTCAGGTCCTCTCCATATAGAATGTGACTGTTCCCTGGGAGTCAAGTTGGTGAAGTCTATCTTCCTCCTTTGCTGTATGTGCGGAGGGTAGAAAACTGGGAGGTTAATGGACTGGGCTAGCTGGAACGGGCTAACCACCTCAGAAAGAAAGGAAGCCCATTTCTCAAAACCAACATGTCCGAGAAGAAAAAAGTAGATGGAGATTTCAGAGATAAGCCTGGTAATTCACTAACAGGTCTGGATGATGTAATAATGATCAAAAAGACTGTCTTAAAAGTTAGTAAGCTTCAAAGGCAACAACTTTGCAACAAGAAGAAGGTTGAGGTATGGGAATGATAAAAGGAGTAGGGAGAAACATTTTAGTGCACTTTTCATAATCTGATGAAAATGGGTGACTTAAAGGGATGGCTGATCAGGCAAACACAGAAAGGCTGATAAACAAAATTTTCAGTGCCCACAGAGCAACCCTGTCAGGCAAGCAAGAGAGCGAATTGTAGAATGTCCGGTAGACAGGCCTAAAAAGGATCTATGGAGTTTTCAAAACACAATGTGAAAAATGTGCTCATCTGCTTTAATAAACCATTTTGGTTGATTGCCTTTATGAACATACTATGACATCCACCAATTCAGAGGGGCAGTGAAAAAGAGCTCAAGCTGCCTCGATTAATCTCCAGGCATGCAGGTGTAGTCTCTTGTGTTTGGGATTTGAAACCTGTGCCTCCAAATGGGAGATGAGGTCTACCCTTTGAGGGTGACAGTGTGGCGAGCATAGAGAGGGGAGAATAAGGTCTGCATATCACACCCTTTATGGTCAGTTCAGAGCAATTAGGATTACTTGCACTATGTCTGACTAATCTTCCTCAAAACACAAGGAAGCAATGGTTTGGGCGGAAATGCGTAATGAAGCAGGAAGCTCTACCGCATATCGCATCTACCAATGCTTCCTGCATTGTATACAGGAAGGCACAGAATTTTGGGCAGTCAGCTTTCTTGTGAGTGACCAAGCAGTCTATCTAAGGAGTCCTCAACAGCTGAAAAATGTTGTAGAATATCACTGCGTGAAGGGGCCGCACGTGGTCGGCAAGGCAAAGTCGTCTGAGACTATTTGCTCATATGTTGAGCACTCCAGTCATTTAACTTTCTACCAAGCAGATAAGATCAATGTGTGTAATTATCCATTATAAAATTACAATAGTGTTACCAGTAATACCAATGCAGATGTAGGCTGACTTAAGCAAACTTAACCGTGTCAATACCAGTAAGAACATTGTCAATGTATGCTATGACAACCGCATACACAATGTTATGGATACAGATGAAAATTATACCAGTGACTGCCATATTATTTTCAGGAGTTCCAATGAACTTGTATCATTGCTGTCAGATTCAATCAAGGTGACCGCCCCATCAACCCCAACTCAGAGATACATGGTTAGACAAGTTATACGACCCACACCAACGCCTATCGAATACCAGGTCACTGCTGGGGTCCCTCTTAAACTAAAGACCAACAAGCGCCCAGGGATAACACAGATCGATCCCACAGATAAATAGTTGCACCACAAACCTATCTGAGGAAATTGGCCCTAATAAAACGTGCCTGACCAAGGGCTTGCGTTCCCCAAAAGACCACAAATTTAGATATCACATGTAGACATAAACACGCAACCAATCAGGACATGACATGTACACCACACACAGCGATCACACGCTCATGACAGGAATCTGGACACATACACACTGGCCTACACTAGCTCTCCACGAGGTCAAAAGCCATTTGTGTCCTTTTCAGATGCCAGCAGTTGTTGGTTTATGACTGAGATGTGTTTTAGAATATAGAAAATATATTTACTGTACCTCATGAACTGTATATAACAGCGGCAAAAACTTTTTACACCGAGAGACTTTGAGCAGACGCACTCTGTTGAGGATTTTCTGGCTGCAGTGTTATATTAAACCAACTTGTTCCTGTTTTAACGAACGCCTCTTGTCTTTTCATTTATCTAAGGTAAACTCATATCCGGGCAACACTTATGTGCAATATCTTTTTTTCTGGAGACCCTGGACCTCTTATTTTCAATTGCTCAAGATAGGCTCCCCACAATAGGAAGGAGCCATCTGTGATCACTGCTGACACCAGAGTGAGAGGGTGAAATGGGTTTCCTTTGTGTGAGGTTGTTGTGCACACTCCACCAATGTAGATCGACTGCTATGTCACCAGAGATTTTGATACCGCTCTAAAGAGGTCTGTGGTGTTGCTGCCTGTGAAGGCACTACTGGAGGGCCATCATGTTCCAGCGTGCATTGGTGACCAACAGAATGCAGGAATCTGGCAGACTGAGCAGGCATAAACCGTGAGCACTGGGATGATCACTGCATTCTGAATCATTGGAATCATAGCCTAAAAATCATAAACACAATAAGGAGGGGAGAAGGCTCAACTGGTGCGATTTGGGCTTGTTGATCTTAACACCCAGGTCTAACAACAGCCTGTTGTCTTCAAGTGGCAAGACAGCATCTTCGGAGAACTGGCTTTGGTTAGTCAGTCGTCCAGGTAAGAGAATGCTGGGACTTTTCACTATCTGAGATGGGCTGCAAC
This sequence comes from Lissotriton vulgaris, assembly GCF_964263255.1. Classification (NCBI taxonomy): domain Eukaryota; kingdom Metazoa; phylum Chordata; class Amphibia; order Caudata; family Salamandridae; genus Lissotriton; species Lissotriton vulgaris. The sequence continues at coordinate 1,317,549,545 of NC_141694.1, read as the reverse complement.
CACCACTAACACCTTTGTGAAGTTTTGAGGATCAGAAGCGAGGCCGAACAGAAGGACTGCAAACTGGTAGTGCTAAGACCCAACTGTGAAGCACATAAACTTCCTGTGTCACCGCAGGGGAGTGGAAATAGGCACCTTGCATGTCGACTGACATCATCCAGTCTACTTCCTACGTAAGTAAAATCTGAGCTAGAGACAGCATTTTAAACCTTTCCGTTCTTGAAGACCCAGTTTAGAATCGTGAGGTGTAGTACTGAGCGGAGGCTGCCATCTTTTTGAGACCATGACATTTTGAGAGTAGCATCCTGCTCCGGAAGAAACTCTACTACAACCTTGAGAAGTAAGGATTGAACCTCTTGTTGGATGACGCAAAATAGTCTTGAGGGAGTGTATCTTGCTGTGTAGAGATAGGAGGAGGTGTTTGTTAAAAGAGTACGGCATTCCCATTTTCACAATTTGGAAGAATCAAAGGTATGAAGTAATAGCGCTATGAGCTTGTGGAAAGGAGGATACCTGTCCTCCAATCAATAGGGTGTGGTCGAGAAAAGTGGATGAGGGCTAGAGGGAGGATACATGGTCATCCTTTGCTTCGTCCTCTATTTGCCTCGTGGAGATGGTTTGCCTGCTTTTGTTGCTGCTGTTGATGGGCGTATTGTTGACAGCCTCAAAAGGAGAAACCCCCTGCTGATGCCTTAAAATATCTCAAACTGGCGATAGTGTCTGGTTTGAGTTTGGAAACGAGAGACCAGGCTTTGGCCTTGCTGCCTTTCAATCTCACCAGTGCAGAGTCAGCTTTAGGACCAAAGAGACACTAGCCATTCAATAGGAGATCCCTTAAAATGTGTTGGACGTCAAGTGAGAAACCAGAATTCCGCAGCCAGGCATGATGTCGTAATGTGATAGGAATCCCCATGGCTCTTGTATCGAACCAGCTGAGCCCAATCCAGATTGGATTACTTGTTTTGCTTTTTCTGTACCATATCCTATGAGCTAATGAAAGTGGGTCTGAAGATCTTCTACCAGTTTAGGTCTGACGGCCTGCACTGAATCTAGCCAAACATGAAGCTGTCTTCCCAGGAGATAGGTTGCATTGCTAGATTTTAGGGCCATGATTCCCGTAGAGAAATTTTTTTGTGTGCAATTTGTTCCATCCTCTAAGATTCTCTGTCCGATGGAGTAGTGGGCAGGCCTCTGGAACAAGATGCCTGGACTACTAGGCTCGACAGAGGTGCATATGAGGAGAAGGTGGGGTCTCTAGAAATGGCTTGTATCTGTGGGTAATGATTCTGGTAACCGCAGTAGAAGGTATCAGCTTCTCCCATACGGCTAATATAGGCTCAGTAAGGGCCTTCGTAAACAACAGTATTGGGTCAGATTAGTGGGTTGCTGAGTGAAGGACCTCAGTGCAAATATTGGGCTTAACTTCGTAAACAGAAATTGTAGGTCAACAGATTTGCTGCTTTCTTAATACATGAATGGTAGGAAGTCATCACAGGTGGTGGGAGTGTGGCTGGAGAGAGAAGAGCCTCGCCAGGGGGGTATCTAACCCACTCGCATCTCTAAGGAGAACAAAATCTGGGTTTGAAGGAGAAAAATTCACCCAAGAACAATTTTTGCTGAAAAATATAATCTCTGAGTAGAGATAGAGAGCTCTGGAATGTGTCAGTAGCGCAGAAAAAAGGGAACGGACATCAGCTTGACTGGGGTGCTTTATGGCTCCAATTACATCAGGGGCAATGCGTGTGATGTTGAGGTGGAACAGGCACCTCTATCGACATCAAAATGCTATTATAGAGTTTCTGGATCCAGACTGGCTCCAAGGATATTAAGAAAGGGAGGAATCTGCAGGTAGAAGCATTCATCAGAAGCAGAGCACCATGTGTTCATTTCTGTCTTTGTGAATTTGAAGAAGTCTTAGAAATTATCCATTCTGCCTGGAAAACGAACTAGATCGCATCAGGAACCCAAGAACTGAAACATATGGGGAGAGCTAACTACTGCGCCAAAAAAGATTTTTAGGAACTTGAAGGTAAAACTACAGAAAAAGTAAAAACACTGACAATGTAGTGCACTGAGATCCATTTGTATAGACCATAGACCAAAATATCTACAAAAGAGGAACTATTTAAAATTAACATGAGAAGCAACAGAATGTGATACAAATTTAAGATATGCCTAAGTGACTCCACCATGATTTTGATCTGCTACTCCCATGATTATACTGTGATCCATTTCTTAGGCAAACAGAGACCACCAATATCCCAGCTAACCACTGACAGCCCAGAAAGGCGAAAGAGTGGCAGAAAATCATACCTCTAATAAACCCACTATAAGGGATTTCTGAGAAAAAGTAACTGAAAGGAAAGGCCTTCAGCAATTAGATTTGACCACACTTACCTGCTGACAGATCTGATGCCCTACCAAGAATCATCATAGGGCTGTAAATGTAAGCAATGCAAGCCTACGAAGACATATACCGACCTCAAAACTCTGGATTAACTATGTGTTAGACCTGGCATCTTTTGGTGTGTTTCCCCTGTCTTTAGGCTTTTTGACCTCCCGGTTTTTACTCTGTTTTTGCTGGTTTAGTGTCTCTGTGCACTTTCTCACTTATGTTCAGGGTTAAAGTGCAAGTGCCCCTGTTGTGAATTGTATTATGGATTTGTGTTTCCATGATTGGCATATTTAATTTACTGGTAAGTTCCTAGTAAAGTGTACTGCGAGTACCAGGGCCTGTGAATCAAATGCTGCTGGTGGGCCTGCAGCACTGGTTGTGCCACCGACACAAGCAGCCCTGTAAAGGGTTCTCAGACCTGCCATTCCAGTGTCTGCACGCAGTTTTTAACTGCCATGTCAACCTGGCAAGTGCACCCACTTGCCAGGCCCTAATCTTCCCTTTTCTTACTTGTAAGTCTCCCCTAAGAAGAGCTAAGGTACCCCTGTGGGCAGGGTGCTGCGTATGTAAAAGGTAGGACCTGTCCTGGTAGTGAATTAATGTGCATTTCGTTTTTCACTATGGAAAGTCTATCTGTTCCATATGATAGAATGGGCATTTACATATAACATTTTATAAGCATAACTTCCCACTGGGACAAGACAGGGAAATGGAGTTTAGAATAACTGGACTCAAAATGTAAAAACACATCTTTTAGTAAAGATGATTTTCATGTTCTTTTAGAAAGTAGGTATTTTCTTATTTAGCATCTGTGTGCCTGTACTGGGTTTGTAGTTTGACTGTCTGGCTTTGGAGCGACAGGGGCGGGGATGAGCATTCTCTTCAGACAGCCACTGTGTGGAAACTTGGCAGAGATTACTGTTAGCATGAGCAGAAGCCATTGTGTTTGTGGCGTCCATTTTAGTTAGCCACTTGTTTGGCATGTGCTTCCCTGTCTTCGCTGTTGCCTGCTTCTCTATTAGACCCGAGTCATCATCTATAGTTAGCTCCTGCAGCACTGAGCCTGAGCACTGCGCATGCTCAGAAAGGCCTGTAGTTGCTGGGATGCCCCAGATATACACTGCACTGTCAGGCTATTTTAACTGATGTCAGCAACATTGTAACTCCTCCCACTCTGTTGACTAAGCAATTCTCATATACCCTTGAATGTATAAGTCTATTTGTGTGTACACTTGTACTGCCTCTTTTTGAACCTCCATGCTTACACTACACTTACTACAGTATATAAGGCCCATGGTTTCTGCACTCCATGTGCTGCCTCATACATTGCCTGAGAGTTGTGTATCGATGCAGTTCCACTCATGAGTCCTAATAAACTATTTCTTTGATATTACAGCTTCTGTACCAATCTCTTTTTGTCAGTCTAAAGGACTAGTCCGCACAGAAGGGCGAACCCCTGCACCGGTAAACCTCTTAAAATGCTCACCCCCACAACTGAAGCAGTCGAGGTGTGTCCTGCCTTTCCTTGATGAGTCAGGGCTGGGCTGAATTGACCTGTTCTGCATTTAGAGAAGTGGGATGAGATTTCCTTGCACCTGAATGGGCCTGGTCTGCGTTAGAAAATGCTGGTTCTACCTCCTTCCGAGAAGCTGGGCCAGAGATGACTAAACGAGGTTTGGACTAGGTAGAGACACTCTTTGTCTAAGAAAATAAAGAGAAACTGAGTATGAATATTGGGGCCCAAACCCCAGAACTTTAGAACTCGTGGGAATCAAGGAACCTGCCAAGAAGAAGAGCTGGAAGAGTTGGCAGGAGGTGTACTGCCCCTTTGCTGTGTTGTTGCTTTGTTGGGTTGGCCTGCAATTGCTGCTTCTGCCTAGGGCAGTGAAAGGACTGGACAGAACTTTCTTAACTTGTGCTGAGTATCTCCAAGGTCTTGTAGTAGAGCTTACCCCCTGTTCTGAAGTCTCAGGGACCGCAAAGACTTCACCGACCTCTGGCAACCGCTTCTGAAACCGTGGTTCCAGTTGACACAGGGAGGGAACAGGAACCAACTCAGTCACCGACTCTGTCGCTGGCTCAGTGTCCTGAAGGCACAGCAGAGGGCACCGCCGCATCTCGCACCGCAACCCTAGTCTCACCAGCTATGACCGTCACCACCGAGCTGCTGCTTGCACTGCGACCTGTAGATACTGTACTCCGCATCACCTCACTTCACTTCGACACCCTGGTCTCATAGACGCTGCTATTGCTGCCTGCTAACTTCGACACCCATGACTGCATCGTGGCTGGGGGCACCGCTCGTAAGTCTCACACCACCCTGTCTCGTCCCACCTCGCAGTCTCGGCCGACTGACGCCAGCTCCCACAAACCGGCTCTGTTGCTTGCAACGTGATCGTCAGCTTTGCAATGAGCACCGTCTCGCTCTGTATCGCAGCACTGGTCTCACCGACCATGCTGGCGGACTGTCACTGAACTGCTGCTTTCACCACGCCTTGAGGGCACCACACACTACACTGCTACACTTCACATTGCAACGGTTGCTACAACCGACTAAGACCAACGTGATTGACCGCAATGAAACAGTACTGTTTAGGAGTCTGCGGACACCTCAACCAACTTGGTCTGACGGAACTGTTGGATTCTGTTTTCAGTATTGCGGTAGCACCAGACGGAGCTCTCGACTTCAAGGAACTGCATTTTTTAGGTTATTCTTGCAAAGTACATATTTTTAAGTACTGTATGTTGGAGTTTTCTCGGTTTTTTTTTGTCTTGTTTTGAATATATAAAGTATTGGATATTTTTCTAAACTGGTGTGGTGTCCTTTTGTAGGGTTTTCAATGTATTACGGTTGGTTATGGGCAAATGCTTTACACACTGCTTCTGGGATAAGCCTGAGTGCTTGTGCCAAGCTACAAAGGGGGTGAGCTGCGGTTATTTCAGTAGTGTATCCCGCTTGTCCTGACTAGAAGGAATGGTCTCTATTGGGACAAATGTGCAAACCATTGCCAACTAGAGACCCACATATCTAACATTATGGTTGTGCACCAATTTAAAATCTATTAGCTGAGAACCCATGTTGACCAATCTTTATTGGCAATTCTACCATTCCAGGCACCCTGCAAATGTAATTTGAACCACCATCCAAACAAAGCCTGTTCGAAAAGAGTATACATCTTGTTAGAATATCCTGTAAAACAGCTCGCTGATGCCACCTATTGGGACATTTTGGGCAGCGGCTGAGCCAAGAAAAATCGGATGTTAAAGTGAGCAACTTTTAAACGGAATCAAACTTTACAGCTTTTACAAACAGCACAAGGAGGCACGACTGACTAACCTGAAAAAGAAGATAATGATAAAAAGAATCTTGAAAAATGCCAAAGAAGGAAATGGGAAACTGAATGGCACTTGGTGCAGCAGAAGGGCAGTCAAACAGCCTTGGATTTCCCCTGGCATTTATCTGAGCAAAAGAGTAGGAAGCTAGCCTGAAGTAGGAGATACTGCAAAAGCCTACTGAATACGAGAGTCCCCAAAATACAGCCCAGATACAGTCATAAAGAAGAACGAGCTAATACAGGAAAAACATCGCTCCTACTTTAAAGAGAAGAGGAGGAGAAAGTATTTCGGAAAACTGATCTTGTTACAGAAGATGGATACTTTGCATAACACCCTTGTAGAACATAAATAACTTGTTCGACTAGAACCAAAACCACACTATCTTGAAGGGATATTGAGCATGTTATAATGATTACTGAAACACCTGGTTTAGCAGTTTCTGTGAGAAAAGTCATAGGAAGCATCTTTAGCTGCAAAAGGACATAAAACTCAGTAAAACCTATTCTTTGCTTCATCGGCTGTGGCTTCTGAGGGAATAAACTACAGCTGCAAATAAAGTCTCTCCCTTTTCTTCTTAGGTCACAACCACACACCATAATGAAGATTAGCTCATAGGGATGTAAATAACCACCCTTCTATGGTCCTCTAGACTGCTATAGAGAAGTATTCTCAAAGGCTTACATGGCCCAGGATACAAGACATCTCCAACTGCTTGAAAACCAACTGAGGAGCAGCAAGCTAATGCCTGAGGCCTTCAGAAAATAATACCAGTAACTACCGAAGGATGATTAGCCACTCTGCCTGAATGACAGAGCCATGCAAATATCTGTTAAGCCGTTTGAAAGACAACCTACATCACCTGAATATTTCCGTCAGCCTAGGAGGTGGAGTCAGGAAATATGAAAAAAATCACCAGTGAAATTCTAACTTAAGTACATATGCAACTTGGAGGTAGGTGCATATTTGGCCTACAGATAACCACTGCCAGAACTTCAAAGATACCGGCCGTCAACCGCTTAAGGGGACACCCAAACCCCCAGTGCTAGGTGTAATTCTAGTAATGATAAGGGGACCACCACTGACTTTTTGTGTTCTACAAGCATGGGAATAATGAGTCCTTCGAATAAAGGAAGGCTCCATGCTGTGTCAACCTGGGGGAATGTCCTAGGGTTTCATCTCACTAGCCATAAATAATCAAGAATTATAATGGTCCCGCTAAGAGCATCTTCAATGTTCTCCCTTCATTTCAGTACCCAGATGATAAATGCACTCACAAGTAACATGGACCCAAAGTGCCTGCTAACATAGCTTATGTGTCTTTCAGTACCCCTTTCTTGCTGGTGGACCTAGGTAGTTCTGGGAGGTCCAAGATCAAGAAGTGCAGCCTCCAGGCCCTATCCATTCATCATCCCTTAGAGTAACTCCTATAGGGAAAGAAAGAGGAGGCTGGACTGCAAAGACAAATTTCTCTTACAGGGGTTCTGATAAAGCTCTTACTGCAATCTGGCACCTGGCTTCTTCGCCCCTTCAGATGTTGTGGCATAGGAACTCTAACATTTGCCATTAGTTGCGCACTCTCATCTGTCATTTTAACACAGATTCAGAATGCAATTCAAAATTTAATGTTGGGAATCCCTTTTACTAGTTAAAGTCTTGATGAACCCTTCACAATTGAGAGTTCCTATCTGAACTGGGAGAGAAACCCAATAAATCAACAGACATCTTTATGGTAGAGATGACTGGTAGTAACGTATGTGCGAAAATGTGGAAAACGATAGAGCAACGTTGGGACCAGCAAGGTACAAGGGACACACCAAGTGTAGGAGAGTCGGAGCAGGCCCCAAGCAAGCAGGGGAGCCCACTGAAGCAAGAGAAGACCCTCAAAAGGACCAACACGCCAAAGGAACAGGAGTCGTAAGAGGACCTCAAGCAGCTCACAAAAGAAAAAGACCATGTAAGGACACTGATCTTGGCAGGAAGAGTTGCTGGAGGCTAGAACTTCTTACAGCCCAAAGATCTCTGGAGTGCAGAGCCAACAATCCTTGGCAACGGCAAGTCAACGCGATGCACAGGGGTTCAGTCCCAGCGGTTCCTACGAGGGATTCTGGCCTCAAAATTGCAGGGAGGACTGGTCAGGCCTCGAGGAAGTTGAAGAACCATGACCTGTGTTACTAAGACTTTAGAAGTCCGTGGGACGTCAGGAGCAGCAGACTGGTCAGCTTTGTAGTGGTGCCTACAGATGCAAGGGAGTGACTATTTCACTCCAAAGGAGATTACTTCGGGAGTCCTCGATGCCCACAGGTCTGTAGAAGATCCTGGAAGCAGCACAGACGACAAAGAAACTAGCAGAACAGTGAGACGAGGAGCAGCAGATAGAGTCTCGGTTCCAGGAAAAGTTTAAGTGTCAAGACGGTCAAAGAGTAAAGTGGTGCTGGCTGGAGACTTGTCCCACGATGAATCTGAGGTCTCACCCATAGGTAAGCTCTTTTATACCCTAAGAAAGGGGTTAGGACGCCACAGGAGGGGCTAGATAGAGGGGAGGAAACTCACATGTCCTTTGTCCAGTTTCGCGCCAGAGCGGGAGCCAGAGGCTCCCAGAGCTATTTTCAACTTGAGTATGCAAGGAAGGCACCAAATAGGCAGTTCAAAGCAGTTTGGTGGCGCTGGCAAGCACTCACATCCCAGCTCTATACACTAGGTCCTGTTTTCGGAGGTGCTCACACCTTCCTGAGACAGGAAACCTACTGTTCTACCTTACCCTGCCCGAGCTCAGCTCAGCAGCAGGAGGAGGGTAGAATTGTGTCTGAGGTCGGCAGCAGCACTAGCTTGCTGGCGGACCCTGGAAGGATGCTACCGGGAGTACCGGAGGCTTCCTGGAGGGGCCCCCAGTGCATGGAATCATACCTCCAACACTGGTAACGGTGTTTGGGTATGATTCAAAACATGTTTCATACCAAACGTGCCGATATTCGGCACAGCCACTATATAGTTAGCCATCGCGTAATGATGCATTGCCACTACATGTATCAAAATGGCTGATTGCAAATAAAAAGCCTAAGAGAATGGACTATGGGGTTTATAGTGGTGTCCTGCTCCTCATGCAAGGGCACCCTCACACTTGTAAACTAGCTCCCTGCCTTCAGGATTGAAAGGCCTGCCTTAGGGGTAACTTGTAGGTTTTAAGTGTAGAGACACCAGATAGAAGGAAACTTACATCTGTCGTAAGTGGTGTGAGCATCAGCTTACACAGGCTGCAATGGCAGGCCTGTAGTTACAGTTTGAGTGGCCTCTCATGGGTGGCATAATACATGCTGCAGCCCATGGGAGACCCCTTGTGAACCAATCCTCTGGGTACCTTAGCACCATATACTAGGGACTTTCAGGGTTACACCAGTAGCCAATTGTGGAGGTACAGAAGTACTTACCAAGTACATTTTAGGGAACAAACACAGTTTTGGGGTCCTAATTAGCAGGATCCTAGTCATTGCTATGTGTTCCCAGGGCCATGAAGGCAAGAAAGGGGGGCAGGGCCCTATCTGTAGCTGGCCCCAAGTTGTGGAACCAACTCCCGAAGGAAATTAGAGTATGTAGGGAACATTTCCCTTTCAGGAAAAAAACTCAAAACGTTCCTCTTTAATTTCTAGCTGGCCTTAGGGCTTTTTACTAAATTATGACTAGTTCCTGTTCTTTAGTTGCTGCCAGAGGCGCGGAGATACTCCTTCGGGAGTGATTCACAGCGCCATACAAACATGCAATAATAATAATAATAATAGTCAAAAAGCATACTGACACCAGCTAAAAGTGGTGGTAACTATGAAAGCAGACCATACTTTCCTACACACACCTTGTAATTAGTAAAGCAAGATGTGAATAGAAAACTGTGAATTCCCATTCACATGTCTAAGACTACTGCTTTTCTCTATAAATACTTTCACATATTAATGTATGAAATATGAACTCATTGACATACTGTCGACATGTAAATGCAATGATAACATTGTCCATTATAAAATACAGGTAATGATCACAGGAACACAAATGTATGCTTTGAGGGGTCTAAATAGCAGGAATAAGGCAAGGGACATTACACATGTTACATTCACTTAATGTCCAACCACAATAGCATACATACATAGTATAACCAATCAACAATAAAGACACATAGTTGAACATGTATCAAGATATAGCTGGTCTAGAAACATATACAGGAATGGCTAAGTGGCATGACAGATGTTGTTGTTCCTGTGTGCTCCAACAGCCAACTGCAAAAGTTTGATAAGGTATAGAGTCCAAAGAAACAACACTGGTTGCTAAGAGAAGTATGTATGGGAAATAAGTATGGTGCCAAGCCGTCTAATATTTAGTATGATAGCTTAGCAATAGGGCGAAGGGAAAGGATATGATATTGTACACAGTAAACTGAAGCAAACACAAGGAAATGATGGACGGAGCGGTGAAACTCTTCAGACACTCACCCCCAGTCATCAATCTGGGTTGAATCCATCATCGTTCTTTAGCTCACATAGCCACCCCAGTTCAGACTCAGCTACCTGTATGAAACATAACACCTGAAAGCTGGAGAGGTAAGTTGGGTTCTTACAGGATGCCTGAAGACTATAGTTTCGGCCACCCAAGGCAGCGGGCGTCAGGAACAGGGGTGTCTTTTCGTGTCAGGTTCTTTGGGAGGGCCCTTCAGGTTGAGGTTGCAAGTGTTGGCTTGAACCTTGAGGGAGGTTGGGGATCATCAAATCCCAGGTCGGAATCACTGGGGAGACCTGCTTGTGGTTTTGGGCCACTCGGGCCGTAAGCTGGGGGTGCAGAATGGGGCAAAATATCGGAGCCGCCTGGATCCGGACTTTGTGGGGGAGTCTTTGTTGAAAAAAAATGGTGCTCACAGGATACAGAATCTTAAAGATTGTTTCAGGGCAGGCAATCCGGACTCTGGGGGGTTGCTGGCTGCTGGACACGCCAGGGTTTCACTGTAGTCAGGTCTGAGTCGGGACAGGCTGGTAGGGCTAGGGCTAAAGCAGTTGGTGTCCTCTTCTTCCTGATTCTGCACGGCTCTTCGGTCCTTATTCTTTTTTTCTCGAATCTGAGGACGCAAGGTTCAGGGTCGCCACAAAATAATAAATTTAGGGGTGTTAAAGGGGTGTGCAGGTCAGGACCAATGGATCCCTTCCTTGGTGTGGGTACACCCGCTATTATGCCACCCTCCAGTAGGGGGGGCATGAGCCTCTTACTAATTGGCTGGATCCCCTCATCTTCAAGATGGAGGGTACTGATATGCATGCTTCACCTCAGGGGTGGGGTTGGCAAAGGTGGGCATACCTTTCCCCCTAGCTTGGTTTTCTCGCCGATTCTCCCGCCCACAGTGGGGGCAGAACTGGTGGGAGCCAGTTGCTGGGGGCAGCAAAAGGCAGGGAGAGCTTAAAAAGGTGGCAGGCCTTTGAAGCTTTCCCTTTATGGACCCCGCCCATCCTGGGGGAGGGTGCAGGACACCTATGCCCAGGATGGGCTTTGTTTCTGGACCCAGGGAGCATAGACCCTCTATCCAAGGGTGTGGAAACATGTCTGGTGGTGGTGGCAAAGGGCCAACAACCATTTAGGAACCTCACCAGGGCTGGTCGATTTTCAGGGGACATCTCCAAGATCCCCTCCGAGTGCATTTTACATTAAATTGCACGCTGGCAGCAGTGTGAGATTAATGTGATGAGACTTTTGCTACCAATCATCTCAGTTTTTAGTAAAGCCATTATGGAGCTGTGGAGTTCATAATGACCAATTCCCAGGCAATACTCTTTATGGCTTTAGTACAATTACAATATCTAAGAATGGACTTGGACACTGTAGGGGTACAGGGCTCATGCCACTCTACCCTCTCAAGGGGGCTAGATCACCCTGCTAGAGGGTGGACTTAACTAGGCATCAGATAGTGGGTTGTAGGCAGACTTTCAATTTTGTTATGCACCAAAACACGCAGCCTGCAAAGACAGTGTGTGGTGTTAAGGTAGAGAGCCTCTAAGGGTGGCACACAAGGTGCTGCAGCCCCTTTGAGCCCTCCCATGGTCACAGTGCCCTTGGTACCCATGGTACCTTTTACAAAGGGCTTACTTTTGGCCAGAGCTGTGCCGAATGGGGGTACAAAGGAACAGCTTTGGGAAAGAACACAGGCCCTGGGAATCTGATTATCAGGGAGCCAAGACACACCAGGTCAAAGTGCATCATGTGTCAGGGAAAAAGTGGGGGTTAACCATGCAAATGGGGCACTTTCCTAACTTTCCCATACCCAGACACAGCCTTCGAAACCCCAAGAAGTCTCTTTCTGTGTATGGTCCCATTATCACTTCTCCCTAGATCCTCTGCTCTTGACAGCTCCTCCTTCTATACTTGCATCGGCCCACTATCATGTAGAACCCTGAGTTCTCATGACTCTAAACACCACAAGCATGACTACAGCAGCACTGCATGTCATCTTGTCTGGTCCTGCTGCACTAACCAATAACATCACTTTCACTGCAGGAGAACTGGAGCATTCTCTTTAAACCTTGTGCTGCCAGAAGTACTGACTTGGCACTCAGCAGGCTCCTTGTCAGAGTTAAGAGGACACTACCTGTCCAGTCCTGCCACATAAACAACTCCTTGATCCCCTCCAATTCCCCAGCACTTTTTCTCTCCATGCAAGTCTGGTAATCTATCAGCCTCCCTGCACAGTTCCCAGTGTGCACTGGTGTTATCTTCCTCATTCCTAATGTTTCTAAATTCAAACTCTGTCATTCTTTATATAGTCTGCTCTTTCAGGACCACATTAAAAGGTATCTTTGTGCTACCACACTCCCTCTCCTATTTCACTCTGTTAGCTTGTAGTCGGACTGGTGATGGCCTACTTGCTGAACTCATCCAGGTTCTACTTCATCAGCCAAACAGACAGCTGCAGATTGGCAGGGTCAGTGTGGGCACTGTTTAAATGGCTGACTCACTGCAAGAATACAATAAACAAATGCTGAAACTCTTAGTATATAAAAGTGGATTAATTAGTTCTATAATCATCCATAAAGAACCTGTTCTTAGTGGCCCAACAGGAGTATCACGAACTATTAATATGTTTGTAGAGCAATGATACCATGTCATTAAGAGCTTCAAAAAGCAAAATAAATATATCTCTGGAAGCCAGCTTTTTCTCAGTCATATAAGGAAACCTCAGAATAAGTGTGGTGTATTGACAGCTTAAGACAAAAACATGTAATCAGAAAAAGGTGGTCTTGAAAAAATGATGTGATATAAAAGATCAAATAATACATTGAAACTTTCCAGATAAAACATTGCAAAGCACAAAATTTAAACAAAACTCAAATCGTACCCAAATTTGGTCGTTTTATATTCCACTTTGAGGATAGGTTTGCAAGGTTCTGGCTTCTTTCCATCTTTTATCTGTTTACCTGAAGAAGAAAAAAATCAAAAATCAAAAATATTGACACTCTTGTATTACAGTTTTAAAAAATCTGATTTAAATTAGATTTCTAAAAACATATGCTGGCAGTGTAATTTTAGTGCAATGCCCAGGTACAAATATTTTTCTAAATAACTTCAGCGCAGTGAAAAAGTACAAATGAAAATAGTGGAACATAGTTAAGAAATAATCAACTAAAAGGCAAATCTAGCAAATATCTGCATGAACAATGTAGTCATACAACATTTTTTTTCAAGATAAACTGATGGTAAAGTCGTACAACACAGCCTCTCATACCACACAGAATCATTACAGAATTTGACTTAATAATCATATTTTGTTATGATAAGAGAAGTAAGAACACTGCCTGCCCTGCCTGGAGTTCACCTACGTGCATGATGCCTAGAGCCACGTTTGTATACCTAAGAATTCGAGAGACAGTCATACGACCAATACCTACCATGCTAAACTACTGATGGTACCTGTTAACTCTACCTTTATGGGGCAAAGAAGGAGATCATGTCTCTAATTTCTGAAAACCAATCAGCCTTCAGAAGCATGCCCCCCTCACTCAGGGTACACCCCAACACCACAAGACATGGAAATGTGGCCGATCTTATGTTATACAATGCGTTCATCTCAATTCCAACATAGCCCCAATGATTCAAATTAACACAGTCACATGACTTGCACTTTAAAAACCCTCAACAAATATTACTAAAAATGCAGTAAGCTAGGGGTATTGCTGGAGAAGTCACTTATATGGAAAGTTGGAAAAACACAAATACTAATCATAGCCTTTATTTGAACGTCTGCTGAATCCATTTATTGTGGTTCTCATTAGGTAGAAAAATTCTCATTGAAATGCACCATCATTATCTTTATTCTACGAAAGAACCGTAGGATCAGATTATGCTTTGGAACTTTCTTTTTTAATACCACAGGAGAAAAACATGTAATATAACAGAACATCAAACATTAGCAACTTCAAATTTGATGAGCCTCAGCAAACGTTCACAAGGTCAGTTAATCCTGTAAGTCAGGCACCATATAACAACATCCTCAAGGACCATCAATTCCTCTTTCTTCGCTGCTCAAAAGCCAGATAAGTGTTCTTTTGTTGTTGTATTTATGCTATGATTAGGTTGGTTGATTTGATTGTGTTCTTTTTTAGTATGCAGTATGCTCTTTGGCTGTGACTGCTTCTACAGCAGTTCTGTCCTTGGATGCTGGGGTGAAGGGATGGAATTCCCCCATTCTGGGATTCTCCTCAGTGACGCTCTGCTAGTTGGCGGCTTGGTTTCTCCTTGGCAATTGGAAACCACTTCTTTGGGTCTCTGTGGGGACGGATCCTCTCCACGCCTTCCCGCCAGCATCGTTTGGATTCCTGAGGGCATCGGCACTCTAAGTTGAGCCACCATAGTACGTTGTTCTTCTCCCATTACAGGGAGATGCTTACGCCCCTCATCTTGCTGAGTGGCTTTCTAGAGACACATGAGTTTCGAACCAGACGTTTTCCTTGTTCACTGGCATCACCCAGTTCCTCATACCAGTCCATTTTCTTTTTTTTTATTTCTGTAATTTTTTATTGTAAGAGAAAAAAAAAATATTTACATGGAGCATGGGATATACATGAGGAGAATAAAGAAGAGAAAAGGGGGAGGAGAGAAGGCGCCGGGGGGGGGGGGGGGGGGGGGGGGGGGGTTGCCTCCATTGTCCAAGTTCAGTTTGTTCAGTTCAGTTTGTTCAGTTGTCTTCTGACACCCCCTATGCTGGGCTACGTTGGTCATCCTTTCGACGGTAGAGAGAATTGTGAAGACTAGTGAAGAATGATAGTCGAAAGGGAGAGAGTGAAAGTGAAAGGGAGGAGCTCAGCTGTGTGGCTGACTTTTTGTAGGTGGCCGGATCTCCAGGTGTGCTCTCTCTATTGTTGTACAGATTCAGCGCCTATGGGGGTTTGTGCGACGACAGGTAGAGGTCCTGGGGCCCCCACATGTTTGCCTGCCTGTGAGTTTTTGGCGAGTGTTTCGCTGTGATGTTATCTGCCCCCCTTAGGAATGTGACCCAGTTGAGCCATGCTTTGGGCTCAGCTTTCGAAGTGTCCTTCCAATTATTCAGCACTATTTTGACTGCCGCCGTCAGCAGTAGATCAATGAGGTCTCGATCTTCTGTTGTTGAAATTGACGGGGACGCGAAACCTAGGGCTAGACTTGGGAAGTCTATGTGTATTGCCACTCCTGTGATCTCATTGATGAGTTCCCCAATTCTATCCCAGAAATCTTTGAGGTTAGGACAGCTGAGTAGAAGGTGTTCTAAGTCTCCCTTACCTTGGCCACAGTTCCAGCATGCTTCACTGTCTCTGATCCCCAATGCAGCTAGGCGAGCCGGAGTCCAGTATGCTTTGTGTACTAGCCAGTATTTGGTTTGGCTGAGTGCTGGCGTTATCTTTTTCCTAGAGGTGGATTTCCATAACTCTGCTTTCTCAGCCTCGCTTAGCTCCCTACCTGCTTGGGTTCCCCAGAAGTTTGTGACCTTATCGTTGAGCTTGGTGTTTTTGGGGCGGAGGACTTTGTATAGGTGTGCTATTTGGTGTCCGAGTGTGTTGAGACTGGCTGCGAGTTTCACTAGCGATGGCGTGTGGTTGTTGAGTTTTGCCTTCCCTATTGCTACTTTAATTTTCAGGAAGTTGTAGAGCTCTATTCCTTGTAGGTTGTGTGTTTCTTTAAAGGTGTCGAAAGTTGTGTGCGTGCCTTGGTTCTGAAGATCATGGGCAGTGGAGATGCCGTGTCTGTACCATTCATGCATGTCTAGAACCTTGCCTCGGTACTTCACTGTGGGGTTGTGCCAGATGGATTCAAATTGGCCTCCTTTGATGCTTGTTGTAAGTGTTTTGTCGATGTTCATGAGCCCTAGTTTCGTGTTTTTCAGGACCGGGTTGTCCTTGACTACTGGGTGCCGAGTGGCGGTGAGGAGGGTGATGGGGTTCATGCCTTTTAATAGTCCCCGCTCTAGTGTTAACCACGCTGGGGTGTAATCCTGTCTTGGGTCTAGCCAGTGTAGCCCCTGTCTTGCTATGCATGCTATCTGAAATTGTTTGAAGTTAGTTATGTTCAGACCTCCTTGGTCTTTGGGGAGCTTGAGCTTGTGTAGGCTTATCCTGGGTTTTTTGCCTCTCCACAGGAAATTGTTCAGTAGTTTGTCAAGCCTTTTGTGGAAGTCCTCAGTGCTAGTCAGGGGGAGCATGGTTAGCATGTAGTTGACCACCGGCGTGATCATCATTTTTATCGCTTCTACCCTCCCCCACCATGTCGTGAATTTGGGGGACCACCCTTCTACTTTGTCTTTAATTTTCTGGATTATTGCCTGTTCATTGTGTTCTAGTGTTGTTATTAGGTCCCTCTCAAAAAGGATGCCTAGGTATTTTATGGGCTTCTGCTGCCATGTTAGTCCTGACGTCCCTAATACTGTGCTTGTTGTGTGGATGTTTAAGGGTTTGCACTCTGATTTGTCTGTGTTAAGTTTGTATCCCGATACCTTGGCGTATTCCCCTATAGTTCCAGTTAGCGCAGTGATGGACCTCTCCGGTTCCTCTGTGACTATTAGTACGTCGTCAGCGTACGCTGCTAACTTGAAGGTCTCTCCTCCTATTGGTATCCCCACTATGTCTTCATTCGTTCTTATCATCTTGAGGAGCGGTTCGGTGGCTAATAGGAATAGTGCTGGTGAGAGTGGGCACCCTTGTCTCGTTCCCCTGCCTAAATTGAGTGTGTTTGATGTGCTCCCATTGACCACTACCCTTGCTTGGGGGTTGTTGTATAGGGCCATAACCATCTTCCTAAAGTTTGGTCCTAAACCGAATTTCCCCATGGAGTTATCTAAAAATGGCCATGATACCCTATCAAAGGCTTTCTCCGCGTCGAGGGCTATCATGACTGCTGCATTGCTGCTACGGGAGGAGTGGTTGATTATATGGCAAAGTAGTCTTGTGTTGTCGTGGGACATACGATTTTTGAGGTAGCCAACTTGGGAGTTGTGTATAAGTTTGGGTAGGTATGAGTTGAGTCTGTTGGCAAGTATTTTTGCATAGATCTTACAGTCTACGTTTATGAGGGAAATCGGTCTAAAATTCTTCGCCTCAGTTGTGTCTTTCCCCTCCTTTGGTATTACAATTATGTTTGCCTCAGCCATTGAGGGTGTCATGCGTCCAATCTTGACACATTCCGTGAAGACTTGTTTCATTGTGGGTTTGAGAATGTGTAGGTAATGCTTGTAGAAGCCAGCTGTGAAACCATCAGGCCCCGGTGCTTTATTGTCCTTGAGGCTTGCAGTGGCTTTCTCTATCTCGTCCTCTGTTATGGCTAGGTCTAGGATGTCGCGTTCTTGGTCTGATAGTGTAGGAGTTGTTATGCTTCCTAGCAGCTCTTTGCCCCCATCCTCCTTTAGCGTATCATCTTTGGTGTACAGACTCTCGTAGAAGTCTCTGAAGACCTCTAGGATGTCATTGTTCGCAGTCATGGACTTGCCCAGTCTGTTTTTGACTGCCGCTATCGTGTGTTGTTTTTGTTTCCCCTTTAGGTAGGATGCTAAGTTTTTGCCCGCTTTGTTTGCAGTGCAGAGGTTGATAGATTTGTATTTATTGATCCATGTCCCTGCTCTCTCACTAAGTATCCTGTTGAGTTCGTACTTCTGTTTGGTCAGGTTTGTGAGTGTGTTATTGTCCTCCCTTCTAGCTATGTGGCTGTTCTCCAGCCTCTTAATCTCTTTCTCTAGGTCTTCAATTCTCTTGTTCCTTTCTTTGTTCATTCTACCCTTGACTGTCATTACTAGCCATTCAGAATAAGGCTAAGGAAACGACATTGAGCATAAAGGCTCCATCGCTGCCGATCTCAGTATTGGTGTATGCTCCACTGTCTTCGTGTCGTCGGGAATAAGGATGGAGCTGGTGTCGCCAGCGGGCGGCGTCGAGAGTGTCTCCATCAGACACGGCGTTATGGAGGTATGACCAGCACCATTTCGGATCTGGGAACGGGTCCCAGAGGTATAGATACATGAACGATATGGCAAGGTGACAAGCACGGCACGGCTAGAATCTTGAGATCCTTTTAGACATAAGGGAAAAGACCTACACAACACCAAAAAAGTTTGGTAATAAATCCAAACAAAATATGTCAAAAGGAGGTAGCTCTCTTCGATCTGCGCTGGCTGGCGTGAAAAGAAAAGAACGCCAGCGTACCGAGGTGGCGCCTATATAGATGACAGAAACGTCATAATGGTGACCCAGACGCGCAGGGGTACTGCTCAAGAAAAATCTTCCTGATCAAGTCTGAGGCCTGGGAAGTTCACAAGTAAGGAATCTGCAGCTAGATGTCTCAATACGATTTGCAATTATGCCTACTAATGGGATGTGATGTATTCTGCTATAGGTGCTAATAGTGTGTCTTATGCATTTTTGGTTTGGCCCGGATGACCTAGATTCTTATGCTGGTGTAAAACACATTTCTGAAACATTTTTTCACTTGTCTGTATAGTGGAATAAGTAATTTAGATGTTGGATATGGGCACTGGATGGATCCCACTCAGTTAGCATTTTTCAGGAATGAACAGTCTTCCTTCCTTCTAGTTTTGTCAAAAAGCAAAAATGTACTATTGCACTGTGTCATTCTAGAAATTTGCAATCCCTCTGTGATACATCTCATTATTGGTTACGGACTCAACTTATGCATCTCGATATTTACCTTGATACATATGTATGTAAAAATGGATTGCTTTCTTGTGCAATAAACAGATTTAAAAAACAAACAAAAAAAAAACAGTCTTCCTTCCTTTTTGAACAGGCAACTACTGTAGCCTGAAAGGATGAAGCATGGCTTCATGCAATGTGAGATGGGGTTTGAGACCTGGGAATGGGGGGCTGAGATTAGGCATATATATTTTGTAGACTTAAATGTGCTGTTTTTTGGATTGATTTTTTCCTTTAGGATTTAAATTTCTTTTTGATACAGAGATATTGTATTTTATTATATTATATAGATACGTCAGACCTGCAGAGGTATTCTCACCGAGTATGTTTTGGCTCAGAGAAGCTGGAGCTTAAATATGGGGATATTGCCCTTTACAACTATATTCTAGTATGGACGACTTGCTTTCACAGTTATAGGTGGGAACCTGTCTCACAATCCTTAGATAAATTGTTGCAGTACTACATTTCTGGTTAATTATAGATCGGTGGCACACATGCAGCCTGATTGAAGTAACAGTAAGAAAGAATACTTTTTTTAACCCTATGTTTCCTTTTCTCCTTTGTTCGTTTTGTCTTACTTTCTACTGGCTTTTTACGTCCAGCCTAGCGTAGTGTGCATGCGCTGTACTAAGAAAACGACCTCTTGGAATCACTCTGGACTTTTCCCACCCTCGTGCGTATGTTTTTTTTTGGGAGCATTTTGTCTATTGGGCTTTGCGTGTGTCTTTGTAAAAAGGCAGCATGCAATTGGGCAAAGGCGGGTGCATGGCCCACCTGTCCCAGGAAATGTATCCGCCTACGGCTTGCGGTTACAAGCAGCGGTGGGCAGTGTGACATCTGTTATGTGTGAGATTTCACACAAGCGCATGCACCACTTGCGGGACACGGCAGCTGCATTCCTCAGATCCCTTGGAGAGCGAACAGCTGCTGTGCCTTTTGAAGGTTTCTGTATTTATTGGAAAGGTGTATGCATGTCATGGGAGCACACAGCTTGGGTACTGAGCTCGGATTACCCTCAGAACAGTTCTTGGCACGGCAGAAAGTGATCAGACCTGACCATTCAGTCTATGTCCTCTCCTGACCCGCTGTTTACCTTAAGTTATTTAAAAAAATTAATTTACGTTGCCTCCTGGGGCACACAAACAGAAATACTGGCACTATTTCCATTTCTGTGAGAAAATACCACAAGTCGTCAGTAGGGGGCGACACAGGCCTCTCATTCACGAAAAACTTGAGCGCTCAACTGGTGGAAAGCCCTGTGTTTGTGAAAAATTTATGTTTTCACTCGCGCTGGGGCTTTTGTGGCTGACTTCATCCGTGGACCGTTTACTGGACTCACGGAACCACCGCAGAAGAGTCCTGGAGAAGGAGGCGATGCCCAGAATGTAGAGCAGCCCACATGTGGAAAGTGTAGGTTGCTTGTGAAGTGTCCTTAGAAGCAAACTTCTACAGCATCATCCCCGCCCCTTTATACGCACCTCCCGCACTGCAACCGGGGCGTGTGCTCGCTGCTCGTGCAAACACTGGCACGAAGACTATTTTCTGAGTGGGGGTGTTGGCAACTCTCCGGTCCACAGCTGCAACAGAGCCGTTTGTGTGGAGAGAGTTTGCGGGCGAGGAGAGGCACTTTTGCCTGCGGAGGCGGCCATATTGGAGCGGGGACGAGCCTAGGCTGGGGGCTATAAAAGAGGCCTCAGAACGCGTGCGCGCTGCAACAGTAAGCAGCTTTGTGATTCAGCTCAAGCACTCGAAAATCTAATATTAGCAAAAATCGGCAACTTTAATATAGTTGGTGCTTTTTTAAGGGGAATTTGGGGGGAATTTGTTTATTGAGAATTTCTGTGTTAGGGTGTTGGCAAATCTCCGGTCCACCTGCAACAGAGCCGTTTGTGTGGAGAGAGTTTGCGGGCGAGGAGAGGCACTTTTGCCTGCGGTGGCGGCCATATTGGAGCAGGGACGAGCTTAGGCTGGGGGTTATAAAAGAGGCCTCAGAACACAGGAGCGCCGCTGGCGCGCCAAAGGCGCGCCAGCGGCAAGCCCGTCTGCACCTGGATGCTGCAGGCTGCCAGGAAGTGCTGTCCGGATCTAAAGACAGGATGACTGCAGCGTCCTATACCAGAGAACAACTTCTGGCACTAAGGCAAGGAGATAGGTTAAAGAGTATACCGACAGTAGATGTCATGGTGGGGGAGAGGGAACAGGATGGACCGGAACCTGGGGGTAAGTCGCTAACCCATACGCCCTTAATCCCCCAGTCATCGAGGGAGGGAGTATCTCCTTTGCCAGACATGCACTTAGGTAAAAGAATATGTCAGGGGTTAAATGCGAATGTTAGATCAGTCTCCAAACATGCGAGAGAAATATGGGACCTTCTGGAAGACGGGCAGCCAGACCTCTGTCTGCTGACTGAGACCTGGTTTTATGACCACTCCTACCCGTTGTTAGCAGTGGCATTCTCGGAACAATATAAGGTCACAAGACTAGATAGAGTGGGCAAACGGGGAGGAGGGGTAGCAGTAACCACGAGGATGCCCCATCATATTAAAGTGATAGACTCAGTGCTCACATCTTTCATGGAATTATTAGTATTCCAGTTAGATTCTCTTAAATATACTAGCTGGAAGGGGGCAGTAGTATACCATCCCCCGGGGGAAAATAAGCAATTGTTTTGTGCCTCCCTTTTGGAAACACTCGCCTCTCACATCTTACACTCAAGACATTTTCACATTAGTGGGGGACTTCAACCATCATCTGGAAGATCCCTCAAATATAGAAGCAAGGGCCCATCACTCAGCAATGGAATCATTAGGGCTAAAACCGAGAATACAGAAGCCGACGCACCGGGCCGGACACACCCTGGACTCAATTTTTACTAATGCCCCTAGCCTTCTAGTAGAAACACCCCAGGAGTTAACATGGTCCTATCATTGGAACTTAAAGTTCTCCTTCACGCATCAATCAAGAAAGGGCATTGATGAACCTGGACAAAAAGTGTTTGCGGAGGGCTTGGAGGAAAGTTACTCCTGAGGCATTTAGGAAGGGCTTCATAGCACCACCGCGAGAGAACCGGGATTGTAATAGAGCGTTGGAGAGATGGGAAGGGGCAGTGGTAAAAGCCTTGGACAGTATTGCGCCGCTAAAATTGATGAAACTAAAGGAAAAGCAGGCACCGGCCCCATGGTACTCGGTGGAGCTAAAGGAGGAGAAAGCTCAATGTAGAGGGCGGGAAAGAAAGTGGAGAAGGACAAAATGTACAGGGGATAAGCAAGCATATGTCAAGGCGCAGAGAGCCTATTTGGGCCATTGTAAATCTGCCAGAAGAGAACACTTGAGCAGGACGATTGGGGAAGCAAATAATTCCTCGAAGGAATTGTCTGTAATTCTAAAAGAATTTACGAACCCCTCTGTAAGTAGTTCTACGGTCCCCCATACGCAAGATCTATGTGATAAAGTGGACAGTTACTTCAGAGATAAGATGGCTATCATCTCTAACTCTTTGGGGGGGAGGAAACGGCATAACGCCCCCCAATCCAAAGGCAATGATCCCCTCTTTACCTAAGCTGGATGCCTTCTCCATTATTACTACGGAGCAAATAAAAATAGCCCTGGAAACAATCAAGTCATGAGCAGAATCAGATTGCGCCCCTCCTTTTGTCATGGCAGCCTTGGCTGCCACCTTAGCTCCTTCACTGAGGGATGTTTGTAACATCTCTCTATCTACAGCCATCTTCCCATATAAGTGGAAGCATGCTTTGGTGAGACCGCTTTCAAAAAAGCCATTAGCCAACCCTTTGGAAATGAAGAACTACAGGCCAATATCCCTGCTGCCATGTGGGGCCAAGGTGATGGAAAAGTTGATTAATCAACAACTAACAAATCACCTGGAGCAGAAAAAACTAGTGGATCCCGCCCAATCTGGCTTTCGGGCCGGACATAGTACGGAGGCGGCCCTGATGGAAGTAACGGGCAGAATTAGAATGTCCTTGGATAAAGGGACGTCTACTATGTTGATTTTATTAGATCTGTCGGCGGCCTTCGACACTATCTCCCATTCCATCATGCTTTGCAGACTACAGGAGATTGGTGTCGAGGGGCAAGCCCTGGCATGGTTGGGTAGCTTCCGGTCTAAGAGATCTCAGCAGATCAAATTGGAGCCATTTTTTTCAGCAAGCAACCTAGTTGAGAAGGGGGTTCCACAGGGTTCTATTTTGAGCCCAACATTGTTTAACATTTACGTGTACCCATTGTCTGCAATTATAAGGAAATCTGAATTTGAGACAATCTCATATGCAGACGACACACAGGTGATTATCCCATTCGATCTGGATCCTGAGATCACTAAAATCAAATTTAAGACCTGTATGTTGAACATTGCAGCCTGGATGAGGGACAATTTCCTACAGTTGAATTCTAATAAGACCGAGATTCTCCTGTTCGGGAAGGCGGAGGAACTATGGACTCCGGAGTGGTGGCCAGACAAGCTGGGGGAGTGTCCCCGCAGCACGAAGCAGGCCAGGAATCTGGGAATTTTGCTGGATAACAACCTTTCTTTTGAAGAGCATTTCAAATCTTAGTTTGGCTCTTGCTTTGGCACCTAGAAAATGTTAAGGAAAATCTTTCCCTGGATTCCTGTGGAGGCAAGAAAAACTCTTATTCAGGCGTTAATTTGAGCAGGCCGGATTATGGAAATGCCCTACTAGTGGGGGTTAGAGAAGATCTGCTCTCTAGGTTACAGGTATTGCAGAACACTGCAGGGAGAATGGTTTTGAATAAGCCAAGACGCACGCCATCTCGTCCTCTGCTGCAGGCTCTGCACTGGTTGCCTGTGAAGAAAAGAGCAGTCTTTAAACTTTTGATCGTAGTGTTTAAGGCTAGGCAGGGCCTAGGTCCGTCTTACCTAAAAAGAAAGGTAGGAGCATATGAGCCGGGACGTCAACTGAGACCCAGCATTCAAAATCTGTTGGCCCCATGCAAAATCAACAAAGTGAGAATGGGTGGGCGGGCTTTCTTCCATCTAGCCCCCTCCCATTGGAACGAGCTACCAGAATTCACTGCGTGGTTGTTCCTCCCTGGCACATTTTAAAAAGGGCTTGGACCTGGATGTTTGAGTAAGCTTTGGCGGTCGGCTTTTCTGTATTACCGGGCGCCGAGAGATCCCCTTGGGGATGATTTGTTACGCCATACAAGTGTTAAGTAAATAAATATAAATAAAGACCTAAGTAACACCCTCACTGCTCGGCGCAGGAGCACAGGTTTCAGCAGCACAGCCCTGTAGCACTTTCCTCGGCACGACGAGTGTGCAGAAGGCCCGATGCTCTCTTCTGTGGCCTCGATAAACAGATCTGGGAAGCCAAGGCTCGTGGCACTCTCGCCTGCAGCCTGTGCGCATGCACATACAGGGCACTGGAGAAGAGCCGAGGGGCACTCACTGGTTGCACTTAGCAAGCAGACCAACGTGTC
The DNA here is from genome assembly GCF_964263255.1 of Lissotriton vulgaris. Lineage (NCBI taxonomy): Eukaryota > Metazoa > Chordata > Amphibia > Caudata > Salamandridae > Lissotriton > Lissotriton vulgaris. The sequence goes on along the minus strand of NC_141694.1, from coordinate 1,317,525,167 downwards.
ACCCTGCAATATGTGGTGCTTGCACAGAGAGCAGCGGACTCCTTGGCACGTGCACGAGCCAAGGAGTACTGTTAGCAGTCCAGTGGTGCATTTGCACAGTCTGGGAACAGTGGCCCCTGGCGCCTCCCCCTTACATGCACAGATGCTGTGGGACTAAGTACCCGTGTGGCACTCTCCTCGGATACCAGCACGCAGACTGGCACCATAACCCATAACGCCCTCCCAACTGCATGCACCCAACCCTGTGGGATACGAGTTCGGTAGCACCCACCTTTGATGTACGTACGCAGACTGGCTGCGGGGACCTCTGGCAATTTTCCCCCGGATGCAGAATCAAGATGCTTTGGCACCTTTCAAGTCTCCCGACAGGAGCGCCCCTCTGCGGGCCCACCCACGTTTGCATTCACAAAGGATATGGGATCAAAAACTTGGGGCACCCTAATAGGGCGAAGGCACCCTGACTCGCAGCAAAGCAACCCGTCTCTGTCCCTTTGCATACACACTGTAGAATCAGGACCCAATGAGACCTTTTATGTGCACAGTGGAGTACATGTACACTGACTTGCATCAGAGCCCTGTGTACGCAGATTTGCACGCACACAGGGTCTGGGATTGGGGACTTGGGGCACCCTACCAAGGCACGTGAAGACAGACTGGCAGCAGAGTCCCGCGGCGCCCCCATTCCCATTTCCACACAATCGGGGTGTGGGATCAGGGACTTGTGGCAACCTACCAGGGCACATGTACACAGACTGGCAGCAGTCAGAGCCCTGTGGCGCCCTTCCCCTCGTGAGCATGCGGTCTCAGGCTCCTCTCCAAGCAGAGTTCTCTGAAACCTGAGCCACTGTTTGTGCAACACAATCCCTTTTTTTTTTTTAAGGTCGAGCCTAGCGCAGCGCGAATGCGTTGCTCTAGGAAAACGCCCTCTTGGAAACACTCTGGACTTTTCACACACTTGTGCGTGTATTATTTTTTGGGTGCATTTTTCTATTGGGCTTTGCTAAACACTTAAGGTCGCAAAGGCGAGACCTATTGGCTATGCCAATGCTTATTTTATTCTGTATGTTTTCTAAATTACCTGATTGTTCTCTATTTATAGTGTGAAGCTCATTTCTATTTGATATTACTTTAGAGTTTGGCTTATTTACAATGGGCACTATGTTATCTCATTGGGTGTCAAGTAGGGGGGTTCCCTGGCCTTATATTGAAAGGATCCAAGGTGTGTAATCTAACAGGAACCCGAACATATATGGTTTATTTCCATATGGTGAACTACAGTTTCACGAGACACACATCATAGTATATTGGCTGTACAAAATAAGAATGGTATGTATTGATAACGGTTGTTATAAAGATATATAGATGGTCACACAATGGATATTTTTGTTGATAATATGAGTATTACTAATGTCCATTGAATGATTTATTGCATTTTTGTTGATAATTGTGTTTTTTCTTCCCCTCATTTTTGTTGTCAAAAAATATTGTGATAAAAATTGTATATTAATTAGAAAGGCTGACTTTGTCAACTTCATTCTCTTCTGTTGTCTGTTATGAATTTTACTACTACACATACTGGAACATGTTTTGAATCATGTTCATTTACTTTCAGATCTTTGCACTCGTGTATCTGCCCCTTTTGTTGATGTATCCTATAAAATTCCTTATGACTGTAATATCAAACATTGAGAATATTTGGTTGGATGTGGTTTTATATAATTGTTAACATGTACTACATGAAATATGTGGGGGGCACGTTTGCTTGTTACTCCACAATGTATATGGTGACTGCTTTAAATGTATTTTAAGATGATTCTATAAATCCATTGTATCCTTTGATCAGTGTAGGTAGAAGGATAATAATTTCAAAGAAAAATACCCTCTCTCTGTTTTTGGAAGCTGGGTATTGGATCTTTGTATTTTGGGTTTATTGTAGTGTTGGTATATTATGAATTGTACTTGTGATTGCCTTTAAGTATGTTTTTGTCTTTGTTAAATTACAGCCCTGAAGAAGTTCACAGTGGTGAACGAACAGTATTAGCTGTATTGTTTTGCTGTAGCACGTGAACCTATATGTTTACTGTACAAGCATTATAAAGAAGATATGGAACATTCTGATTTGGACTCTTTCACATTATTTACTGTTAGTGCACCACTATATGTATTTTTCTATATTGTGCCCTCAGCTCGCACCCTTGAGCAGTGAGTGCCCAATATTTCTGTGGAAATTACTGTGAGACGAAGGGGAGGTGCTGTTCATTGGGCTCGCTGCTCATTTTGTATTTTTGTGGGGTGTAAGATTTTAGCCAAATAAGAGATAGAAAGCATCTGTCCACCAAAACATATGCGATCCACTTTCTTGAATTATTGGGGGATGAAGGATTTCTTTTTGTCTTCTCAAATTCCTGATTAAAGGAGGCAGAATAGAATCAGTGAAAGCCTGTAAAGGAATTGATCCAATGTGGAGAATACCTGATCTAAAAGTCAGGATGCGTTAAAAACAACAAAGGCTAAATTTAAGAACTGAGAGTAAAATATAGCATAGCTAGGGCTCACAGGTTTTATGGTATTTATTGTTTTAACATTTCCCTCTGTTTTATTTTTTCGACATCTATTGGTATTATCCATATTTATTTTGGTTTCTGAGAATAAATGGAGTTGGAAAATGGTAAATATCCACAGTTATTTACCTGATAAACATGCAGTCATACGTTGATGGTTGACGAGGTTTAGCAGCCAAATATAACAAAAACTTAACACCCATATGTAAATGTTAGCATTTATACAAATAAATGTTCACAGAAGCCCGGAATTAAGAAAATGTCACCCTCTTTTATGACTCCCATGCCGTCTATCCTCTCAGCTGTTGGCCTGGAATTCATGAAGGAAAGCATAGAGAGTCACTCAAACTAAGCACAAAATAATACATTCTTCTGCTTTTAAAAATAAATACAGATAGAAAACACATTATTTTGTAACTGTATTTACCTGTAAAAATTTGTAAAAATGGAAAACCTCGAGCCTTAAGCATAACCCACCCAGTTCCTTTTAGACTGTTTACATGTTTTGGGAGGAAAGAAAAAAATACTCCAACAAATCTTTAAGAAACATCCAGTTACAGGTTGAAAAGAAGCATTAGTCACTGTCTTCTCTATGAAAACATTTGATTTTATTCAGAGGAAGTTCTTTCATACTTCACAAAAAGCAGCTTAAGATATATTGATTTATTGAAAAAGTGGATTTATAAGGAAATCTGATATAAGTGTGGAATATATCTGGCTTTCATCTTATGTAATTATGTTCGGCTTAAGTGTATAAGATATGTAAATGTAAATGTACAGGAATTTATATAGCGCAAATCACCAACCGGTCTCTAAGCGCTTGCTTAGGGAACCCGTCCTGGTATTCCCCTGTGAGATAACCCCGGCAGGGTATCCGCAAGGTGAAAGCCAGGCATCCCGCCGCGAGGGGCCGTTGTGGAGATTAAGCAAGCTATTGCCCAGAGTCGCAGAGTGTGAACCCGTGAATCGAGTAGGCACCGGAGCGAGAATTGTCTAGTCCATGGACATTTTAGGACTCAAGACCCCGCCGACCCGGGAATTGAACCCAGGTCCCTGGCTGACCTCTGCTTCCAGGTCTGCCTCCTCTAACCAGTGAGCCACACTGCTCCACAAGATATGATTTTGCAGAATATTGTTTTGGTAATTTTATACACATTTTTTACTATTTGTATAAGATTATTTATTGGAAATAAATTATTATTGATTTGTATCCTTGTGCATTTTCCTACAGTTTCTCTTTCTCTGAAAACTCTGTGTGCTGCATAGATGGAGCCCTTGTATTTTGCTGTATTTCTAGTTCCATACGACCTGCTATATCCTTCTGAGCTGAATGTGCTTCTATAATTTGTTTCCCTGTGAATTAATGTTTGAGATTTAAAAAATGAACACATTGTAATTTTCAACTTTCTATATCTCTGTAAATATAGCTTGCATGCTGGATGTTTGTCATTTCAGACAAACGTTTGGCTTATAGTTAGGAAAGTACTTGAACAACAAGTTCACACTACAAAATGACATTGCAGCCTCAGAGATAACACCTTTCCCCCCCCCCCCCCAAATAAAAACATTGCCGACCATGATGAACACCGTTGGAAATGACTGATCTTCCTATTCCCAAAACAAAGATTTACCATTAGGACCCCACCAAATCGATTCTGCAGTTGACTTCTCGACCTTTGATTATTATCCTAAGGAGCTCTAATAACACACTTCTAAACCCATATGCAGGAAAAAAGCATCTAAAATAAGATTGAGACCATGTATAGGGGCAATGTTAGACTTATGTTTGATGACACACACAACTGCCAAGGTTTCAGATTCCAATGAGTGACATTTTCATGATTTCAGTGTAATTATGAGTGACTTATCAACGACTTTGAGTGTCACTTTCTGGCAAGCAATGTCAAGCAATGAAGATGAGGGAAACATATCAAACATTACACCTATTTGCACATCAAGATTGTCTGAATAATAATGTGTGTGCTATCCAAGACCATTCATTAAGCAGATGTCATCAAAGAAAGAACAGTCTGGAACGCTTACTGGTGGTGTCTGTTAGTGGTGCAGGAGAGGAATGTTACTTTCTCTTCAGAGGATGCCCCTTTAAGAGAGAAAAATCTCTCAGCCAGGCAGCAGCGATAAGGAGGCAGTAATGTTCTTGCGTTTACCTGGCTGCAAAAATGGTCCGTTTTTACAGTTGTATTGAGTTTATATTAACTATTATAAAGGTATATGAGCATAAGAGAAGCTGAGAAAAGTATGGAGAATGTGGTTTGAATTCTTGTAATATATTGAACTTGTTTTAAATCAAGACAAGTCTCACTTAAGCATCAGAGGGATTCTTCCACAAGGGAAGGTTTACTTATTTTATGTCAAAAATAAAAGCTATGGTATAATTTCATTACAATACCTACTAATATTTGTTTTCCATGAATAACATTTTTTATTTAATTCTTACCCTATTCTCTCCTTATTTTTTATATCTGGTCTTTAAGGTTACGCGAACGCTTTTGATGGAGCAAGGTTTCATACGTACAGAAACTTGCTTGTACTCAGCCCTCTCGAAATAACCTGTAACTCATTAATCAATATGTTTTCTTTTTCTAATACTTGCATTACACAACATATTTAGTAAGAAAAGGAAGCTTGCCTGTGTTTTCATTAACAGTAACCAGAGTGTCTTAAAATGGCCACCAAAAACACAGAAACCTTTCTGCGCATGCGTCTGCCACATCTACATGGTGTGACATATCTTTCGCTTTTGGTGGGAATCTCTCGCAGCTGCGCACAAGTGCCAAGATGGCCGCTTCATGCTTTACATACTAATGCACATGCTCCTGCTCGAATTAAAACTTGTGTGTTCTGCTTAACTATTAATGCTATAGTTAAAATACAGTAATGGGGTTAGAGTAGAGATACGTGGTATACAGTGCATTCATTTATTTTTGTATTGTAATGTGTCTCTCTTTGACTTCTTTAATAGCTCGTATTTGGGCCTGAAGGGTGACTTGAATCGCCATATTGAAATCCCTATGCGCATGTCCCCGGAGCACTGAGAGACCTCGAACAGTGGCATTGAAACCTTGCCAAAGACTGTCTTACCCGCGATGCGCCTGGGAACCTCACCCCATGACCTGGGAAAAGGAAGACAACTTGCAAATTTGTTAAACATTGTATATTAAAATGACATAATATTGCTGGGTGTAACAAAACCATGAGAAAGTAAATTATGGGCGGGAACATTGATCCATTACATTGAATGAAAATTACCTCATCTTAGTATAGTGTGAGGACCTCTCCTCGTCTTTCTGACCAATCAAATGAAGGGAACACATGGAATTTGCAACATTTAGGGGGTGGTACGCACACTGAAATGGTATAACTAAGGTAGGCTTAGTTAGTTAGATTGTCCGACTTGTCACAGACCTGTCACTGACCCAACGTATGCTGAAGGAGAATCGAGAGCGGAGTGCTGGCCGAGCACTCAGACAGAAGAATCGGGAGTTTTGCTGGAGAAGAGTCGGGGTACGAAAGTAGCTGTAGAGAGGGGTGCGACGCTGGCGTGGCACTAGCGAAGGTTACCTGTCCTGATCTGCACCTGTCCTGTCCTGTTGGCACCTGATTAGTCGTGAGCCTTGTCTTTGCCGCAGCCGGTGGCCAGGGTTGGTCCTTGCACCATTCAGGGTAAATATAATCCATGTGGTATGTCCCTGTGCTATTTCCCTTTCTCACCCTTCCCCGGTACCAATGTCTAAAGGTGTTACTTTAAATTCTTGCAAACTTTATGTTTTATTAATTATTTTCTTACTTGTAAATTTTCTGGTCACACTATTGTGGTCGCTGACTCATCAAAAATTACATAGATAAAGTGTTTAACACTTCTCCCGAGTCTGTGGTTATTTTCTAGTAAGGTAAAATTTGTAAAATTGCTAACTATTATGCTAACTCCCCAAGATCTATAGGACTTAGAGCACAGGTGACAAGGGTTTGGTAAATCATGGTGTACAGGTATAAGTCCTAAAGTGAATAAAATTCTGAAAGGCAGTAAGTGGAAGCAGGATTACCAGTTCAAATGTGTGAATGTTTATGGGCCCAGTAAGAACGACTAACTGAACTGGTAATCCCGCGCCATCAGTATTTCTTTGGTAGCAGAGCTATGGGTAGGGTTTAGTTAAAATAGGTAGTTAGTTGCATATTGATTTTTATTGACTATGTATTAACCAAAACCCGTTTGTATTGTTATTCGTTGTCTGGAATTCCCTGTGGATATTGAATAGCGGGTGGTAAATGGAAGCCACACTGCAGTGAGGTTGCTTGCCTTGATGAAGTAAGTGTGGAAATTTAGGTAAAATTTGAAGCACTAGTTAGGGATTATTTTCTGTAATTGATAGCAAAAGAGTTCGCTGGTGAAACTTTAGTCTTATATCACCTAGAAAGGGTAAGTCTGAAGAAGTAACAGGTTCTTTGTTTTTACTTGAGTGAAGAGTAAGCGGAAGAAGTTTTACTTGCAGTGTGTCAAGAAGATGGAAAAAGGTTTTACTCAATCAGGCACAGTAGCACATTTTGTTGTTGTTAATTGATAAAATGAGTAAGTAAAATTTAATTGAAATGGAGTTGTTGTATTACCTTGAAAAGGGAGGAGTCCGTCGCGGGTGCTGCACTGACGTCAAAGGGAGCCACGCTGGGATTGGTAGAGATAGCGGGTGTGTAGTCATGAGAAAATTGTAAAGGAGGGGTGAGTGCAGAGAGTGAAAACTCACGTCATAGAAAAGCTGCACAAGCATTGGTTAACGCAGCTTGTAAGTAAAGTATTAATTGGTCATTGAAAAATAAGAGACGCGCTGGAAGTGGAGAAATATTTCTGCAAAATAAACAAATAAATACTATTGTAATAGTTGAAAATTCTCTGTAAATAAGACAGCTGTGATTATATGTGGCATATAGATCCAGCATTTATAGGAAATTGCCCAGATAGAAAATACTTAGCTTTTGCCAGAGAACAGAGTGTTAGAGGAAGACTATATATCATGTACGGAGAAAAAAGAAAAATTTCTTTAATGCGGAAAATTAAGAATTAGTACAAAAAGGATAAGCCAGTTAAAACAAGAGAAGGAATTACTATTCCTTCACCGAATACGCCTGCATCATACATGATGATAGAAAGAGGCTACCACACTTGTGTATGGTTAGAAAATTAGATGGAGTACACAAAAGACAATGGTATATTGGCATTTCCAGAACATGGTACATTTAATGGTAGAATATTGCATAATTTATGCACTTGCATGAATGAATTAGACCCCAGACGAAGATTAACGCAATATGAAGCCTTAGAAGAGTGAGAGACTGAGGCTTTTGAACAAGACAGACCTGGTTGTGGCAGGAATTTTAGTAGATTTTACCCAAAATTTCCCAACGAGACAAGAGATAAGCAGATGAAATAATGGAGACAGTCTATGCTAGTGGAAGGATTATATCCTGTATTTACCACAGAAGAACCAATTGGAAGTAAGAGTATAGAGAAAACTAAACATTTAATGACTAGTGGTGGGGATTTAGAAGATGAATAGTTTGAAGATTTATTAATGAAAAATCCACCACCATATCAGAAAGAAACCAATAGAGTTACCCCTATTGCTCAGTTTTTAAAACCACCCTTAGTTCCATAGATTATACACGAGACCTCATTGGAAAAGGTACTACAAGAAAGAGAAAGAGAAGCAATAAATAAACAGCCTAGTGAGTTAATTCAGAAAAGAACTCAATTAAATACAAATCCTGAAGCCCTGACAATAGCCGTAACCATAGGTCCCGTAGTTCCCTTATATGGAGATAAGCAACCCTGTCCTAAAACTCCCATTCTGACCCATAGTACAGCCCAGGAAAGAGAATATAATAATTGATGACCAAGCAAGTGAATGTGAGTCAGTAATTTCCTTGATGGATTTACCTATTAGAGAACCAGTGGATGACTCCATCAGGAAAATTACGCTTGGATGCTTAAAAGAAGTACAGATTGAGACCTCCACAGGAACGAGAAGGGCGACTGTAGTAACCCCTAAAGAATTAGAAAGATAGACAAGAGACATAGAAAAGCTAAAATCACAGTCAAATGGGCTTGACATATTTAAATTAAGGGTAGAAATAGAGAAAATGGTAGCTGGAAATGTAGGATTGGAAAGGTTAAATTCTTTAAATGAAGAAGAGTTATTGTTTATATGCAGAAGTATTACTCAAAATACGAAAATATTCCATGAAAAGTTCATGAATTTAGCTTCTGAAATGGGAATTGACATTGGCAAATCAAAGGTATTGCAGAAACCATATAGAGCGGAGTTTTTTGACAAAGATTTAGAAAACATGAATGTGTCAGGACGAAAATTGCCGATAAAAGAATTATTGTCACTGTTGCAGAAATGGGGAGATTTAGACAGATGGAAAGCTAGATGGACAATGAAAAAGGAAGAAGGACAGGCAAATAGAACAGTATCTGAGTATCTAATGAAAGAAATAGAAAAGGTTGAAAGGTTGTGTCCAATGAGAGAAGTGCCAGGAGGAGGTTATGTGCATGTCCCGTGGTACCGGCAGGATATTTTATCATTTACTAATGGCTTCCCAAAGCTTAGAGAAAAACCAGTAGAATGGTACAGGCAAGTTGAAAGGTTTGTGAAAGTTTCAAAGGTATTGTTGAAAGATTTAGATGGTTTATTTGACATAGTTGTTCCAGCTGGCTTATGGACCAAGTGTAAAATTACAGTAGATTGGCAAAATGTTGAAAACCCTAGTGATCCAAAAACAGGAGCTCCGCCAGAAGAGGAAATGAAAAAGTATAATCAAGTAATAACTTATTTGAAAGGAAAGATACCCCCAAAAGAAACAGACTGGACCAAAATAGACAGAACCACCCAAAACAAAGATGAATCGGTACATGCATATTATGAATGCCTATTGCAGGTATTTAAACAATACAGTGGGTTAGAGAACATTGATAAAAAAGGACATGACACATTTTATATATCGTTTTGAGTCTGGACTAAAACCAGAAATATCACAAACAATTAAGGAACAGGAATTATGTTGGCAAGCAAAGCCTGTTGATGAAATTGCAAAATACTGTGAGGATGAAATTGATAATAAGTGAAAGAATTAGAAGAGTGTTGGGGGGCAAGATGGAGGCCGCTATTGTGGCTGAGTGAGCTGTGTGTGGACTGCTCTCTCCGTGGCTTCCTTACCCGTGATTAGTTTTGCTCCACCTTGTGCACCGCTTTCTGAAAACCCTTGTATGTGGCTGGGATGCTCTGGCGGTTCCTTGGCGGCCTCAACTGTGGTAAACGCCAGCTTCAGCGTAGCAGAGCGTTTCTTCTGAGGCATGGTGCCGCTGCTGTCTGGCGACGTCCTCGCACCGGAGTAAGCGAAGGCGACGGACTACGCGTAGTACGCGGAGCCGGCAGAGCTTTGATCCGCAACAGCTGTTCCGATTTGGACTGCGGGCGTGAGCTCAGAGCTAGGGCTCAGACTTCGGGGAAATCTTTGGCTGGAGATGTGCCAAGTGGGAGCCGCACAAGAGGAGGAATGGCTCTGAAGGGGAGCACAAGAGGAATAAAGACCCAGGGGGCTGCTGCAACGACCGGGGCCACTGAGGCTTCTAATACGGGGACAGGTACAATGGCTGCGTTCCCCTCACAGACAGCTAACGGAGCTCGCAATGTTGGAATGGAAAATGAGGGGCCGACAGTGGAATTGTCTTGGGACGCTTTAGGCACTGACAAGGGCGTAGACTCTCGAAGTTTGGCTGTGGAAGAGGCTCCAGTGCAAGTACACGGTACTACAAATCGTCAGCAAGGTGCCCCTCAACGGGAGCGAACCGTGCCTGCAATATTTCAAAAGAAGCCAGCAGTCAAAGGTAAGCCGGCGAATCAGCCTTTACAGTTTGCACCGGGAGAGGCATGTGGTATGAATGCGGAAGGTCCAGGGGCTAATACAATGGTGCCTGAAGATGGGCTTGAAGCAGTTTCAGAAAAACATCATGATCAGGATCGGGCTATTGGTAAAGCTGTGGTTCCTAGTCCGAGCGGGAGACCAGTCTTGATGCCTGTGGCGGGGTCATCAAATGACGGAGAAGCCCTACTGTGCATGATTAATGCGGAAATCACAGAGAGTAGTGGGAATTCTCTGACGGATCGGTTGAATGATGCGGAGTCTGCTGGCTCCGGAGGGAAGTTCTACTCCATGTCAGACTTATCAAATATATCAGAAAATGACAACGATAATGTGAGTGTGCCCGGTGATTGGGGGAACAAAATGGAGTCACATCCAGATGATGATGATGATCTTTCCCTGGAGCACTCTATGAATCAAGAGACCGTCAGGAAAGTACAAGATCCCGGTAACCCTCTGTTTCAAGAAACTATGACTCTTGTTGGCCAGCTTACCTTAGACTGTTCACCTTCTTCTAAGTCGCAGTCTGACCATTTGGAAAATAACGCTAGTATATCTGGGGAGCTGGATGGGGAAGTGACTTTGAATACCATCTACAGGGTGATTATGGCAAATCGGGATGAGACGAAGGCTGAAGGTCTTCGCACACAGGGGGCGTCGCAAATTACAAAATACAGAGCAGCGAATAACAAAATCATGCGCGGAAATAACAACGCAAATTGTGGAGGCAGAAGAGCGGATTTCTGGAGTGGAAGACTTGTTGGCACAACAGCAGTCGACTATATCAGCACTACAAAAAACCAAAGAGGACATTGATTGGAAGTTAACTGATCTCAAAAACAGATCAAGACGGAACAATCTCCGCGTTTTGGGTGTTCCCGATAATAATGAAGGGCAGGATGCCAGACAATTTATTACTGAAATGTTCAAAGAGGCCTTCCCTGATTTGAAGGGTTGGATCTGGGAGACTAAGATTATTAGAGCACATCGATTCCCATTACCACAACGTGTGAGAAAGGGAGGGTCTGGGAGGAAGGACGTGGATCGTCCTAGGGCAATTTTAATCTGCCTCAATAATTATTAGCTGCGCGAAGCCCTCTACTATCTGGCTAGGCCAGATAAGCACCTGTCTTGCAAGCGGTGCACATTTTTCGTGCGCCCCGATTTTTGCCAGGCCACAGTCCAACAAAGGTGGAGATTGCGGCAGCTGATATCAGGCTTTCCTTTTAAATCCCGCCAAGCTGAAAGTAATCTATAAAGAAAAAACTTGGTACTTTACGTCAGAGAATGTCGCACAGGATTTTTGAAAACAATGTGAAAAGAATAAGAATTCCATTGTATATCCTTTTTTTGTTTATAAGTGATGTCTATTGCAGGGGATTTTTTTTCAGTCTCCGCCTTTTTTGTTTTTGTTTGGGTTGATTCCTCCGGTGCATCACAATTAGTGCATAATGTAGTAATGGGAAATAAACGGTGTACATGATTACACTAGCTTCAGTGAATACATTGTGGTACAAAGGTGTAAATTATTTTTGTCTGTGTTACAATTTAGCACTTGGTTTTAAGATGTGCCATGAAAAGGCGGCAAAAATTGAAAGGATGATATATGTTGAGGTGGATGGAGCACGGGTGGGGTCTACGGGGAAGGGGCAGTTCACAGACACTCTCCATCACTGAGGACATGGTCCTTACACCTAAAATTGAGTGGAGGGTGGAAAGGGGGGAGAGAGGTAGAGGGCGGGGGGCTAGGTGGGTGGGGGGAATGGGGCAGAGGGAAAAAAGAAAATAATCCATGAGGACACAATCCTGCGGTGTGCAAAAAAAAGGAGCTCCTGGCATATATGCAATAAGGTTCAACATACAGGGAATACAGATGGGGGGTGGAAAGGTATTCGGCTTGGTTCATTGAATGTTAGGGGCTTGAACCATCTTAACAAAAGACAGTGGGTCGCGATTGAGCTGCAGGTACTCCAGTGTGACTTGATGTGCCTTCAGGAAACCCATATAGCTTGAGCCAAAAGGAAGCTACTCTCGGAGTTGGGTTATATGGTATTGGTCAGCACGGAGCAATCCATTACATCACAGGGTGTTGCGATTTTAGCAAAAAAACATTCACAGTACAGGCAGAACACTGGCTGATAAACAAGGGAGGTGGGCCATAGTTGAATGTATTAGTGGGACGCAGAAATTCACGATATGCTCTATTTACGGCTCAAACTTTGATGAAGCTCTGATCCTTGAATGGCTTAATGTAGAATTGGCCTCATGGCCCACTCCATTGATCATTTATGGAGACTTAAATATTCACCTTGGCCCTAAATATTTACATGATTTAAGTTATAGGTAAAGTGGGAGGAAGCCAAGGGTATTTAATGCGCTCCAATCCCTTTTGGATGCTCACGGTTTGGTTGATGCTTGGGCTATTTTGAGGGGCGATGGACTCCATTGGCACCACAAGTTTTTTCTTTTGATAGGAAATTACTGTTAGATCAGAAGTTTGTCATGTATATGATGGAGTGGATCGAAAAAAAAAATTCGGATCAATCGCTGCAGCACAGGGCCAGGATGTGTTGAGGACACTTTTAAAGCCGCATTCAGGGGGGAAGCCTTTAGCTTCGGTCTATATAAACAAAAACAATTGCGGATCATACTACAGGAACTATATTTAGCTTTGATGGCGGCCGAAGAAAAGCTTATGTTAGGAATAAAAGGTGGTTTTGGAGTGTAAGGCTAAGATCAATCTCCATTGGAGCAAAGAGCTAGCAAGGAAATATCTAATTAAGAATCTACTGAATTATGAATATGGGGAGGCCAGTGGACGGAGTCTGGCACAAAAACTCAGATCAAAAGAAGCCGCTCAGAGAATTAGCTCAATGGTTAATTCACGGGGGACTAGTGTGGAATCGGAGGCTGGGATCCTTGAGGTGTTCCACGCTTTTTATGAGGCCCTTTATACTGGGGAAGAATATGATCCGCAAATTGGGGAATCCCGGATACAGCGGTTTTGTGATAACAACTTAGCGGGTTTGGAGGCAGAGACGTTGGAGGCTCCTATTACTTTGGAAGAATTAGAAAGAGCCGTAAATGAACTGGCACCCGGTAAAGTGGCAGGACCGGATAAACTCCCGCTAAGAGATTTATAAAACCTTTCTTGAAGTTTTGAAGTATGATATGTTGGCTACATTTAGATTGGCTCAGACAGGCGCGCCCCTGCTATCTTGGGATGAAGCCAGTATCGTTGTATTAAAAAAAAAAAAAAAGATAAGCCTCTTGAACATCCGGCTTCATACCGCCCAATTTCTCTTTTGAATGTAGATGGAAAGATTTATTTAAAAATCCTTGCGACCCGGTTGTCGGAAGTTATAACACCGCTGGTCTCAAATCGACAACATGTATTTATCCCCAAGCGGGGAATGAAGAATCATGTTAACAGAGTTATAAGTTATAACATTGTTGAACAACGTCAATTGCAGTGGGGATGCATTTAGTCTTATTCTATTAGATGGCGAGAAGGCTTTTGATCGGGTCGCATGGGGATTTTTGTGGGCGGTGTTGCGTCGTCGGTTTTGGCAACAATTTGTTTCTGCCTTGAAAACACTATATCGTCAACCTGTTGCCAGAACTTGTGTCATGGGCCTAAAATCTGAGCTTGTGCAAATTACACTGGGACAAGGCAGGGATGTCCCTGCTCTCCCCTATTATTCTCCCTATATATTGACCCGTTTAAAAAAATGCTAGAACACACCTCTAAGGTCGAATCGGTAATAGTGAGGCAAGATCAATATCGTGTCTTCGCATACGCAGATGATGTTGCTGTAGTTACACCTAACCCATCAACTTCTATGCCTGAAATAGAATTACTTGCCTCACAATATGGGGCTTTGTCAGGATACAAACTAAACCCATCCAAGACACAAATTCTCTGTGCTAATATGGTGGCATTTGAGGATCAAAGGGTCTTGAAGGAGGCGACTTATTTTGGGATCACGATTCGGGTATTTTTAGGTGCATTGGTCGAGGCCAATTTGGCAGGATTGTTGGGGGCCGCACGCAAACAATTGGACTGATGTTATGTTAAAATCATTTTTACAACGCACGGTCACCAAACGGTTTAATGGCAACTGATGTGAATGTTTACATCTCTCCATGGCTGGTAGATAGAATATTCTCAAAATGCTAATTTTACCAAAAATACTACACTTTTTTTGAGCTGTGCCCTTGGAGATTTCCCGGGTCAATCTTGCTTTATTACAATCTCTATGTGCTAGGTTCCTATGGCCTCAAGGTAAAGCACGAAGAACCATGTGGTATATGATCCAGCCGCGACTGTAAAGGGGGTTGGGCTGTCCCAGATTATACACTGTACTATTATGCGTGTATGCTGCAGCATATGAATATATTATTCACTGGGACAGAACCGACCTGTGTGGCTGAATCCCCTTCTATCTACCAAATGATGTTGGGTAGCTATGCAAAAAATCGACTTATCATTAACCTTGACAGGAGCTACTACAAGAAAACTAGATTTAAAGTTCTTAACACTGCTTATAAGGTCTGGTAAGCTGTTAGAAAGAAGTTTAGGATGGAAAGGGTATCTTGGTATACGCCCCTAACTGCAACTTCTCTTCTTCCATCGGTATTTTGGGACCGGGTAGGGGATAATTGGCGAGATAGAGGGGTTTGTTTAGTTGGAGATTTATTTTGTGATGAGGGACTTAAGTCTTTTGATATGTTAAGGGAGCACTTTCACCTGTCCCGGTCTGATTTTTTAAAATATTTACAAATTCGCGACTACTTGCTTAAAACACGATGGGAATTACAAGCGAATCCCCTTATTGAGGCAGTAAGGAAAAACGCACGGATTGGTATACTATATACCTTTTTGCTAGACACTTGTGAGAATGATCTTGAGGCCCAAATTCATAAATGGGATATTAGACTGGGGTGCTCTGGCACGCAGTTAGAAACTTCAATTGAATTAGCTGGGAGATTGTTTTTGTCAGCAAATCTTGCTGCCCAACATTATAAGACAGTTTTCGATCTATGCTATAGCCCAGCTAAAATATCTAAATGGGGGGACCTAACGATTGTAAGTGTTTTCGCTGTAGGTGTGACGCTGCTGATGTGGTACATGTTTTTTATATGTGTGGGCACTTAGGTACTCTGTTTGGACACATAGAAAAGTTTCTAGCCGAGATTGTGGGTGGGCCGGAACAACTATCTTCCACCCAGGTACTGTTGGGGGTTGCAGGGGGATCGGCAACCGATCACCTAGCCCGTAAATCTCGATATTAGATTTTTGTCTACAGCTGTGGCTAGACTTTGTATCGCCTCAATGTGGCTGCTAAATGATGCTCCTTCTTTCGAACTATGAAGAGCCAGATTTGTGTCAATATTTAATATTGAGTATAGTCTGTATGCTGTGAAAGGCATACGGAAAATGAAATTAAGGCGCAAGATTTGGGGACCAGTTATGGCCTATATGGATGCATACATTTTGCTGAATCTATTTTTTTTTTGTTTGGCCTGAACAGTCCCCTTTATAATTGATGTACTTTCTTGTGTATTGGTAAAAATGCTTTTATTGCTATGATTTTATGAATATTATGATCAAATGTAGTACACCAAAATCGTTTGCCATGATTCTTATCTTTTTTTCTGCTTTTGTTGTATTGTATGTGCCTTGTTACGTGTCTTCATGGATTTTCAATAAAAAAAATAAATGAAAGAAAGAATTAGAAGAAAAAGTAATGTGGGCTCAAGTAAAAATGGCAGAACAGCAGGAACTTCAGTTAAGTCAGCAAGCAATTAACCAAAAAAGAAGGGAATGCCAAAGTGAAGGTAGTGGAAGCAAGCCTAGAGAGAAAATGACCAAAGAAGAGGCAAAGAAAAAGTTTCCCTGTCATGGGTGCGGAAAATTGGGGCATTGGAGAAACAAGTGTAAATTAATACAGAATAATAATGTCCAAAATCAAAATTTAAATCCGCAGAATGAGGTTTCAATGAATCAGCAGCAACAGGTAATACAAAATCAGTTACCACCTGTCCCTATGCCAGATTTGTATCCGCTCAAGATATAGGTTTGAGGGGAGGAGCCAAGATGGCGATCGGAGCAGACCTGTAGGCTCCCGGCTCCGCCAGCCTTTCTCCGCCGCACCGATATCCTGGAATATATCCTGGTGAAATTTATTACCGGATTGCGTGCGGCGCGGCGCTGATTTCAGCGGTGTTTTCCCGGACTCTCTACCTGCCCGGCGGCCGGAGATAGCTGCGATACTACTTTCAGCCCTGGACCCCGCCTGCACACTCGCTCTTTGCCGTGCCCCGGAGGACTGATGGCGCCCAGACTACCCTATCGGCGCTGAAGACCCGAGCACTGGTGGGAACCTCGTGAGGAACTGTCCGTGCGGCGCCGCTGGTGATAACTTGAAGTAGGCGGTGAGAAGTGAGCGCTTGCTGCGCTGCGGCACTCTTCCGAAACGGATCCTTTGTTTGGGGCAGATGTTATGCGGAGAGGGTCGCTCGGCCATGTTTGCTTGCCTACTGTCGCCTGACCCCACGCCTCACTACCCTGCTCCGGTATGGGGCGCCTCTCCGCGATGTGACACTCACTGACATTGTCTTTGGTGCTATTGAAGCCCTGCATGGACGCTCGCCTGTGCCACACTTATCCTGCCGATTACCCCGGAATTGCGCCATGATGGCTTTGTTTGGTGCTCCGTGGTGTGGGGGAGAGCGCCCGTCCCTGCCAGTGGCATGTGCTGCCCCGCCTGATATGGGGTCCGATTTTCAGGTACCTTCCTTTGGAAGTGAGAGGCAGGGGCTTCAGCCTACACTTTCTTTCGGTACCATCCTGAATGCCCTGCGTGACTTCCGTGCCGATATGCACCAAGGCTACCAGCTACTGGGAGGGAAGCTGAACGATATGGCGTCGGCGCTGCGGCAGGGATGCAACGTTCTGATCCAGCAAACCCTCCATTCGGCTCTGCCTGCGTTCAATGGAGATATAGTGCTACCTTCTGCCCGCCGGACAGATGTGCCCGCCTCCAATTTTGTGGGCGCCCGAGACCGTCCGCCATACAACTCGGTCTGGGATACTTTGTTTCCCCTTTCACCGGAGAGTGCTACATTGTTGGATTTTTCATCGCGAGTGTCTTGGGTCCTATCCACAACATTGCTGACCCTATCGACGGCTCCTGGGTCTTATCCTCCGACTTTGTTATCGAAGAACTCACACATTCTGCAAGTCTCTGAGGAACTCCCTATTACAGTCGGTGGATTTTCTGGTGACTTTCGACGGCCATTTTATGCTTCCAAGACACTTTCATTCTCTCTGTGGCCATATTGTCTCTTTGTTCTACGGTGGGCGGGCCTTTCCCGGGGAGCGTATCTGGGGATGTATCCACGATCGGGCCAGGGCTAGGCTGCTTCTTTGTTATCAGCTTCTTGGCTGGTTGAGCCGGGGTTGAGACGTTTTTTGCATCCAGTTTACTCTAACGCTGCTTTCCTCTTTGTTCTCACTGGGGCGGGCTGTTTCCTTTTCTCTGACGGTTGTGGCTCCTCACGGGGGGGTGGATGAGTGGGGCCACCTAAGATCGGGCCAGGGCTAGGAGATCTCTTTAGTGTGCGGTACGCATTGACGGGCGGGTACTAGGATGGGACTGCTTATTGTCTGATCTATTCGCACATTTGGAATTGACTCTCCCCACCTGCAGCTTTGCTTGCTACTTTTCTTGTGCTGCTGACACTTGGGGTGGGGGATGCTTACGGGGCTGGTGGTGACCGGGAGTCTGTCGAACTTACCTCCTCCTACCTTCTCTGAGAGTCGGAGTTTGGGATGGTCTTTCTCACTCTCTATACTCTCTTTCCCACTTGGGGTTCTTTTGGGGCGACAGGCATGCCTATTGGGGGGGGGGGGGGGGCCGTGGCCTTCCGCTGGTATGCAGGGTGGGGGGGTTGGGATGTGTTTTATGTTTTTCTCTTTGTCTCTATGGCCCTCTTTCTTTTTCTTCTCTTCTTCTGTTTCTTTCTCTTCTATATTTCTTTGTTTCCTTAGGGGTCGGGGTTCAGTGTTCTTAGGGAGTTTATTGTGTTGTATCATTCTGTGGCATAGCGTTTGGTCTTAGTTCCTTGATGGTGGCCACCTGTTTCCTGACAAATGCCTTCCTCTATTATGCCTCCTTCCGGGTGCTCCTTGAACGATGATGGCTATCCTGGTCAGTGATTAGCTTCGACTCTCCTCGTAGTTTTCTAAATTGTACTCGACAAAATCATAAAATTAAACCTTTTCCTATCCTCATATTATGGTTCTATGTTCTACACGATACTCTTCGCTCAGAGACTGCTTTAACGGCGTTCTGTCCGATTGGTTCTTTTTTCTCCTTTTCCCATATGTCATAGCGGCCGGCCCCGAGGGGTTGTAGGCAGACGCTGTGTATTGTGCATTTTACAAATAAAGGTTTTCAAAAAAAAAAACAAAAAAAAAAGATATAGGTTTGAATGGATGCTTCATCAACTGTGCAAGCACCATGTTGAACTGCCATGTAGGAGGAGGAGCTCTCTTATGCGGGAAAGTTTTGAATAAACCTTTGAAGAAATGTTTCACCAGTCTGCTGGACCATAAAGATGGAACATCTGATGATCTCCGGAAACTTGAGATAGCGTCAAAAGGCACTTTAATGGAAGCATGAGCCAAACCTGAACATGCCAGATGCAGGAGATAAGGCAAATGTTATTATGGAGATGACAAAAGAAGGTGAAATTTAGCCGATCTGCACCAAATGCTCTGCCTTTATCTTCTTTAGCACCCTTAGTAGAAGGGTGAAGAAAGGTATGATCCTTCTGCATGGTTCCCTCACTTTTTGCCTGGTGTTGCTATGTTTTTCTGACTAGTCTGACTGGGATACTGCTAATCAGTACCCCAGTCTCTGTGCTTCTTCCCTAAATTGGATATGGTGAGTACAGAAAACTTGCCTCTTTACTTTGTGATGGGACCCTCTCTCTCCTTATAAAATGCTCTCTCCACAGCGCGGGGACACGCCGGGAGGCGTCACCAGGCGCTTTATAAACTCCTTTAAACTAAACTAAACTAAACCCCCCAGATTGGCTACTGGTGTACCCTTGTAAGACCCTGGCCCATTGGGCTGAAACACGTATTATGCCACCCATGAGGGACCACTCAACCAGTTACTACAGGCCTGCCATTGCAGTCTATGTAAGCTGCTGTTAGCACCACTTACAGCACATATACGTTTTCTTGCATCCGAGGTCACTGCACTTAAAACCTATAAGCCACTCCTAAGGCATGCCTTTCAATACCGAATGCAGGTTGCTCGGTTTTAAGTGTGAGGGTGCCCCTGTATGAGCAGGATACCCCTACAGCCCACGAACTCCATTCTCTCGGGTTGTAATTGCACCATCAGCCATTACGATACATTGAGTGGCCATGCGTCATTATGCTATGGCTATCTCTAAACTGGCTGTAAAGAACCCTGTCGTGTTTAGTATCAAACATGTTGGAGTCATACCCCAACACGGTAAATGGTGTTGGAGGTATGATGCCATGCACTGTAAAGCTCCTCCAGGAGGCTCTCAGTGCTCCCAGTACCAGTCTTCTAGACCAGGATAGCAAACTATGGCTGCTGGCGAGCAGAGACACAATTCCACCCTCCTGCTGCTGAGCCAAGCTCAAGCAGGGTAAGGCAGGACAATAGGTTTCCTGTCACAAGGAGGTGTGACTACCTCCCAGACAAGACTTAGTGTATTGGGACAGGGCGGGGGAGCTTGTCAGCACCACTAGACTGCTTTGAATGGCACATTTGGTGCCCTCCTAGCATAATCCAGTTAAAACTAGTTCATGGAGCCGTTGGCTCCCGCTCTGGCACGAAACTGGACAAAGGACATGGGAGTATCCTCCCCACTGCCCAGCCTCTCCTCTGGGAGGGACCCCTGAATCGTCCTAACCCTTTCCTTAGGGTACTTAAAGGCTTACTTGTGGGTGGGACATAGATTCGTCATGGGACAAGATTCAGATCCGAAGCCACTTCATCTTCAACCGTCCGGGCACTTTGGTCTTCGCTGGACTTTGCTTTGGGAACCAAGACTGCAACTGGGAAGACTCCTATGGCTCCTAGTTTTGTCGTCCTGCCGGTCTTCTGGTTGTCTGTGCTCGATACAGGTTCTTCTACAGGCCTGTGAAAATTCAATACACGGGTAAGAATCTCGCTTAAAGTGTATTAGTCACTTCCCTGTACCTGCAGGTAACGCAACAAAGCTGACTGGTCTGCTGTTCTCGAGCCCCTAAGGACTGCGAAAAGTTCACCAACACAGGTGATGGTTCTGCAACTACCTCGAAGTCTGCACTGTCTTCATAGCAAGCTTGAGGCCAGTGTCCCTCTCGGAACCGCTGGAGCAGTATCCCTTTGCACTGAGTCAACATGCCATTGCCAAGGCTAATTCACTATCTTCCCCGAGAGATTTTCAGGCTTCAAGAAGTTACAGCCTCACGCATCTCCTGCAGCCCAGATCTTCAACTGCACTGCATATATATTGCACAGTTGGCCTGCATCCTTTGGTGAGCCGCTGAAGGTGCTCTAGCGACTCCTGTGCCTTCGGCCCGTGGGTCCTCTTGAGGGTCTTCTAGGGCTCCAGTGGGCTCCCCTGCTTGCTCAGGGCCTGCTTGGACTTACCTACCCATGGTGAGTCACTTGGACCTTGCTGACCCAGACACCTTTTTAGCGGACTACGTTGATTGCTGTTGCCAAGGCTGGTTGGTACCCCTGTCGGACACTGACCCCCTGGCTCCTGACATCCAACGTGTGACAGCTTGTGAATGGCTCCTGGTCTTTTACAGCATCGCCTGGTCTGCCCACCTGCAACTTCAAGGGCACCAACAATTCACCTGCACCTCTGACATTGGTGGGCATTCGTCTTTCATGCCTCCTGGTCACTCCTGAGTGGCAAAGACTCTTGTCCCCTCTGCTTGCAAGTACCTCTCATCTTTAATCCACATTTGGGTTCTAACAGACTGTTTTGTCTTCTTCGCATCTTTACTGAAGTCCTCCATTGTGGTCTACAGCAGTTTCCGACGTCACTTTACACTTCCTTTGTGTAGGTATCCTGATAACTGGGGCATCCACAGGTGGGGTGATTCTCCAACCTTCCATCTTCCACAGGGTGTCTTCAGGGGCCGCGGGGAAGGGTCCTTTTTCTTTAAAACTGAAACTGCGACTTACTTATTGACTTGTATTGAGCTTGTATTGAGCATGTGATCGTGTTCCTTGAGGCAGGAATGGTAAGCATTGTGACAGATGAGTAGGTTGTATCCACTAGGTCAGTGATGAAGCCATGTGTGGAGTTACTTGAATTAGGTTGGTAAATGTTCCCTTGACCTGCACCCATTGGGTGTTTAGAGCTTCCTGGAGAGGACAGTGAGTGATAAGATGAATACTGGAGGACATCATGCCCAGGAGGGATTTGTAAAGGTGTACGGAAAGAAACTTTTTCTATGCGGTTCGCCAAGGTCGCTAATCTCTGTTGTCTTTCCAATGTGGGGT
The DNA here is from genome assembly GCF_964263255.1 of Lissotriton vulgaris. Taxonomy (NCBI): domain Eukaryota; kingdom Metazoa; phylum Chordata; class Amphibia; order Caudata; family Salamandridae; genus Lissotriton; species Lissotriton vulgaris. Next base: position 1,317,503,113 of record NC_141694.1, on the reverse strand, counting down.
AAGGGTTGTTAAAAGTAGTATCCAGTATGGCTCCTAGGAAAGTTAATTTTACAACAAGGGGCCCCAAATTAGTCAGCAGGGAACTCGGGGAACATACTTTGTACATGCAACATTGGTCCCATGCATACAAGAAAGTTGAAACAGTATAAAATATAGACAGAGTCAATCTATATTGAGAGTGGCATGTCCAGCCGGACAGTGGTCTTTCAAAATTTACTCAATTTACACGTAGTTATACAGCACAGAGTACCTTCCACAAGTCAGCCAGTGTGGAACACAAGCCTGTGCCCAGCACTTGCAGAACGGGTACAGAAGGTGAATATAGAGAGCAAAGAAGGGCTTTATAAGGCAAAACACGTTTTTCTGTTATAAATGCAGTTGTACAGAATATTTCAACAAAGCACCATTAAAACACATAGTAATCACGTTTTAGTTTTAGGTACTTAAAGGTCGACGGCGTTTCGGACCCCTAGTAAATCACGGGGACCATCATCAGGACATTTTCAGTGAAAGCCTTAACAATAATGGAGCACGCCAGGAAGCGCTATTGCAAACCGACTCACCCGGTTTCCCTGGCCGCCGACGGATAACATCGTGTATCGCGGCACCCCTAGCCTGACTGTGGGCGCTCGTAATTCCCATCTCTCTTCTGCCGTCTCCCATTGAGGATCACTGGCATTTAGAGGCTAAATTATTGTTAAGGCTTTCACTGAAAATGTCCTGATGATGGTCCCCGTGATTTACCCAGAAACAAGGTGTCTCTGTTTTCGCTCTTTCCCGCCTGTTTCATATCCTTTTCTTGCTATGTATATATTCACTCCGTTTACTACAGAATGTATGATTCAATCCAATGAAACCTTTACGCTTCCTAGATCGATATTAGTTTATGTGAACTCACAGTATAAACGCTGTAATCAGCTGGAATATGAAATCATTTTAAATGTGGTTATACTGTCCGCTTTCATATTGTGTTCCTGTGGTCATCAGGACTAGACGTCAATGTACCCTATTGCCCTCTTCTAGATACAACTTATAACTGACACAAATTCAAACAGCTATTTCAACTTTTTACTTTACCGTATAGCTAGGCTACATTATTTTGTCTTCTTTTAGATACTGCCCCCAGCAACCGGCACAATCTCAGTGAACTTCGATTAGCATGTATTTCGCGTTTTAGCTACATTTCGTGCATCTAGGCTTTATCCTTTGTCTTCTTTTAGATACTGCCCCTTACCAGACCTGTTAAGACATAACTGGTTTGAGATAAATTTCCATTTAGATACATATTTGCTATACTTGATCCCTATAACGCTCCATGTACTCTGGTGTCCTTTTACCTACATTGTGTAATCAATCTGATACCACAATTGCGCCATTGTATAGTAGTGATAAATAATGCTTATTGGTCTTCTCTTAGATACAGCAATGCAAAACTTCCCTTTTTACACTTGATATTGCTAATTTGACTTTGCCAAAATTTCGATGTTTTTAATTAAATCACCTTGTCACAACACAATTCGGGCCTTTGTTTACCTTGGACTCCCAGTCACCTTGTGTGTGTTGTCTTTTCACTAATATAGGGTCTCCACCCAGTTCTAGGTGTTCCATTCCGCACACTTAGTCACTATTCATAGTTCACCAACTCTACTTCATGGATACATTATGTCCTTCCCAGCCCTGAAGAGTCACAGCCCCTACACGGTGTGACGAAACACGTGTCGGCTATCTTCTCTTGTATGTACTGATCAACTTTGAACCATTAAATACACATTCTCTATGATGATGGACTCTGGAATCATATATTGAAGGCTTACCAAGTTTTCTTGGGTTCGCACTTTAGAACCAATTTTAAGATAATCGTGTGCACAGGACACTATTTGTATTTGTTTGGTAGGAGATACGTCTCTCTATCTTAGCAGGGGTTGTTTTTTTGCTGGGTTTGTTCCCCTGACCTGTCTGCACCAAACCCACTCTATCTACGAATACCTACAGTTAGGTACCCGCTGAGCGCCACTTCTTCCTGACACTCATCAAAACCCATTCTTCCCCTCTGAACTTCATCAAATGCTGCAACATTCTTGAGAAAATGCATAACCGATTTATGGCACCTCGACAATGTCCCATTTAACAAAACATTTTCTTTTTATATATAGTTTTTGATAATAACATTTTTGAAAATTCTGCTTTCTTACTTTCTATGCTAGTACTGTGCTTCCCCTCCTGGCTTTCTCCTTTTTTAGAGTGTTCCTATTTCTGAAGATGCTTCCTCATTATTTGAGCTGCTAGAACAGCTGTTCCTCTGTTTCCATGTGTCAGTGTGGTAGCTTCTCTTCCAGCACCTGGTTATACTGAAATCTTTATTTGTACAACTTTCTTATGGCAATTGTTTTTTTTTAAACAAACTTTATTCGTCAAGTTGCACAAAAAGCGCATGGCTCTGCACTCCAGAGTCCACTGCAGTATCACATTACATAGTTATATGGCAGCAATTGACCTTTTTAAGAAAACAAGACAACCAGTACATTCGATAATGAGTGTCATTTAGGATAACAGGCCCAGGTGCCCCAAATGTTTCCCCCCCACCCACCCCTGAGTTGCGCAACCACCACTGAGACCCACCCACCCAAGCACACACACAACCCAGACCACCCCCCTCTACGCCAGGCCCAGCCACTCCATCCCCACCCTCATTCAAACCAAGATATTGTCTGTTTCAGCTGACGGCTCCAGCCGCAGGCCCCTATACTCAGCCCACCGCTTACAAATTTTGTAATGCTTATGCTCCCCCTAGCCACAAAGATTGGCTGCTCCAACCCCATGCAGAAGTCCAATCCATTTTTCCAGGCGGCCACCGAGGGCACCCGCGCATCCTTCCACATCTGAGCAATAACACGTTTTGCCAATGTGAGGCCCATTGTAGCAAATGCCGTTTATAGATATTTCCCCCGATCCCTTCCATCACGTGCAATAGGGCAAACTGTGGCGTACGTGGAAGCGACACCCCAGGACTTCAGAGAGGCAGGCGAATATCCTTCTCCAAAAACGGTCTAATGACAAGCATTGCCAGACAGTATGTGGAAATGAGCCTTCCGTCCCACCGCACCGGAGGCATTCCGGGGAAGCAAGCATCCCTGCCCGCCACAATCGTACCCGAGTAAAATAAACCCGGTGAAGATATTTAAATTGGATGAGGCGGAGACGCATTGCAATGGCTGCCCCCCGTGGTGAGGCTAAGGCCTCCCTTCAGTCTTCTTCCTCCAAGACCCCCACATCTTCTTCCCACCCCTCGTAGTTTCCCCAGTTGGGATGCACTGTGAGTGACCAGGGTCTGGTATATTCTCAATATCTTTTTGGTCTCCAGGTCACCCACAAAAACGTTCGCTTCCAGTGGGCTAAACTCGGGAATAGAGTCAAGGCCCTCCAGACTTGGGGCAAGAGCGTGTCTGAGCTGGAGATACCGGAAGAATTGCGACTGAGGCATGCTAAGTTTCACCTGCAAATTGCGAAACGATTTGAGGGAGCCATCGCGCACAACATCGCCCAGGGTGGAGACACCAATGGCGTCCCAACCCCGAAAGCCCTGTAGGGCCGCCAAGGCAGGCAGGCGCCCATTATGTCACAGGGGGGTTTCTTCTGCAAGTATGTTCCACCACCCCATGCGCTTCAGGGATTGCCGCCAAATTTGGAAAACTATATTATTTTTGTCACCAGCAGCAATGTACCACGCAACGCAGCAGAATAAAGTATTGTATGGAGAGTGAACTACCCCATCATGTACCGCTCCACAGCATAGGCTGGGTCCCCCCTGTCCCCATACCACCACTCATTGAGGACCAACAGATGCGAGGCCTGATAATATGGAATGATATCTGAGATTGCTAGGCCTCCACAGTAAGTGGAGAGAAAGCACGTACGCAATGCGACACGCACCGCTCCTCCCCCCCAGAGGTACTGCCCCAGTGTCGAGTTGACCAGCCGGAACCCCTCGAGGCGTGATCGGGTACGGGTGGTTCTGCAATTGATATAGCAGGTGGGAGAGTGCGGCCATTTTGAATATTGCTGACCTGCCATAGATAGTCAGTGGCATACGGGTCCAGATTTTGATATCCGCCTGTATGCGCTCCCAAACTGGTACCACATTCCGCTCCCACGACACCGCTGGCAAGTCAGAGAGGAAAATGCCCAGATATTTGGGGCCTCCCACCGCCACCTGTAATGTAGACGTCCAAGCACCCACCCCATCCCGCGCCCCCAGCACCCATAGCGTAGACTTACGAGGGTTCATGTAGAGCCCGGACACCTCCCCAAAGATTTGCATGATCTCCAGGATCCGCGGCCCCGACTTATTCAAGGCTGTTAAAAATTAGAGGACGTTGTTTGCATATAATGCGATCCTATCCGAGAGACCAGTAGCCCACTCAAACCCCTCCAGCTGAGCATCAATGCGCACCCAGGCAGCGAGCGGCTCCATAGCCAGGGCAAATAAATAAGGCAACACGGGGCACCCCTGCCTGGTGCCACGATGGATGGAGAAGCCAGGCGATACCGCGGTCAAGTCGGTGTATAGTAGCCTCATATATGACAAAAGCCTTGTCTATGTCTGCCAGTAGAAGCGCCGCTTGCACCCCTGTCTGTAGGACTGCTGCCAGAGCTACGTGGGCCGCAGTATGTTGTGCCGCGCCACGCCGCCCTCTGGGGCATGGACCTGGCCTGGTCTGGGTGGACTAAGCGGAGATATACGGCAGGAGGCGGTTAGCTAGAGCCTTGGCTTAAACTTTTGCCTCCACATTAAAAAGAGAAATGGGGCGGTAAGAGGCATGTTGCTCCGGAGGCCGACCCAGCTTATGAAACACCACTGATTCCGCATGGTGCCAGTCTGGGGGAGCCGACCAGTCTCCCTAGCCTCCTCCACCGCTGCCAGATAGTAAGAAGCCAGCTGTAGATTGTACCGATTCGAACTCAGTGGGGAACCCGTTGGGTCTCGGGGCCTTCCCAGTATTGATTTCTTCCAGGGCTTTGCCCAGTTCTTCCACCGATAGGGGGAGCTCAAGCCGTTGGCGTGTATCATCGGACACCGCTTTGGGCGGGAGATCCCCAATAAACTTGTCGACCGTCTCCTCAGGGAGACACTCCCGCAGAGCATATAGATCAGTGTAATAGGTGGCGAAGCTCTCCGCTATGGCCTTGGGGGCTGTTAGCGGCGCCCCATTTTCATCAAGCACCCCTGGAAGGGCCGATATAGCATTTTGCTCGACTTGTCGCCCCATTGGCAGATTCTGCTCCGTGTCGCCAGCCAGACTTGACTGGCCTCATCTAGAAGGAGAGAGGCGTACAACTGCTGTGCTTGCAACAGCTTACGCACCAACACACCATCGCTCACCCCTCGGCTCCGATGCTCAAGGGCCTCCACCTCAGCCTTGACCAACTCTTCCCAACGTTTTCTACGTGCCGCCGTACACCATGCTATGTCCACTCCGTAGGGTGGGCTTCAGTGCCTCCCAGAGCATTACTGCGCTAGTAACAGATCCCACATTGGCAAGAAAGTAGTTCGCGATCGCCTCCCGCATGTGCCTCTCGTAGTTGACATTCTGCAAATGCCATACCGCTAGACGCCAGCGTAAGGGCTGTCGCCCCATACCCAGCCGCAACTCCGCAAACACCGGAGAGTGGTCCGACAGTCCCCTGGGGAGGATCCCAGCAGACATCACATTCGTCACCATCGCCCGGGGACAAAAACATAGTCTAGCCTAGAAAATGATTTATGTGCCGCCGATAGGAAGGTAAACTCCTTCTTGTCGCCATGTATGTGTCGCCAGGTGTCCACCCAATCCAGACCAGTAACCAGGGAGTGTAATTTTGTGGGGTGCGTGCTGCTCGGGCCCCCTCCCATCCTGCTTCTGTCTCTGCCCATATCCATATCATTCCAATCCCCACCAACTACTGAGGCCACGTCTGGCATATCTGCCCACAGGGAAAGCAGACGCTCAACTAAGGACGACTGTAAAGGGGGAGGAGCATACACACACCCCAACATAATGGAATCCTCCCCAATCGTGCCCCGAAGGAACACGTAGCGCCCCTGCGGATGCTGCGAATGCACATACGGGACTCTGCGATGGGTTGAGACCGCCACCCCCCTAGAACCCTGCGTAAACCCAGCATGAAAGTCCTGCTGGAAGCGATAGCGCTGAAGGCAAAGGACCCTGGAGCCCATCAAATGGGTCTCTTGTAGCAGGTGATCAGCAGCTCCAGCTCTCTTGGCCTGACGCAGGACAGCCCCTTGTTTGATCTTGTCCAATATCCCACGCACGTTCCAGCTCATTACACCGAGGGTGCCCGCGGACACCCGAACATCTACAGCCCCACTAGCCATCAGGCCTCAAGCATAGTACATTATGGACAGGAGGACCCGGCAGCGTGCGTGCGTATAGTGGTGTGCCCAGTGTAAAAGCGCAACCCAAACGCCCAACCAAACCCCATTCCCACAACAAACCCCCCCCACCCCATACCTCAAAAACACCGAAGTACCTGTTGCGGCGGGGTCAACACAATACCCCCAACGAGGAGGCACAGTCTGCGCCCACCAATGGATCCCCAACTCACAGCCCATAACCCCCAGATACACCCCCCTCACACACCACACAGGCAGGGCTTCAGCTCTCCTAGGGGCTACCTCAACATAACATAGTGAAATGAATCACACAGTCCAACTGGATAGGCATCCCAGCGCATTTCAAACACAAGAAACAAGGATCCACGGGCTGATGTTGGGAAGCCGGATCTCCCCGGGAGGAGGCCCCGCAGGACACGGAACGCCTCTGGGACCGGGATCTCCTGTGCCCCCTCCGGCGCTGTCCACAGGGATTCTTCAACGGCCCTTCACTCAAGGACGAATCAGATTGCAGCCCTGGCGGCATTTGTACCGGCACCCGCACAGTCTCCTCAGTCCATTTGAAGACCTCCTCCGGGGAGTCAAAGAAATGGGTGCGGGATTGAAACACAACACGCAGGCGAGCTGGAAACACCAAGGCATATGGGAGCTTAAGTTCTCTCAGTCTGGCCTTCGCTGCCATAAACGATTGGTGCTGTTGTTGCACAAGTCTGGTATAGTCTGGGAACACCAGGATGCGATGGTTGTCAAATAGCAAGGGTTCTTTGAGGCGGGCCTGCTTCAACACAGTGTCTCGGTCAAGGTAATTCAGCCACCTCGCAATCACTGGTCTCGGGCGAGGCTCCACCGGCGGTCTCTGAATGAGCGGCCTGTGCGACCGCTCCACGACAAAGCACCGGGACAGCGCATCGGGGGGAGCCAGCCCTCCAGCCATTGAGTGAGGAAGCGCTCCATATTGCCATTCTCGCACCCCTCCGGGAATCCAACAAAGTGCAAGTTGTTCCGCCTTGCCCGTCCCTCCGCATCCTCAACCCGGAGCGCCAGACCCTTCTGGATGCCTTCCAGGTTCGCCACCTTCTGCTTGAGGAGTGAGACGTTGTCCTCCACTCCCGAGATGTGGGTCTCGGCCCCCGTGATGCGGGACACCGCGTTCTGTAGGTCCTGACGCAGCAGCATAACATCCGCGCCCACTGCACTAATTTTGGCTTCTAACATGTCCCTGGATTGGGCGATGGCCGCCATCAGAGTAAAGTTGTCAGACCCAGTCTCCTGAGATCCCCCGGCCGCCTTGCCCGCCGCTCCTGGGCCAGTGAACTTATCTATAGGACCATGCTTCGTGGGACCACTGCCGCCCTGGTCTCTCGTCATGGTGACTTGTCACGGAACCCCGGTAAGCCCAAGTGTGACTAGGATAGGCGCACACACACTGGGTCCGACCCAGCTCCGACACGCTGCAGGTTACCTTGGCACACGGCCCAATCCCAAGGGAAGGAGCAAGATAGAACTGAAGTAGGAAAGGCACTCCTGAGCTGGACCCGCAATCCACCATCGGGGGGCCACGGCCAGCCCGCATAGTCCCCGCCAGCCTGTCGCACAAGGCCCGAGCAGCAGCTAAGGTCAGCAGTCCGTCAGGCGACTTCTCCCGGCGACAAAGCTTTCCCTCTCGGCCCCTCACCGAGTACCGGGCCACTACGGAGCGCCACCAAAGGCCATGCACCCGGCCAGGCCCACCGCTACTCCAGATCAGGGGTCACCAAGCACCAGGGCCTCCACGGTGATTGTCTGACGTCACTAATCCAAGGCCCTCCGGAGCAACCAGACCGCATTCACCAGGTACCCCCTACTCCCCCACGTGGCCCGATATAGCTGACGATCCGGGAACACCATCTGCAGCCTGAGTGGGGCCCGCATTCATGGCTCTCCACCACCAGAGCCTGGTCACAGCAATCCCCGGTTGTATTGCAGGGCTTGGCAGCTCCCACAGTGTTCTCCATGCCTCCCCACGTGGCCCGACATAGCCGCCAGTCCCCCGGCACAAAAAGCAGCCCGAGGGGGGTGGGGGGGGCGGGCGTGTTTGGGGCGGCACCCAATCACCTCCCAGCAGCAGTGGACCGGGGGCCCTCGAACCAGACTCACCCCAGGACGGGGTGCGCTGGGCCCCCCAGCAAGCCGGGGCACCCCCTCTGCTCAGCACCACACCGGCAAAGGTCTGCAGAACTCCAGGGCCGACCCGCCCCGCGACTGGCGAACCGCAGCAGACACTCAAAGCGGCCGAGCAGTAGGGCCAATGAGCCGCCTCCACCACGGACCCCAACAATAAAGGCAAGTCAAGTCCAGTCGGCTCCCGCAAGGCCTCTCTAGTCCCCCAACGCGGACTTATGCCAATTTTTGCTTGTGCAGTTCTTTTTGCCCTTCTCCAATAACAGGTAAATAGCTTCTTTGGGACAGATTGTTCGGCTGACCTGATTTGCTGTGTTTGCTAAATAGTTTTCAGCTGAATGGGAGGTCATTTAATTCACAAAATATATGCCAAACACCTTTGCTAAAATAGCGTAATAAACTTTATCCAATACCATGTTTAACACAATAAAAGGCAGAGGATGGGCCAGCTCTCAAAAGCGGCACCTCCACCATTCACCAACCACAACTCTGCTGGCATTTCTTCTATGCATTTCTGCCTTTGAGAAGACAAGTGACCACTCCTATACAGTCACTGAAATGGTCCAAGATGGGAGATTTCAGACTTAATGAAGGTTCATTTACACAACTGCACTTGGGTGGCCTGTTTTCAGGTGCCCCCACTGTCCCATGTTCAAGTCGACAGCAAGGTTCAGGTTGCCCCAAAGTTTCATAATTAGTGACTTTCTCATGCAATCATTCAGTTATTTTATGTGCCATGTCATACTTGCAGTTCCATCCTCTATCACATTCCAAAATGCCATAAAGGTAAAGGCTGTGGACACCATTCCAAAAGAGTTTGCCTTACAGTAGAAGCATTTTCTAGGTACCTCTTACTCCACTGAATCAAAGTAATCCTCCAATTTGTTTTATTCTTTGTGATTATGAACTCACCTACTTTTCAAGCATTTCCAGTCATATGGGTTTGTAAAATTGTGATTCCTTTATTACGACTCCATCATATTTTGAAATTAACCGAGTAAGAATGAAAGCAAAGTTAGGCTGCACCTCTTTTTCCAAACACACTCTAGCCCTAAAACAGCTAAGTAAGTGGATTTTAAGGCGTCCGGTTCGGGCCGTTTTGGCATTCAAAACATAAATGTAATATGAATCGCTTCATATTTCACACACAACCAGATAGTCAGCTCTACCTTAACTGATGAAACTGTTTCTGCTTTAATGTCATGGGCGGTGGAGGAGGTAAAAGTTTCACAGGCACCAGTAGAGAATTATAATAAAACAAACAATATTCATAATAGGATTCCAAATCCACACTGGCTTGTCAACAAATCTACCTTCTGTTTACAAATCCTTGGGGCCTGGTGGAATACATTCAACCCTTGAATGTAATCAAAGGTCCATAGGTTAGGGGTTTTGAAGATCAGCCTAACATTGTCACAGTAAGCTGGTCTGCAACTGTCAATACAGCTAACCAAGGCTAAAGAAAGATAGAACAAGAAAACTGTATGCTGGGGCTGTGGTGGTGCATGTGATATTGCAGTACAATGACGATCAAAGATTGCTGTTGCCAAGAAAAGACCATGAACAACGATACCCAACTAGCCTCTGAAATCACCCACAATTTAAGATAACAGTTTTTCTTAAAACTTAAACTCCACACTTACCATGCGGAGCAATTGTTTGTATGGATTTAGCTGTAGATCTTACATTCCATATCGTCAAAGTACCATCTGAATGGCTGCAAATGAACTGTTTTCCTTCGTGATGCCAGGCAACTGAATGGATTGCCTATACAGAAGTAAAACATATTACTATGTCTTTCAGTCTTTAACACTGTCAATAGGTACTTCAAAATTAACATATTTCACATAAAACAGGAGACACAAACATTTCTTTACAATAAAAGCCAACATTCATGCAATGTCCTGGCCAAATGTATGGTCAAAGATCTAGGTTGAATCTTGGTCATCCATGATTGAGATTTATAAACTATAGATAAAAATATGTTGTCCATCAGCAAACACAAGGTAAAACGTCCTTGAGCAAGATAGGGAAAAAACTTTAAACTCTAAATTCGGTCATTTGGAGGTGAGGTGCTGAACCCCAGTGAGTAAGCATCAACACCAAAAGGTTAAAATCCCATTATTCAACTTATCTCATTATTGAATAAGAAATATTGAAAATATTTTAACAAACCACACCTGTTGCGTTCAGAAAAGAATAATATGTGGAAGTAATGACAGATTCAAGAAGCTGGCCGTTACCCAAAGTATGTGAACATTCTAGAGTCAGTTCTACACAAAATTGAGCTGAAAAGCAGACGTAATTTCAAGGCACAAATATCAATATATCATTTCAAAATGCTGTGATTCTCTAATTCATGAGACATTCTGAAAAAAAGGTTTATTTGAACCGATAAGCCTACTTAACAACCCCAAAGGGCAATCAACCAGAGTAGTAGGATCTTGAATATCGACTAGACATTCTTTAGCCTGGGCTGAACTGATTCACAAAATCAGCACTTCTCAGTTTAAAATCATAGCACTGCTTGAGTTAATGAGTCTTTATAAGTTGTCAATTGGCCCCAAAGCTATGACCCTTTTCCCATGTAGTTGGTCTGGGATTAAGCAGGGTACTTTAATAAAGAAATAATATGGTTGGCTCATTCTTGGCTCTACAGTAACAGCAATTGTAAAATCTGTATGGCATAGTCATGCCAAAACATTAGAACCTTTCAAATACCAGTCCAAGACTGCATCAATTGGAAAATCTTTCAATTTTATTTAAAGATTGCTGTTCATGGGAAGCCAAATTTTTACAGATGCGGTGCATTCCAATAATCGAAGATTATGCTGGATCAATGTTCTGTTTATAGTAGGCACAAAATGTGTTAGGCAAAGCTTTGACATTTACTTTAGAAAATGTTGCATGAAAGAGGCTTTATCGAATACACTAAGGTGTGAAACGATATTTTCAGTTTTTATAGTTCAGGAAGGCAGTATTACTGTTATTGATTTACTTTAAAGGTAAAAGTCTAGAGAAAAATAAATTGTTTTTAACCCAATTTCTACAGGCAATATAATTTTCTAAGGACATTTTTCCTCAGGTACCGAGACAGGCAAAATACACTTGTAATTTCTCTTGGATCAGTATGCGGGCATAGTTCTCTTTTGTAAGCAATGTTTTCTGGGAGCTCTGCCAACCTCTGAACGTTAAGGGCAGAAACCCAAAAACCAAACGATATGTTCTAGATCAGTCACCGACTCACCCTTCACTGAAAGAATGAGAAATCATGACAAGAAAACCATGTTTTTAGCGTAAGGTTGTCTGAGCTCATATAGATAAAGAAAGCTGATTCCATAACTATGCTGCTAACACTCTGAAACATCTCTCACCAAATTTCTAATGCTTGGTTTTTGTAGTATAGTGCTCTGATCTGGGCATTGTAGGTAAAATCGGAGTTCATTAGGAAACCTTTATTTCTGACCACTTTTACAGGAGCAAGACAGCTACCTGGTTATGTAGGCCACAGACCGTCCTCCCATAAGAAAACTTTAGAAAATACAGAAATGATTTATGATTTTAAAAAGATTTGGACCCATCCAATCCTTTATAGAAACCAGTGCTTCTAAAAGTCCATGTCCTAGCAGACCCTTGGTTGCCTGGAGACAACTTCTAGCTGTATATCATTTGCATACATATAGTAACTCAAAACAGGTGTGGAAGAGTTGTGAAAAGTCTTACACATATAGAGGAAATAGAAACAGACAGGATAATCCCTGAGGGATGTCTCAACTCACCTATCTGAGCTTTGAGTTAACAACAACCACATTGGATCACTTGTGCTGTGATTAGCCTGAAAGGAAAAGAACCAGGATAAGACCATACCCCTTAATAGCTACCTCACCTGGTCGATGAATCATGCCATGGCGAACAGTGGTGTGAAAGGCACCTGACAAATTTAATAATACAACCACCCCAAATCCAACACTGGATGACATCTTACTTGGGATTCAACTAAGAAGCAATTTGCTTCTACAAATTACTAGATCGCAATGTGACCACTCTCTCTAGCAATTTTGCCAACTAGGCTAATAAGCTGTGGCGGCCTTTATTGTACCAAAGGACAGAAACAATCTTGTTCAAAAGTCTGAAAAAGCTGTACTCTGCTTACTAGACAGTAAAGGTGTTGGGGGGGGGGGAAAGTGGAAAAGAAAGAATTCTGAGAATAATTAAGCAAACTGGTGTGAAGAAAATACCCAGTGTGATGCAGAATTCCACTCAAAAGAGCCACAAAAAAGAAAAGCCTCTGAGGAATGGCCAGCAGAAGGTATCATGAGAAGTGGGATCCCCTGAAGCCTTAAAAGGACATGGTGTTTTTCTTATAAAGTACATCTATCAGGCTGCAGCTCTCCTTATTACTAGATATACAGGCAGCATAATGTGGCATTGGTGCTGCAAGGTGGTTTTGATTAAGGCTACATTCTAAAACTCTGAAAATCTTGCTTGTGATACGCTTTTGGGGGTGCTCCACAACAGATGGACATGTAGGATGCTTTAAATCTATCTATGTATGTACTCCTCTTTCCATGGTCGAGATATATAAACATATAGAGAGATGCATTTAAAAATGTCCAGGTTCCCTACTTAGGGAATTATTCTTAAATTTATGACTAACAATGAAAAATAAACCTTTGATGCAGGACCATATCCTAAAAAATAAAGAGTTATAGTCATGCTTCAGCAATGTTTAAGTGAAGAACTTCTCATGTGCAATTAGAGTATAGATTTTTTCCCCAGCTACAGACCTCATATTAAATAACCTGCTTTCATTATAGTTCATTTACCGCCTACTGTGTGTCAATGTAAATTTAACTGTAAGCGGGACCACCAGTTGTACAAGTTCTTCCTACAGTGTATCTCCAACACCTAACCAGTCAAGCTGGTCTCACAGTAGGAGAGATTAAGCAGTTTTCCCCAAATACCTTATCGAGGTCTTCCTGGCTTTGGGAACTGTGCACACAAAGAAGTGCCACTGGTCATGGACAGGTGTAGATATGCATTAACACCTGATCAATGCACTAGGCAATGGTATCAAAGAAACAGAGGTATTCAGGAAGACATACTGCTTACCTTCTAGAGGATCACAATCAAATATACCCTCTGACATGGGCTCAATCATCATGGCCCAGAAAGACCTAAAGTCGAGGAACCCTATCCTGAGGGTAGCGTGCCTTTTGCACAAAAATTTACTCAAAGTGGCAGACAGGAGAGCGCTCCTCTTTCTCTGCTTTGAGGAACTGAGGGACCAATTTCATAGCCTACATGGTAAATGATGGGATTCTGGCATTAACTCAGTGGTAAAATACCAAGCGAAGCACAACGGAAAATAATTCATGTTCTCTCTAGTGTAAACTCTACAGTTCTTCATCAAAGGACACAACTGGACGACTGGTTTCATATAATCTTGCGCCATCTGATTCCGTGCCAGCTAGTTGCGTTTTGAGGAAGGGGTCTTTTTTGCTGCCAACGTTCAATAAATTAAGATTTATGTTAAGTAATGCTGGGAATCCCCCTCCTCTTTTCCAGCATCCCCACAACCTACACTATTTGCCCAAGTCCCTTCATATTACTTTTGCCCTCCCTTCCTTTATCTTACTAATGTTTTTCCTCATTCAGTTGTAGTTGTTCTAGTGCTAACATTTCGAAAAAATGTAAATAGCTTGCTGTCTTGCTCCTGGAGTTGTATTATTGAAGCTCTTAGTTCACTTAAAGTGTTTTAAGCTACTAAGATGTTTTTCTGTCTGCAACTATTAAACATTACTGATGCTTAAAAAAACATTCTGGGGGAAGAGATGTGGCCTTGAAGCTAGCGCAACTAACATTGGAACCAGTATCAAATCCTGGCTGCGGCTCAACATCCTATGATACTGGTCAAGTCACTTAAACTGCCGAAGCCCGAAGAAAGGTGTAAAATATTTTGACGCTCATGTAAAGCGCTTATAGGACCTTGAGCCAAGTCTGCGCTGTATGTAACTGCAAAATGACTTTAAAAATCTATCCTTTAAGCAACTTGTGAAGCCTGACGTGAGATTAGATTTATGCCCTGCTGTTTTATGGATGCTTAGTAATTTTTGTCTTGAGAAATGTATGAAATAGATTTGTAGCCTCAAAAATCAAAAGATCTCTCTTCCAGCCTTCACTAAATGCTTAAGAAACATTAATAACATGCTAATGAAAACATATAAAATCTAACTGATGATGAACAACCATCCAGTAAAAATGAAACAGAACATGGAAAAACTCTGTGCTAAGTATACGGTGTCATTTACCTCATCATACGTATATCTGTAGTCTGCTTTCTTTGACTTCAGATCCCATAACACTACTGTTCCGGATTCAAAACCAAGCAGAAGCTGTAAAACATTAAAATATATATTTTTTTACAAGAGTATCAACATTACCATTTTATTGAAGGTTGATTATCACAGTCTGTATTAAATGAGGAGTCATCCTGATTGATGTCATAAAATCAAAGTGTATCCCTTATTCCACATGGTGGAATAATGTGAAATTAAAATTAACCTCCGCCTTTTTATGTCTTCAGACACTGAATTTTTTGCTAAGCAGGACCCGCTGTGTTTCTATATTAAACTCTGACCGATTTTGTACCACATGACTACTTTTTATACGTCCTCTAGAAAATACTGTCAAAATGAATTAATTTCAATCTTACAGAGGTATTCCCAGGTATATAAATCAAGGCTGGTAAGTTGCTGATTCTAATCACATCACCTTTTTTTACTGTGGTACACTGTAGTTTTGAGGCATTTTGGTCTGAACTTCAGAAACCTGTCACACAGTATAGACAATCATAGGAAGGCGTTGTAAGCTGTGAAAAGAGCAAATCCAGTGATTTTTAATTACCTCACATGACACATGTTTCACTTTGCAAAGTGCTTCTTACTTGGGCCACATCAGCTCATTTTTACAGTGCAAGAAACAGGCACATACTAGAATGAGCATATCTTTTTTAAAAATATTTTCTTCTTTTCATATTTCCTTTATTTGCATAGGAGCCTTTCTTTCATTGCC
Source organism: Lissotriton vulgaris (assembly GCF_964263255.1). Classification (NCBI taxonomy): domain Eukaryota; kingdom Metazoa; phylum Chordata; class Amphibia; order Caudata; family Salamandridae; genus Lissotriton; species Lissotriton vulgaris. The sequence continues at coordinate 1,317,487,488 of NC_141694.1, read as the reverse complement.
AAAAAAATCAGTGCAATAGACTTAAGAGGTGTAGATCTCCGTAGACGAAAGATTAATTTTAAAGATCAGCATATTCTAGCATGGTTTATAAGCATATTGTGGTAACTGGATGGGGCTTTCTCTGGGAGAACAGAAATAATGGTACAAGTTTTTTAAGACCACACAAAATAAAGGCTTAAACAAACCATGCTTGCTGTCCTTTGCATTATAGTGATGTTGCTCTTTTCTTTGGGCTAATGACCAGAATGTTTTAATATTTTTATTAACGTCAAATTCCATTTTTAATCTCACGTTAGCCCCACAGGGTCTAGGTTTCGCATCCTCCTTGGCATGCTACCTTACCAATCAACTAGTGGGATCTTCCCTCAGTTCATCTTCCCGACTGAAGTGGTCTCTCCCTAACCCCACATCTTCTAGAATTTCCAGGGGCACCCCCTCCCCTTTTACACTACCTTCTACTCCTCCAAGTAGCGCTCCATTTGGTTAGCCATCTTGAACTAGTGGAGTTATGCCTGATTTAACTATTCACTTATAAAGTCTCTTTTGCCACTATAAGATGCATTAACGCTAGGGTTCCGTGATGCACTTATGAGATTAGGCCAGAACTTCTCCTTTCTCACCCAGAATGCCTTTGAATACTGGTATCAGATTTGTGTTGGGAAACTCCTCGACACTCCTTAGAGGGTGAGCCAACTCCAACTTATGGTTAAATATGAATTGTGATGAGTAGGCTGTTTTCCAGTTATTTATTATAACTAGATCTAAGAAATCACTATTGTTAAGCATCCCAAAAAAATAATTGTATATTATCCTTTAATTATATTTAAAGTATTTGTAGGTTGTCCTGCATTGTATTCATGCTTGGTTTGTCTCTAATAAAAGAAAGAGGGCCCCCACAACCAAAGGGATGGGGTGCAAAGTAGACTGTTTAGTCAAGCAAAAAATCCCTTTGGGACACCTTGTTAATATGACAGACGTTCAACAGACAATTTGGACCAAAACAAATAAACTGACAAAATACTGTACTCATGAGGCAAAACACAAACGAAATTATGAAAAATCCTGAACAATTTATTACACAATGCAATGTTAAAAAATAATGATTCAACAATAATTAAAAAGACGGGGAAGAACATTAAAAGTAAGGAAACAAATTCCTATTGGTAAAAAAGGAGGTATAGACAGAAAATTAAATTCAGCAAGAACGTCAGAATTATTTTCTAATCAATTTAAAACACAATCCTCCTTTTTGTTATGCGACGCGTTTCGGTGGATCACATGGTCAGACCACCTTCATCAGGATTACATGAAATGTCTTCCCAAAATTTCTCAGGAATTCATATCAATGCATAACGTCTCGGGGTAGGTACCTCCTATGTTTTATAAAACCATCTCTCGTCCAGCGAGTTAAGAAACTTCTCAGGACCGGCAATATTTATATAATGTTAGAAATCTTCAAAGACACATGGTAAACATGAGAAGCTTAAAAGACGACAACGTCCTCAGTCAGATACAAAAGCAGGAATCTACTGCTGTACAAAGATGGTTCCGTAATCCATTTACCTCGGATACCACAAAATTCTTACAAGTATCAGCGTCCCGTGTGTCGACCACCTCCAGCCTTCTGGCTTGGTTTGAACAGCCAACACGTGTTTCACCCGTTACATAGCCTTTATACCTGGGGCTTTCTCAAGGCTCTCTTTGTTGTATAGTTCAGCAAAGTGTGGTCCTGAGTATATTTTGCTTTATGTACAAATAGGAGTCCTGGATTATCCTGGTCGAATTGAGGTCGCTTTTACCTTGCAGGGAAACGGGGAGCAAGGTCTCTGAGGTCTGATGCAGTCGCTAATGCGTGGAGCCATATTTCTGAACTCAAGTAACATCTCTCATCAATAGTGTTTTGTTTAACATCCGTAATTCCATAACATCCGTAAATTTCTGTTGCATCTTACAAAGATCAACTCTCATATTCAGGAGATGCATGAAATGCTCTGTCAACACGATAATATCTCATCTCTACAGGAGGCTGTGGCAAAGAAGTTCTGATTTTACCAAAGTAGAAATTAAGGCAAATGAGAATTCAGAGGACAGTTACATTTTACAACAAAAATGAGATTCAGTAGCTGAGTCTACCATAATTAGAGAATTATTCCAGGAGGAACAATGAGAATAATTGAGGTCCCTGAATAATCAGTAATAGACCAATTTGAAATGGATGGTAATAGCAATACTCTGTTCTGTAGATTTCATTTGTGATATAGATATCATGAATGATATACAAAGAGATCATTGAGAAGCAGAATCTTTGAGAAAATGCCATCCTGACAGACACTTCAAGATATTAATAAACTATTACTTGTGGCTAGGATTCTCAAGGAACTTTGCAAACACTCCATCTGGGAAAAGAATCCCATTTGAATCTAATGTACTTTAGATATATACAAAAGAACAATCAAAAAAAGTGTGAGCTTAAGCAGCACATGCAGAAATTTAGGGCAAAGTGCAAGAGTGTCTTCTTACCACATCATTCAAGACTGAAAGTGTTTGTAGGAGATCCTCTCACATTTATATGCTCAGGGTCTAGCTGAGAAGATGTTCTTTCCACTATGAATAATGGAGAAGTCACATATCAAGAAGTTTTTTTTTATTAATTAAGGCTGGCATGCAATCAATCAAGATTCAGATTTGAAAGGGGGTAGTTGTTCGTTCAACTCTTCTCTTTATTTATCTTTTTTTCCCATTCTTTGAGATTCACGAAATGAGGGTGCAATACTTCCTAGTGGTCGGTGCCTGGGTGCTCATGGGCATTACGGAGGAGAGGGGGCACCAAGGTATTTAGCTTTGCAGGAGTAGGCAGTTGGCGAAGAAGATCTAGTTAGGTTAGATTAGATTAAGTCAAGTCAAATAATTTATATAGCGCTCTACATACCCAGAGGGTCTCAAGGCGCTTGAGGAGGGGAGGGGAATTACTTGTCAAATATCCATGTTTTAAGTTGCATTCTGAATGCTAGGTGATTCTGAGTAAGGCGAAGGTGAGTGGGAAGGGAGTTCCAGGTTTTAGCTGCCAGGTAGGAGAAGGATCTACCTCCCATGGTGGATTTGTTGATGCGGGGTACAGTGGCAAGGGCTTGGTTGGATGATCGTAGCTGGCGGGAGGGGGAGTAGAAGGACAATCGTGTGTTGAGGCATTCTGGTCCGATTTCGTAGAGTGCTTTGTGTGCGTGGGTTAGGAGACGGAAGGTGATCCTCTTATTGACGGGTAGCCAGTGGAGGTTTTTCAGGTGACCAGAGATATGTTCTTTACGCGGGATGTCTAAAATGAGCCTGGCTGAGGCGTTTTGGATTTGTTGGAGTTTTTTCTGGAGTTTAGCGGTAGTGCCGGCGTAGAGGGTGTTTCCGTAGTCCAGTCGGCTCGTGACCAGGGCGTGGGTGACCGTTTTCCTAGTTTCGGTGGGGATCCAACGAAATGTTTTTTTGAGCATGCGAAGAATGTTGAAGCAGGATGAAGAGACGGCGTTGACTTGTTTGTACATCGAAAGTGAGGAATCAAGGATGACGCCCAGGTTCCGTGCGTGGTCTGTCGGGATGGGTGCTTTTCCAAGGGCTTCTGGCCACCAAGAATCGTCCCATGCAGAGGGGGAGGTACCTAAGATAAGGACTTCTGTTTTATCAGAGTTCAGTTTCAGACGGCTATGTTTCATCCATTCGGCAACTTCTTTCATTCCTTCGTGTAGGTTAGTTTTGGCGGTGTGAGGGTCATTGGTGAGTGATAGGATCAGTTGAGTGTCGTCCGCGTAGGAGATGATGTTGAGGTTGTGTTGGCGTGCGATGGTTGCGAGGGGGCTCATGTATACGTTGAAAAGGGTGGGGCTGAGTGAAGATCCTTGAAGGACGCCGCAGATGACTTCAGTGGCCTCTGACTTGAATGGTGGAAGGCGGACTCTCTGGGTTCTTCCGGTGAGGAACGAGGTGATCCATTCTAGTGCTTTTCCTTGGATTCCGATGTTTCTGAGGCGCTGTAGAAGGGTGTTGTGGCAGACTGTGTCGAAGGCTGCGGAGAGGTCGAGGAGGATGAGGGCGACTGTGTCTCCGTTGTCCAGTAGGGTTCGAATGTCATCTGTTGCTGCGATGAGGGCGGTTTCAATGCTGTGTTTGGCTCGGAAGCCGGACTGTGAGGAGTCGAGGGAGTTGTTGGCTTCGAGGAAGGCGGCGAGCTGGTTGTTGACGGCTTTCTCGATGACTTTGGCCGGGAATGGAAGGAGCGAGATGGGACGGTAGTTCTTGAGTTCGGTGGGGTCCGCTGTGGGTTTTTTCAGAAGGGCGCTGAGTTCTGCGTGTTTCCAGCTTTCTGGGAAGGTGGCGGAGTTGAGGGAGCAATTGATGACGTCTCTGAGGTGCGGTGCTATGATGGAGTCTGCTTTGTTGAAGATGTGGTGAGGGCATGGGTCTGTGGGGGATCCTGAGTGGATGGAGTTCATCAGGCGGATAGTGTCCTCAGTGGAGATTGGGTTCCAGTCATTAAGGGTGTTCGAAGGTGGTGAAGGTCCAGCGGATGGTTGGGTGGAATGGTCTTCGGGTTGGTTGTCGAAGCTGTTGTGGATGTCTGCAATTTTGTTGTGGAAGAATGAGGCTAGGGAGTCGCAGAGGGCTTGAGAGGGGGTGATGTCGTTGGAGTTGGCCGAGGGATTGGTGAATTCCTTGACGATGTTGAACAGTTCCTTGCTGTTGTGGGCGTTGCTATCTAGTCGGTCCTTGAAGGCGGTTTGCTTGGCTTTTCGGATCAGTTGGTGGTGTGTGCGAGTGGCGTTTTTGAAGGCTTCCTTGGTGCTGGTGGTTGGGTCTTTTTTCCAGGCTTTCTCCAGGGAGCGACAGAGTTTCTTGGATTTCTTAAGATCATCGTTGAACCAGGAGGCTTTCTTGTTGCCAAGCTTGATTTGTCGTTTTTTCAGTGGTGCTAGGATGTCGGCGCTGTTGGACAGCCATAGGGTGAGGTTGGTGGCGGCTTGGTCGGGGTTTGAGGAGTGGGCGGGGGGCTTTTGAAGAAGCGATGAGGAGATCTGGTCGATGGTGATTTTGTTCCAGTTTCTTTGCAGAGTGGGTTGGGAGTGGTTGTTGGGTTTGGGCTTGTTGTAGGTAAAGTGGACGCAGCTATGGTCAGTCCAGAGGAGAGCCGTAGTGTGGCTACAGGAGACATGGTTGCTGGAGGTGAAGATAGGGTCGAGTGTGTGACCTGCGATGTGGGTGGGGGAAGTGACCAGTTGTTTGAGTCCGAGGTTGGAGAGGTTGTCCAAAAGGGTAGTGGTGTTGCGGTCGTTGTTCTTTTCAAGGTGAAAATTGAGGTCTCCCAGAAGGATGTAATCTTTGGAAGGGAGGGCGTGTGGAGTGATGAAATCCGTGATGTCTTCACTAAATTGTGCGCGAGGTCCTGGAGGTCTGTAAAGGAGGGTGCCTCCGAGTGTGGTTTTGGGGTCGGTGTGAATCTGGAAGTGAAGGTGTTCAGAGTTGGCGAGATTGACGTCAGAGCTGGTTGAGATGTGGATGGATTTTTTGTGGACGATAGCGATTCCTCCTCCTGTGTGGCCGGTACGGTCCTTGCGTATGATCTTGTAATCTTCTGGGATGGCAATGGTGATGTCTGGGGCGGAAGAGGCGTTCATCCATGTTTCTGTTAGGAAGGCGACGTCCGGAGAGATGGTGTCTAGTAGATTCCATAGGTCAATGGCGTGCCTGTGGACCGAACGGGTGTTGATCAAGATGCATTGTAGGTTGTTGGGGTCGGGAGTCTGTGGGGTGATCGAAGCGGAGTTGTTGACGGTGCCGATGAATTTGCAGGAGTAGCATGAGAAAGGTCCATGGGTGTGTCCAGGAGCGGCTTGGACGCAGTTGGGGGAGCGGCCAGTGTTAAGGGCTAAGAGGGTGGGGGCATCGTAGGTAATGCGGGAGGGCTGGGCAATGTGAGGGCCAGGGGGTCTGGCGCTGGGCGCGGTCCAGGCGTGGACGGGCGTAGACGGGCTTACCTTTGGCGCACCTTAGGTGCGGATTGGGAGCGGTCGCTGCACGTAAACGCTGCGCGCGGGAGCTCCTGTCATATATGGATTGGGGGAGGGGCGAGGTGGCCTCAGCTGGGAGGCGGGCGGGCTCCAGAGGGCGACCACAACAAACAAAATGGCAGCGGAGGGGTCAGCAGAGCGGAGCGCTTGGGGAGAAACGCGCAATAATAGATACAATAACAATAGCGCTTTCAAAATGCTACTGAAGTAAAGCGGCAAGCAGGGCAGACTGCAGGCAACAATAGGAGGCAGTTAATTCAAGTAAATGCGAAGCAACAATACCACAAGTCGTCAGGGGAGCGACCACTCAGCTCGAGAGCGAAGCGAGTCACAGCGCGTTCAGGTAATGGAGCGCTGTTTGTAGGCAGTGGGAGGTCGGCTCAGCTGGGAGGCGGGGCGGGCTCCAGAGGGCGACCACAACAAACAAAATGGCAGCGGAGGGGTCAGCAGAGCGGAGCGCTTGGGGAGAAACGCGCAATAATAGATACAATAACAATAGCGCTTTCAAAATGCTACTGAAGTAAAGCGGCAAGCAGGGCAGACTACAGGCAACAATAGGAGGCAGTTAATTCAAGTAAATGCGGAGCAACGATACCACAAGTCGTCAGGGCAGCAGGGGAGCGACCACTCAGCTCGAGATGTTTAGAGATGTTTAGAGATGTCCTGAAGGCTACATCTTTGGGGAATAGAGAAAGGAAGGGAAAGGAGCACTGGAGAAACCGTGAAAAAAAGAGGAAATGGAATCCAACAAAGCACCTAATGGCTTTACAAGGTTTTCCAACAATAGGATTTCCTATGTTGGTTCAGGCATTTTTTTTCAGCTAGGTCTAAGGTCTATTTCTATGAAGGTTACATGCATAATTATCTGTTCTTTGTAAGTTATTGGCCTACTAAATAGCAAACAGGGGCGGCCGTTTTTCACTGTTGAGAAGGGTCAGCTGCAAATGTAATTTTGCTTCCCGAAACTCTTGTTCTGGGAGAATAGAGTGCTCAGCAGGGGAAAGCTATAAAGGCCCCTACAAATAATCCAGGTAGTAGAGGGACAGTAACCAAGTGGCAGACTTCGAAAATCCATTAACAACATATCCAGAATGTTTGCAGCCCGAACACTAATTAAGACCCCTTGAACATGGGACTTCCCTGCGAACTCCTGAGGCAGATGGCATCAAGACACTTTGCACAGAAGAGATCCCAGCGTCGGTTGCACCCGGAATCAAGTGAAGGCAGAGATATTTGCTAGTAACACACATATGTAACAAATGTGCAAGATATACTACAGATAGACACAAGGAAGTTGAATGTTTGGCACAGACTTTGGGTGATAATTTGAACAGTCAATCTTCAGAGAGAACGCCATCCAGATAGGAAGACAAAACTTGCAAAAATTATGAATGAGCCATCAACATAATTTGCCTAATCATAGTAAATCGTGATACTGAGCAAGCCTTAATTAATACTTCCCCAATCCCTGCCTCAAGAGACTTTGGCTTCACCCACTTTGTGGGCACACAGTCGGGGTGCATTTCTTTCCACTGCTCAAGTTCCAAACGATGCCACAGTACTCAGGAACATGTGAGTGCCTGTCTGCAGTAACTGGAAACTTTACCTCCGTTTTTCACCGCTGAATGTATCTATGGCAATGAATAATCATGTGAAACAAAAGGATGCATACAAAAAATATTGTGTCTATCCTGCAACAATCATCTGTTTTTCTGGACTAAATCTTCGCTGCATCCATGAGAATCAGCATATCTCTGCAGCATAACAAGACACAGAAGCATCATCACTTCAATACATTGTACCAATTACAGATCTAAGACAAACTATTCTAATGGAATTTTGACTCTCAACTCTCCTGAGGAGTACTTATGCCTTACTACCCACAAAGGTCTTTTTGGAGTACTGTAAGGCAGCAGAGGTTTTGTTGGAAGGCTTCTCTGGAGGGCAGAAAACCTCCACACAGCAATCCTTCAAGATGCTGAAGGTCACAATTATGAAAGACATCTCAACCATCAGTAGGAAGATAAGCTCATTTGATACTACAATGTCCAAAGTGTCTGCGGAAATAAAAACCATGAGATCAGACTTTGCGTCATTCCATCATAGCCTTTGAAGGTATTGACTTGAAAGACTGCTCAGGAAGAGACATTTGCATATACAGTCTATCAAGGCTCTACCCTCTCAGCTCTCCTTTTTATCGTCTACATGAAATCCTTACCAAAACTAATAAAGGTTTTGGCTTCACTTGCTATAAATATGCCAAATATTCACAAGTAATTCTCAAATTGGGCAACTCCAAGTCTATTCGAAACTCATAAATGTCCAGCTGTATCTTGGCCATTGAACGGTGAAGGACATCGAGACACCTCAAATTAATTGCCTCTAAAACTGAGACAATTACCTGTGGAGATTGGAAAACCTATGATCATCTATGCGCCAGGCCTGATAAACTAGAACACAAGAACACAAGCAAAAATATCCATGGAGGGAATGAATACTGGACTCACCAAAGATACTAAATGGTCTGTGAATGCACAAGCAGCCAAACTATCCAGATCAGCCTTTCTTATCACAAAAACATTCCAAAGCATCCTCCAACACCTAGGATTCCCATACATGGTCCAATCAACAATAGTGGTCACTCTTTCTAAATTAGGCTACACTAATGTCCTATACCATAGCTTACCCCTATCAACCACGAGCAGATTATTGGGAAATCTGAACTTTGCTGCTAGACTACACTTATGTGCAATGGTACACACCCATATCACCACTGCATTAAAGGCCATCCACTGGTTATCGTTTGAAAGTAGATCGACTTTCAAGCTGCTTTATATTACCAACAAGACACTAAATGGTAACGGCCCAGTATTCATCCGGAAGAAAATCACCAAATTCATTCAAACCAAGACTGGCACCTCACAATACCAGCATTCAAGAAATAAATAACCCTGGTGGCACCTCGTTCACTATGCAGTCAATCCGTGGACCTTGTTACCAGCAAAGATAAGGCCTACTAAGAACCATATGACCTTCATAAGCACTAGATCAAACAAACTCAAACATCCAGGGGTTTCCACTGACCCAGTTTCATCGATTAAGCATTAGGTATACATTGTGTGTGTATATATACTCACTGAAAAAGACAAAAGGTTACAGAGACGTTCTAGTTAGGCTCAGACTTCACTCATACGAAACCATAGAAATTCAGCAGTTATAGTTGCCTAGGCTAACTATAACTTACTTACACCCCAGCAACACACTGCTCATGACCTCACATATTACATCACTCATGACATGGTCATTGACATCACTGATGACATCATCAAGTGAGTGAAAATGTTTTTAAGAGTTTATGGGTGTTAAACATCTAAACTAACCTACTGCAAAAGTTAGATTAATATACTAGTTGCAGTACTACAGAGTGATACTACGTGGGTGTGTGAGTGCTTATATGGGTGAGTGAGAGGCTGTGTTCAGAGGCTGTATGGGTGAGTGAGTGGGTGTGTGAGTAACTGTGTAGGTAACTAAGTGGGTGTATGAGGAGCTGTATGGGTAAATGTGTGGTTATGTTACTGGCTGTATGGCTGAGTGACTGTTTGTATGAGTGGCTGTATGGGTGAGTGAATGGGTGAATGAATGGTAGGTTAGAGGGGCTGTATGAGTGAGTGAGTGGGTGTGTTTGTGAATGGCTCTATAGGGAAATGAGTAGGTGTGTGAGTACTGGTATGGGTCTGTGAGTAGTTGAGCAACCTTGACAGACACACTTATACCTGGTGGCAGACCTTTGACACTCTTGTACCCATTCAAAGACTCAGACACTCACGCAACCACTCACAGACCCACTCGGACACTAATACACCCACTTACAAACACATTCACAGACTCATGCACCAACTCACAGACCCACTCAAAGACTAGCTTATCCACTTGCAAACCAACTCAGACACTCATGCACCCACCGACAGACCCAGAAGCTCCCACACCCACTCAGACCCTTACACACCCACCCAGTTACTCTTGCACCCACTTGTAGAACCACTTTGACACTCCCGTACCAACTAAGACCCCCACTGAAAAATTGGTGCACCCACTCACAGGCACACTTAGTCATTCACCCACTGAGACATTCACAGACCTACTCAGACACTGATGCACCCACTCACAGACCCACGTAGATACTCTCAAACCTACTCAAAGACCAACTCAGAGTCACACACCCACTCACAAACCCACTCAGACTCAAACACCCACTAACAGACCACCCACTCAGACATACACTCCTACTCACAGACATACCCGGACACTCATGCAGAAACTCACAGACCAACTCATACACTAATGCACCCACTCACAGACCCACTCAGATACTCACCGACCCACTCAGATATTCACCCACTTACTCACAGACCCACTCAGATACTCACTCTCCCACTAACAGATCCACTCAAACACCTACAAACCCACTCACAGACCCACTTGTAGATTCATGCACCGACTCACAGACCAACTCAGACTCACACACCCACTCGCAAACCTTTTCAGGCAATCTAAAACCCACTCACACACCAATTTAAAGACTCACACACCCTGCAGGAATCTATTCCATAAATGATTTACCTTCTTGTAGCTGCCATGGTTCCTCTGCACAATCAAGTTTACACATTGTTTTTGTTCTGCAAAACCTATAGGGGAACCTCACAAAAGATTTATTCTCTTCCTGGTGTGTACATTTCATTTCAAACAATACCATGCAGCAATGTTCTTTTTACAATCCCTGCAGAACCCTATGGTTTGCTTTTCAGTGGTGTCTTTCTTAACTCAATCATGGAAGATCTGGCGGCAGTACAACACTAGTGAATGAATTTTTAAACAGCTTTTACTAATTGTTTTTTTACCTGTGAATGTGATAACTCTGTTTTTATTATCTTTATGTTGACATGTATATAATTCTGATTTTGCAATGATTGATGTTTTTAAATTATTGTCATCTGTACTTTTATGATCTTATACTATAAGTATTGAATAAAGTAATTGACTGACTGACTCACGCACGCACCCACCCATTGACATACCCATTCAGACACACCCACTCACAGACCCACACAGACACTTGCGCACCTAGTCACAGACCCACTCACTCACACACCCACTCACAGATCCACTCACTTACACACTCATTGGCAGACTCACTCAGACACTCACGTACCCACTCACAGACCCAGTCAGATACTCATGCACCCACTCACAGACCCATTCAGACGCTCACAGACCTACTAATAGACTCACACACACTAACAGATCTACCTAGATACTCATGAACCAACTAACAGACCTCCTGAGATACTCTCATACCCAATGGCAGATCCATTGAGACAGATAGGCATCCACTCGCAGAACCAATGACAGACCCACTCAGACACTCATGTACCTACTCACAGACCCATTTAGACAGTCACACACTCAGAGACCCACTCATTGGCTCTCACACTTACTCCCAGACCCACTGCCACTCACGGACACACTCACACTCTCACACCCACTCATAGACTAACTCTGACACTGACGCACAGTGTGACAGACCAACACAGGAACTCACACACCCACTGACAGACACTCACACACCCACTCAAAGGCCACACAGACACTCACTCAGACACACACCCAGTGACAGACCCACACAGGAATTCACACACCCATTTAAGAGATCCACACAAGCACTCACACAGCCACTCACAGATTCATACAGACACTCTCACACCCACTGACAGACCCCCTCAAATATATGCACTCAAAGAAGCACTCAGACACTTAGGCACCCAGTCACAGACCCACTCAAGACACCCACTCACAGACCCACTGACTTTCACACCACTGACAGACCCACTCAAATATACACTGTTAGAAACGGGACCCTGGCTGGCCAAGACTCGCGTCGAGGTCAGTCAGGGATCACCATTTGTAAGGTCAGGGCAAGGGAGTCACACACCAAGGTAACCCCCACTCGCCCTCTAGGTAACGTGGCGCGAGCAGTCTAGGCTAAACTTGGAGGCGGTATGAGTTAAGTATTTGCGCACGCACCCCAGCAACAACACCCAAGGCCCACCACAAAGGAAAACTCCACACAAGGATATATATAAAAAATAGCCTTTGTATTTATAATAAACAAAACACATTAGATAACACACAAACTTTACAATGTGCCAGGGGCACGGGCAAAATTTACAAGGGGAATTATGTACAGGACAGGGCCACATGGACCACTGTCAGGGGTAGGCACTTGTCAGAAAATGATACTGGTAGGTACACACTTAGGACATAAACATTAGAATAATTAGCACCAAAATTATAAATGCAACACACATCCAGTAATCACTGGAACAGTAAAGACCTCCTACGCAACCCTAAAACACTGTAGGAAATCACGCAGGTAACTAGGACCTTCTCATCAGGACCTAAGGAAGGAATACCAACACCTAAGCAATTCACTCTTAGCAAAGGGAAGGAAACCTAAACATAAAATGAAACATCAACAATCCTCTATGCAGGTCACATTTAGCAAAGTGGATACACATCAACAATCCCCTATACAGGTCACATTTAGCAAAGTGGATTAACATCAAATGGGACATCACCAATCCTCTATGCAGGTCACATTTAGCAAAGTGGATAAACCTAAAGTGGGATGTCAACAATTGCACATGAGGTATTAAACACAGAGGTGCAGATTAGAGCATATGCGCAAGAATCACATACACAGCAAGAAATTACAATGCGCGGGGTGCACATAGCACAACACTCAAAAAGGTCCCTCAGGCCAACTGGCCTCGAAAGGGGCGGAATGCCCTGAGTCTCAGTGTCAGGGAAACTGCGCAGGCAGCACAGCACACAAAGCCTAAACGTGGCAACTGTCCACTAAGTGCTGGACTGTTGTTAAACAGGAAAAGTTAGGGCAACGTTGGAGCCAAGAGGGCTCAAGAACAAAGTGGGCAAGAAGCCTCTCAGGGGCTTGCAAAGCAAAGGCGCAATCTAGAGCTCCAGCGCCCTCAAAATAATGAATTGCCCCAGAGCCTCTCAGGGCTCTCAATCAATGGGGGCGATGAGCCTCGCTGGGCTCGAAAACAAGAAATGGCACCTCAGAGCCTCTCAGGGCTCAGAGAACAGAATGGCCCCTCAGAGCCTCGTGGCTCTCGAAATGAACAATTGCTGCCCAAGTTGGAGTCCCTCACAAGGGACTCAGGATCCAATAATGCCCCCGGAGCCTCTTGCTCCCACAAAGAAATGTAACACACGTTGGAGCGGCCCTCTGCCAATCGGGGCCGCTCGAAGAACAAAGGACCCTGTCCCCGCACTCACCGGTACCTCGCTGGTGCCGCGGGGGCAGGAACACTGCCGGCTCTCCTCCTCACTCGTCCCGGGGCTCTCCCTCCGATCGGGAGCCTCGGGCAGGACACGCCGGCTGCTTCTCTGCGGCGGGGGCGGGACTTCCGGTCGGCCTCGAGGGGGCCGCGCAGCGATTGGCCGGTCGACCAAAGACTTCCGGGTCGCCGCGGGCAGCGCGGCGGCTCGTACAAGGCAAGCAGGCGGGCTCTCAGTACCCGAGGAGTGGGCTCCCTCGTGGTAATTACAAAATCCAGACACGGGGCAATGCCGGGTGGGCACCGGCCTTTAAATAAAAAGGCAATGCGAGGTGGGCACTCGCTCTGCTGAAAATCGGCAATTCGGCTCCAATGCCGGGTGGGCACCGGCAATGTCGATCAAGCGCTCCCAAGCGCTCAGGGGCTCAAGAAGAAGCGCGCTCAGCGCTAAAAAGATAAGCAAAGCGCTATTGAGCGCTGGGGCACAAGGAAAGCGCTCCTAGCGCTACAAATCAATTAAAAGCGCTTCCAGGCACAGCAAAGCTCCAGCAGGGTCTGGAGGCAGGCAGAGGGGCAAGGCAGGGCCAGAGCCAGCACACTGGGTCTCCAGGCAGGGAGACAGCCAAGTGGCGGTCCTCTTGGCCCCTGCAGCAGCAGCAGCCCCCTCTGGCAAGATCCCGGAAGAAAACCAAAGACAGGACAAATTGTATGGGGACACAGCCCCTTCTTATACAGAAAAACCCCTTTGTCTCAGGGTGCAGGGTGGGGGAAAACCAGTCACAGCTGGTTCTGAAGTACTCTGTTTACCTCAACCACCCTCTCTATTCACTGGCAGGGCTAGGGCCATCAGTCGCACTACAGCGGGTGGAGCCAGCATTGTCTGGGGAAAGTCCAGGCCCATCAGGGACCAGGGGCACTCCTCCCAAGCCATCAAGCATGCTAACCTCACACACACCACCGGGCAGACCCATCCAGCCTTCCTGGAGCCAGGCTCACCAGCCAGCTCCAGCCAATTACACTGCAGGCATATTTTACAGTAATATGCCAAGTCCTAGAAATGGCATTTCTACACATGACACACACATGGCACATACACCATTGCAAAGCATTCATTCCCACGAACACGCACATACCAAATTCGAGCATGCACTCCCCACACATCAGGAACTACTAGGGACACAGACATTCCCCATGCATCCCTATTGGAGAGCAGGCCAGCCTAACTGCATGCACGCACTTTACTCTGGGACACAGAGAAAAAGTGCGCACAGACCAGAAAATCATCCACACAGATCACAGATCTAAAGCAAAAAGATTAGGGGTGAACCTGCCTTAAGGGCCAAGTCCAACATACACCTTCACAGATGCACTCAGACACCCACTCAGTCATAAGCCCAAACCCAGTCAACAAACTCACTCACACACTTACACACCCACTCACAGAACCACTCAACGAGTCACACACCCACTTAGACACTTTTGCACCCACTCACATACACACTCAGACACTCATGCAACCACTCACAGATCCAGAGACACTCATGCACCCACTCAGAGATCCACTCAGACACTCATGCACTTAATAACAGACCCATTCAGACACCAATGCATACACTGACAGACTAACTCACATCTACTCACAGACCCACTGACCGGCTCACACAGAAACTCCAACACCCACTCATTGCTCACTCAGAGACTCACCTACAGACCTACTCAGACACTCATGCACTCACTCACAGGCTGATTCAGACACTCATGCAGCCAATCACAGACCCATTAACGTACTGACGTTTCCAGTCATATACATACAATCAGTCACATAGTTGTGAATCCTTTGTGTGTTTCTGTGCATTTAATATGTGCATTTTCTTTGCGGATTCATGAAGTAGAAAAAATATTTTAAAAAGAATTTAAAAAGAAAATGAACCAGATTTTGAGAAATGGGTGTGTCTTAAAAAAGCCTTTGTGTTTATTGTGTGTAGATGATAACTACACATAAACCAGGATGCAGTATTTCAAGTTAAGGAACATCCGGTCGCTATTCTCTGTGAAATGAACTCTGTGACCTCTATAGATACCCTGACTGTCAAAGTGTAAATTGTTGTCATAGCAGGAGCCCACATTGGGGTCTCTAAACAAAAATGCTTAAACAGTTTCATTGACATGTTTCTTGGATTTGTCTATCTGTGGACTGAATTAGTTTGACCGTTTTCAATTCGTGCCTTTGGCAAATGTTAGAGTACACAAAGGCAGTTTGAGGGAAAGTGCCAAAACTGTGCAAAGGTATCCTTCATTAGGATTTTCAATCCTGCCCCAGTACGTGTGGCTAGATCATTTCCACCAAAGTACACACTCGTGAGGTCTGAATGTTGGAAACCTGCAATGCTTTTAATCAAAAGGCAGCAATTGATGCCACTTTAATCCTCTCTGGCCACCCCAGGTAATGTCCACATTAGGCATACCCCAGTCCCTTCAATGCCACTCTTTCTAGCACACTCCCTGCCCTAAAACAGAAAACCATGGCACACAATCCACACTCTAACCATTTTGATGGCAAGGAGTAGCAGCACACAGGAGAAGGCTGGAGCAGAAGGAGACAGGATTTTTCTAAATGAAAGACAGTTCAAATGGATGTCAGTACCTGTTTTTAAGCAAAGATATAGGATTGGTTGGTGTAAATAAGCAGGTACCTAAATTAGGTAGTTATGTCCTGCAAAAAGCTAGTAGATCTGTGATTGGGTCTAAAAAAATAAAAATGAACAAAATCCTGCTATTTTGGATATGCTTATATTTACAAAAAGTCAACCACACCTGCAACAGTTTAACTTGAAGCTAGTATGCGCATAGAAAATTTAGTGCGCTTTTGACCTACTGGTACAAGAGAGTGTTCCAAAGGGGGTTGCAATGGAAACTGAGCTAAAACAGAGATGGGGTAAGGGTTCTAAAGAGACTGTACTTTTACATTGAAAGGAGAGTGGTCCAGACACTTTGCTATGTATAAAATACTTATTTTCTAAATCACTACTACTTGAAAAAGTAAAATGTAAATGCACAGTCATAGTAGTACAATGTTAAATGGTTAAACGGACTCCCATAGAGATCCACTAATCTGTCGCGAAGTTACATGGGGGACGCATTGAGCATTGTGACGGATTCACAAATGCGCACACAAACACTACCAGACTGGGCTTCTTAACAGGAAATTAAGAAAGAGTTAGATAAAAAAAACTGAGAGTGTTTTCTTCCAGCATGGCATTCCTCTTCAGGAGTTGCCTTCCCGGGACACACTGATTGGTGGGAGGAACATGAAGGCCGCCGCGTGAACTGTCGCGGACGCTCCTCTCCATGGCTCCTGATCGACGGTGAGGATATGACGTTTAATGGCCCTGCACCCTGACCCCTGAACCCCGATTTCGGCAGGGATCTAATCCTGTATGGCGGACCGGATTTTTTTCCCACTTACGGTGTTTCTTTGGCGTTTCTCTTCGGTTTCTTCCGTGCTTCTTTGGCCCGACCTCGCTGAGTTTTCTCCGGCGCAGTAGCGTATCGGCGCTGCTCCCCCTGACGGCGTTTGACGGCGTTTGAGCACTGTGGCAGATGGCATGCGGGAGGCGCCTGAGGCGAGGACGGCAGAGGATGCTGCTGTTACAGCGGACAGCGCTCTAGTGTCTGTGGCGTCCAGGTGCTTCCCGGAATCCGAATTTGACTCTAGTATATCGGGCTCGGGCTGGAGGTGGAAGGTAGCCTAAGCCAAGTGGAGGCGAAGCAGTTCTCTCGTCTGGACATTGTATAAAGCAGGTGGGAGAAAGCACGGATTGCAGAGCACACAGGTAGGAGATGAGGCTGGGGGGGGCGGGGGGGAGTACAGAGTCGTGTGGTGTGATCAACAAAAGTATGAGCTGGAAGAAGTGGGGCTAGCTGTGGGTCCCCGCAGGGGGAGTTATGAGTTTCTGTACCTGGATGCTTATTTAAATTTGGAACGAAGCAGCAAAGCTAAGTTAACAAAGGAGGCAGAGGACAAATATTACAAGGCTCTGTTGGACTGTATGGAGAAGGGTGCGGAACTGCAAGAGGGAATATCTCCCCCTAAACTTACAAGGTACTCACTGCGAGCTAGGGCAGTACATTTGGATTCCAATAGCGTGATTCTTCAATCAAGTTTACCACAGCGAGTATCTCCGCGGTGGCTGAGGTGAAACAGATCAAGCAGGCCGGGGGTAAAAACCTTACAACTCCTCCAGCCAAGTCCCAGAAATCAGAGGGGTAAGGGGAAAGTTTGTGATAAAAAAATTCACCTTCTCTAAATCAAAAATAACTCCTTCCCTGAAAACCTTCTATCAGGTCATGGCCATGTCTACTACCATAGTATTACCATCACCTCCCGTGTCCATTGAAGTAGTAGAGGGTGGGAAACCGGGTAGCAAGTCTGAGTCAAACCCCGAGTCAAGCTCTCAAACTAGTGAGGCTCTAGTTGCCTTCTCAACATCTGTACCTACTCCAGGGACCCAGAGAAAAAAACCAGTCCAGGGGCTCAGAGAAAAAAAACAGTCCAGGGGCTCTGAGAAAAAAAAAGAGTCCAGGGGCTCAGAGAGAAAAAAAGTGTCCAGGGGCTAAACAGGTTACTAAACAGGTTACGTAAAAGCATCCTCGAGTGGGCAGCATTATTTCACAACCGGTAGTGCCGATGGACTCAGTGGACGTTACTGGGAAACCAGACACTAACCTTGAAGTACATTCGTCCATTAGCCTCTCAAATAGATAGTCGTTGTTGGACCAAGGAAAGGGCCCTGATTAAAAAAAACTTAGCAGATTCTTCCATCTCCGTTTCAGGCCCTGGACCCGCACTTGTTTCAATCTCTGAATGCAGTGGAAAAGCAGGCATCATTCAGGGAACTGAAAATGATAAAAAAAAACAGGGCTATACAGGCAAGCCCGGCAATCCAGATAGAAGATAGTTCAGCTAGCCTGGGAAGTGAAATCAGTCCTAGCTCACCGCTAAAAGCACAGGGGACTCTGACACCAAGTACGGCCTCCTGCTCGGACTCACGGTCTCACTCTTTGGTAGACATTCTTCTGGCTTTAAAAGGCGAAATGGTGAACAGATTTACTGTGTCAGAGGCAAATCAAGCCGAGTTGGCAAACAGGTTTTTAGTTTCTGAGGCGAATCAGGCGGCTATTAACTCTTCTTGTGAGATTTTAGCAGAGAAACTTGAAGAGGTCACTGCAAGAACAGAACCAATAGAGGCTGAGATTCCTAGGATGAAGAGTGTAATTGAGACGTCTTCTCTCCAGCTCGAGAAGTTAACCATGCGAAACAAAGCGCTTAAAGACGATGTGGAGACACTGGAGAACCACTCGCGTAAAAACTTAACATTTTTGAACATTCCAGAAGCAATGGAGGGAGAAGATTTGTGATCTCGCTATTGAAAGCTACGTTCTCCGAGGGGTTTCCGAATGTGGACTTAAAAAACGAAATTCAGAGGATACACAGAGACCCCTTTAAAAGAAACACGGGGAGGCAGAAACCATGGAAAATATTGGTTAACTTCCTCGCCTATTTACCGAAGGAACAGATTTTATCAGCAGCCTTAAAAGCGGGAACTATATATTCTCCTTTCTCAGACAGATCTCCATTCACCTTCTCCATTAGGTCTGATATTTCACATATAACAGCCGAAAGACAGTGGGAGCTAGGGAAGAGATTAGCAGAATTAAACAGTCTTGGGGCTAAGACTCAATTAAGGTTCCCGGCTACACTGAGAGTAATGTGGAATAACGATATGCACATGATCTGGTCCACAAATGAAGCAGATATGCTTATTGTTAAGATTCAAAATGAGAAACAGGGAGGGATGTAGGGGAAGCCAGTAGAGATGAGAATTTGTTTCCCTACCGTGAAAGTCTATTTGTAATTTTTGTGTATATATATTCATGGAGCCTTGGGAGGGGTTGGGTCCGAATAGGCATTGACCTATTGGAAGGTAGGGTTCCTCAGGGTAGTATAGGGGGGGCACTTGGGGTCAGGGGGGAAGGGGTAGGGGAGCATTGAGGGGGCACAGGGTGGCAAAATAAGTAAAAATAAATTCCTCATCAGACAAGTCTTCAGACACCCTCTGAGTTAGATCAATCAAAATACAATCTCATCACATAGATAAGATGCACCTAACTGTACAAGGATAAAATTATGGGAGGTCGTAGTATCCCATTTTTCTCTTGGAACTTGAATGGTCTAAGGTGTTTAAGAAGACAAAGATTAATATTTGAATATTTAGAGTTATCCCCCGCGTATGTCTGTCTGTTGCAAGAAACGCATTTGAATAGAACAGAGTCATAATCCGTTTTTTTCTAAAATATCATGGATCCAATGTTTTTGTTACTCATATCAAGAGATGAATATCTGTGGAGTTGCCATTTTAGTAAAAAAAGGTATTACGTGCACAATAAGTTCGGTCCAGACAGATCAAATAGGTAGATGGGTCATTGCACAGCTAGACTTTGAGTGAGAGAAGTTAATTTGTTCTTCTTATTATGGCCCGAATTCGAACGATTCATCTTTTTTAGTTAAATTGCAGGACAGGTTGATAGCGGTAAGTCCCCCGATAATTTTGGGTGGAGATTTTAACGTCCGGCTTGATCTGGTAAAGGATTGATCAAATGTAAGCCGTGTAAAGGGGACCCAGAGATCCCGTAGAGTTATGAAAAATTTGTTATTGAACGTCAATCTAGTAGATATATAGAGAGCAAAGATGGGGGATGTGGATGGATTTACATTTTACTGTAAAAAGAATCATCATTCTTCTAGAATTGATTATGCTCTGGTGAATAGGGAGAATACAGAGATTATTATTAATATATCTATATACCCTTGTCATCTATCTGACCACGCGCCCTTAGTATTTGTGTATTCTACCAGGATAATCTCTCAACAAGTCAGATGGACCCTAAATAGGTCAATGCTTTTGGTCCCGGAAATAGTCCAGGCAATTAAAAAATCCTCTCAAGAATACTTCCTTTTTAATCTTGGTTCTACTACAGTAGAAGTGGTCTGGGATGCCTATAAGGCAAATCTAAGGGGGCATTTACGGAGCCTAATAAGTACAAGGAATAAGATCAATGCATTAGAACTTCAGGCATTGGAGGGAAGAATCTCTTTTTATGAAGAGGAAAGAAGTCCTATCGTCCAGGGTGATTCCAGAGAGGTGGATGAGATAGATGGAAAACTTGAGGAGGCTAGACGAGCTCTACGGTCATATTTGGACCAGAAATGTAAGGCTCAGTGGAAGGATGGCAATATGGAGACGTTTGAATGTGGGGAAAGAGCTGGTGCTTTACTGGCATGGAAGGCAAGAGTTGATAGGGCTAAAAACACCATTAGTCAGCTTATAATCGATAATGCCGGAACTAAATCCAGTGAGCCGTCAACTATGCAGAATTGTCTCCTGTCCTGGTATGCGAACCTTTATAAGGAGGATATTGACCCTCTTTAGAAGCTATAGGTCTGTGGTTGAAAGATAAAACTATGCCAGTCATCACAGAGTCAACCAGAGATCTTTTAGACTCTCCTATCTCAATGGAGGAAATTAGGGAGCGAATAAAAAGGGCTAAAATTAAGAAGGCTGCGGGTCTTGATGCCATCCCTAGTGAAATTTATAAAATCTTGCTCGACGATCTACTACCGGTTCTCCACACTTTATTCACGATGATATACAGCCCAGCAGGGAAGATCTCTAGCTCATGAAAGGAGGCTACGATAGTTCTGTTATTGAAGCCAGGGAAAGACCCTCTGTTACCTGACTCTTATCGCCCAATCTCCCTGCTGAACTCTGACTATAAGATCTTCGTGAGCATTTTGGTAGGGAGATTGGGTAAAGTAGCTCCAAGTCTGATTAACACTGATCAGAAAGGCTTTATGCCTGGAAGAGTCATACAGGAACAAATTCAACTGTTAATTGGCAATATCGATCTAGCCGAAAACAGAGGGGACCCCTTGGCGGTAGTGGCATTAGATACCGCTAAAGCCTTCGATTGAGTGTGCTTGAAATATCTATGGGCGGTGTTGGATGGAATGGGTATCGGTCAGAGGTTTATTTAGACCTTAAAAAATAGCTGTCATGGAGTATCCGCGAAGATCTTATTAAATGGCTCTCTGACCTATAGTTTTGAAATTCAAAGAGGGACGAGACAGGGGTGTCCCCTGTCTCCCCTCTTGTTCAATATATATATTGAGCCCCATGCATAGGCAATTAGGCAGGATAACAACATAAGCCCTTTTCAGTCAGGAGATTACCAATCCAAAATTGCCATATATGCAGACAATGTCATAATCTATACTGCAAACCCCGACATTTCTATACTGCATTTAGAAAATCTGTTGTTTCAGGGTATATGGCAAACTCTGATAAAACCGAGATTATGTGTTGGAACTCGGCGCATAGTCAAGACCCAGTAAGTAAAGAGTTTAAATACTGAGGGATAAAGATTGTAAAGGATTTAAATAGAATACCACCGATCAACTGGAAAAAGATTGAAAAAGATGTAGACTTTCTCTTCACCAGGTGGAAAAACCTCCCTTTATCGATCTATGGGAGGGTCACCCTGGTGAAGATGTCGGTTCTGCCAAAATTGACCTTTCTCTTTGGGGCGGTTCCTCTTATTTTTCCGCAGGATTGCATCAATAAGATCCAGGGGAAGATAGGTAGCTTTATTTGGGGGCAGAAAAGCGCCAGACTCTCTTGGAAGAAATTGAGAAGGAAGCTCTTGAAAGGGTGCCTGGCACTT
Organism: Lissotriton vulgaris; assembly: GCF_964263255.1. Classification (NCBI taxonomy): domain Eukaryota; kingdom Metazoa; phylum Chordata; class Amphibia; order Caudata; family Salamandridae; genus Lissotriton; species Lissotriton vulgaris. The sequence continues at coordinate 1,317,465,299 of NC_141694.1, read as the reverse complement.
CCAGATATACATCTATATTTATTGGCCTTTCAATTTAAGGGCATAAGGATGCTACTAACTACAATGGCGGAAACTTCTTGGGGCAGACTTTTTGGGGAACTTTTAGTAGCAGAGGGTGGTAATGGACTGGATCGTTTTTATATAAGTTTGGGGCACCCAGATTTTTCAAGCGGGTACGCCTTAAGGTTTTAAAAGCAGCTTTGCAAACATGGTATAAATTAAGGCATACCTGGGGTATGGGATATTTTTCCCCTTCCTCTCCAATTTGGGATCCACCGGGGACCCCCATCTGTCTGGGTGATAGCTTAGCAATTCCGATCAGAAGGGCGGGTTTGGAGAAGTGGTTAGACTTGTTGGACTCAGAAGGGGTCCTCCCTTGGGAGGTACTGCTAGATAAAATTGGTCCTGCATTTTCAAGATGCAAGTACCTTCAGATAAGGTCATGGTTGGAGGCGGAGGCCCGAGATACCGTTTGGGAATTGGGAGCTTGAGCAGCTGTTTCAAGATGCCGGCTCAAGGAAAAAAGAGGTATCGTTGTGGTACACAAGTCTTTTAAATGCAGTAAGTAAGGAAATTCTTTAGTGTTCGGTTAATTAAAACCTTTACAATATGTAGCATTCTGCAGCAATTAAAACAAAAAAAAACTTTTGGGGCTGTAATAAAGGAATAATAAATAGGAAAAAGGGGAAAAGAAAGAAATATAAAAGGAAAAGTATAAAAACCATATAGCAAAGAGTCTATCACCAGTTTCAGTAAACCTTTCCAGAGCACAAATTTGTCTTTCAAACAGTGTTCTTAAGTCTCGATGAGGATCGGGCCTATGGCAGCGGGCCTCGTTTTTTCACGAAACTGTCCAGGAATTTTACTGATCTGCAGATCAGTTGGGGATCCGCTGAACATAGAATCTGGACTATCGCGGATCGGCAAGTGCGGACTCCTTGCTCGTTAAGTTTGTCCTTAAGCCAGTGCCGCCGACCTTGATACGTGGCTGGACATATGCAAACTATGTGTATAATGTCTTGTTTACCTGCACCACAAAGGTCGCATTCCGTTGTTTCTTGTGGTCTCCATTTAGGTTGGTCTAGTCTTGTGGGCTTACTTACTTACAAGTCTTTTAAATGCAGTAGATCATGAGGTCCCTCCACAGTCAGCAGTATGGAATTATATTCCCCTTCTCCAAGACACTGAAAGCCTTTTTGAATTTTCTATCAAGTTGATGTAAAAATATATAAAACCTGCGAATTTAAAGAAAAATCATTATTTTGTACTAAAAAGGCTTTACTATACAACAGCCAAAATTGCTAAGTTTGTCTCTTCAGCTGCTGCAATCCCTGTTTGCCCGAGGTGTTCTATTAACAGGGCAGATGATATCCATATGTTTTTTGAATGCGTAGAACTAGCAGTATTCTGGAAAGAGGTGGGGGATACTGTGGCAGATATTTCTCAAACACATATAGAGGTTGATCTTTCTCTAGTGATATTTGATACAGATAACCATTCACTTTCCCAGGTCACTTTCACCTCTTCAGATAGGTCTCCATTCTCTATCTTGTGATCTTGGCTAGAAGAGAGATATGCTTTAGAAGGAAGGAATCTGCCCCTCCCCCTTACCCTCCCCCTAGAGAAGGCTGGATTAAAGCCACCTTAGGAATGGCAAATTTAGATCAAAAAGAAGCCCCTGTAAACATCTGGTCCCCTTTACTCTCCTGGGGGCGCAACCTACATATGGTAAATTATTAAGATCTAGCAACTGGTACTTTTGTCTAATGATTACACCTATCCTCGGGATAAAGAGGAAGGCCACAGTTGGCCAGGCAAAGGCAGTGAGTCGAGAGGCGGCCAGTTCAACACATTTCGACTTGTTAAGATCTGCCCGAGTCTGAGGTGAGATGAGGACAAAAAAAAAAGAACTGAGAAGGGGAATAAAAAAAAAATGAAATATGAAACACAGATTCTGACTTGCTAACTACAACACTGAGAGCACAGTGGGGAAGGTTGCCATATTTTAGCATTGAGAGTGGTATAGCATTCTTGTAATGTAAACTTCAGATTTTGTCTCACATAACATTGCAAGTCATACAGAGGTAAAAATTGGAAAACAGCAAATAGAATTCACAGGTATGTTAATAATTATGTACTTTTGAAACGTACATGTATACAGTCAGTTATATGTTTACTGCTAGTTCAGTCAGCATTTAACACTGCTTCCAAACCTTAAACTTTTAATTAACTACATATAAGACACTCCTGTCTGTAGGTAGGCTATAGGGTAGGGTGCTATGTGGTTAGAAGTTAAGATCCGTACGTTGAAGTTTCAATGACTCAAATGTGCACTTCAAGACCCATATGCTCAGGTAAACATCTAGTCTCCCACCACACTGCAACTCACATACCTACTTACTAAAGCATAGAGGCACTCACCCAGTAAGATAAGACAGAGACAGAGCCACTTATGCATTCACTCTCAAATCTACACAGCACTTTGTAATGAACAGTAACAGACCCAGTTGTACACAGTTACATACACCAACAGAGTAAAACAGTCAGTAAGTCATCTGTGCAGTCAGCTACCTACACATACAGACCCATAGCGATGCTAAGACAGCCAGTCATAAAGCGTCCTTGTGACGTACACATCCAGTGATGCACCCATAGAGGGAATGATACCATTATTTGGATATATACTAAAGTACTGATACTCCTTGTCAACCATCCAGACAAGAATCCATTTAAACATGCGCTGGGCCTGCTACTGCAAAGTCTGTGTGTGCAGATTTACTGTCAGGTCAAGTGGGTACGAAAACTGCTTGAAAAGCCTTAAACATTCCTTCTACTGTATATAGGTTACCCTAAGGTAGACTATAAGTATGCCATAGGGCAGGGAGCTATGTGCTTAAAAGGTAAGACATGTACTTTGAAGTTATAGTGAGTTACCCATGCACTTACAAACTGATAAACCCAGTTATACATTCAGTCTCCAACTCTTATGAAGATTTACATACTTATTTACAAAAACAAAGCCCCACGGAGTCAGAGGCACTTACACATTCACACCCAACTCACCCACACAGCACTTACGGATCAAGCAGTAACAAAGCTAGTTGCACACACAGTTACATACCCCAACAGATACTAACACAGTCAGTAACCAATCAATAATCCCACTTATATAGAGATTTGGAGACCCATACAGATTCTATGGTACTAGTCATATAGTGACATACTTACTGGCATATCAAAAAACACATGCACAGAAGAATTGGTGCATTCACTCACATATGTAATCAAATACTGACAAAATCATCTGAACCATCCAGGCAAGTCGCTATTTAAATATGTCTTGGGCCTGCTACTGCAGAGCCTGTGTGTGCAGTTTTACTGCTAGGCCGACTTGCCATTTAAAAACGTTTGCCAAGCCTCGAAAACCTCTTTATCTACTTGTAAATTACCCCTAAGGTAGACCGTAGTTAGGTCATATGGGCAGGATGGTATGTGCTTTAAAGGTAACATATCTAGTTTTAAGTTTTAGTTAGTTACAAACACGCATTTACAAATCCATATGACCACTTATAGATGCAGTCTCTCAGCTAAAGTGTGAGTCCTGTACCTGCTTAATAATAGTGTACTTTTAAAAATCATTGCATATATGGAGTTATTCGTTTTTAGTGCTAGGTTGATTTGGTATTGATAACCCTTCGAGAAGGCTTAAACTCCCATTTTCTATATATGAGTTACCCCTTAGGTAGGCTGTACGCAGACATTAGGGCAGGCTGCGATGTGCTTAGAAGGTAAGACATACTTTGAATCCTTAGAGTCGCATGTGTACTTCCAGATCCATACAGCCAGTTATATATCCAGTATTCCACCCATACTGCGACTCAATCACCTACGTACGAAAGTGTAGAGCCACTCACAAACTCAGTCAGACAGCAAGAGGTATTTACACATTCACTCACACACCACTTATGTATCCAGCACACAGTAATCCATGTAATCACATACACCCATTTACAGCCTCATAGACTTACTATGAGAGCTAGTCATATGCTGACATAGTTAGTTACCTATCCAATGACACATTCACACAGGGACTTATACTATAATTTAGATATGTACTGAAAAACTGACACTACTAAGTCACCCATCCAGACAAAACATGTGTTGGGCCTGCTACTTCAGAATCTGTGTGTACAGTTTTACAGCCAGGTCGAGTTAGCATTTAAAACTGCTTGCTAAGCCTTAAACGTCCCTTATACTACATATAAGTCACCCCTAAGTTTGGCCATAGGGTAGGCGCTAGGAGATTAAAAGGTGAGATGTGGACTTTGAAGTTTCAGTGAGTTACATGCGCACTTACAGATCCATACACCCAGCTATACATCCAGTCTCAGACCCATACTGTGACTCACATACCCATGTACAAGGCTATACAGTTAGTCACCCACCCGGGGAGACAGAGGCACTTATACACTCAGTCACACCCCCACTCAGCACTTATGAATCCAGCAGTAACAGAACCAGCTGCACAAACAGTTGTATACCCAAAATTACTTCAGACAGCCAGTAAGCAATAGATACAGCCACATACATACAAATTTACAGACCCATAGAGTTACTAAGAGAGCCGGTAATATAGCAACAGTTATGTATGCATCCAGTGGCACATACACAGAAAAAAAAGCAGGTGCATACAAAAATACATCTATACAATCCAACACCAATAAATAACAATTAGATTAAAAAGATATTAAATCATTGCAGTGAATCTATCAAATATTTAACTATTCAAAATGAATTCCGTGATCTTAAAACACTTTTTAAAAACATTGTCATAGTCATTATACATACAGGGTTCCCCAATTGCTGCAAATTCAAATACGCTGGCCTACATTGCCGCCAAGCACCACTTCTCAAATATTGTTTAATCCATCTACAACGTTCTTTTTTTATACAGTTTACAAAACAAAACCAGATGGAAAGTGGTTTGAGATGACATGTTGTCGCATGGACATACGGCCAGAGTTCTGTTCCAATCGTTTTTAGCTGGGAACGTCACTAGGCGGTGGAATAGGTTAAACCTAAATCTGGTCAGGATGAAACGTTCAAACCCCAAAGTCACAAGATTTAAATATGGTTGTATTCTATGGGTGGTCAGTAATAATTGATGTTCAGACACAGTTTTCTTGATGACCTCCCCACCAAGCCTTAACCTCAGTAAAAGAGCCAGTAAGTAAAATGTACAGCCACTTATACATCTAGACCTATACAGATACTAAGACAGACGGTCACAAAGCGAGATAGTTACTTACACATTCAGTGACACACTCACAGAGATACTGACACACTCATTCAGATACACTCAAGTAGTGACACTAAGTCATGTTAGAGGCAAGTAGGGCTTTAAACATGTGTTGTGCCTGTTACTGCACAATCTGTGTGTGCAGTTTTACTACTACCAGGTCGAATAGGTGTTTAAAAAACGTTACTAAGCCTAAACTCCCTTTTTTTTCTAAATATCATTCATCTCTAATGTAGTCCTGAGGTAGACATACATTGATACATACACTGACGCATCCAGTCACATACTGATGCCTACACCGACACACTGAACCCCACGCACACATGTACACTAGCACCTCCAGACACACCCTGATGCATACAGTAACACATCCACAAAGACACTTATGCATACACTGACACACCCAAGAAGACACTGATGCGTACACGTATACACACGCACAGACACATACATTAACAAACTCAGGCACACACTGATGCATATGTTGACACACCCAGGCAGACACTGATGTAGACATAAAAAGTATCATAATTACAGTGGCTATAACATAGTGGCATAACTGTTTATGAAGGTACTTAAATGCTCAATTATGTCATTTGAAAGTATAAAATGAAAAGCTAAATGTATTGATTTGTTTTTTTCTTTCCACACATCTACTTGTACTTAAAATTAGACAGTTATAATGCCGACAAAAAGGCAAACAAGAAAGAAACAGAAGAAAGGATTAAATCTCCTTAAATCTCCTTAAATTACAGAAAGGAAATGGTCAAAATTGGGAGAATAGGTTAAAGAGAAAGGGCTGCTGGTAAGAAAACTAAGAAGTTTCCTAAAATAGTATGTGGAAAAATGCAAAGTGAGCAAAACCATGCAAATAAAAAGCAAGGTTTCAAATCAGCTAAGAAAGGAGAAAAACTAAGTGACTTGAAGAGTAATACATCTTATAAGAAAACAGATAGTTTACCAAGAAGATAGAAGCAATTTAAGGAAATTAGAGTCAGAATGTTTCATAGTAGGGTAAATCAGAATTTGGGACAAACTGAGAGGCTGTATAAAAGGAGAACAGAAAAGTTGATCAGGCATTTGCCTTGAAGAGGAACAGAATGAGAAAGCTGGATAAAACAGTGTTCTCTATGAAGAGAAGAAGCCAAAAAAAGACTTGTGAATAAAAGTATTTCCTGTACATTTTTCAAAGGCGAATGGAAACCTAAGTCCAGTGCTAAGCCTTTCGTTAATGAAGAAAGCTACTTCCAAGAGAACACATTAGTGCATGCAGATACAACAACTGGTCGATGTTATGAAGTGAAAGATGGTACTTCCATTATAAAAGAGGAGGTGGTTCCTAGAAATGTAGAGGAAATGATAGCTGAAGATGTAGACAGACCCCTGTGAACAAATGGAACTGGACCCACGCATCCAAAACGCCTCGGCACAACTGATCCTCGACGTACCACGCCACAGCCACATCACCCCCACCTGAGAAACCTGCACTGGCTACCTGTCAACAAGAGGATATCCTTCAAGCTCCTCATCCACGCACACAAGGCACTCCACAAGACCGGCCCAGCCTACCTCAACAAATGACTTTCCTTCTACTCCCCCAACCGCCAGCTCCGCTCCGCCAACCTCGCACTCGACACCGTCCCGCGCTTCCGAAGGAAAACCACTGGCGGGAGGTCCTTCTACCACCTCGCCGCCAAGACCTGGAACACCCTCCCACTGAACCTACGACAGACCCAAGACCTGCTGACCTTCAGGAGGCTACTCAAGACCTGGCTGTTCCATCAGTAGCGCCCCCCACCTTGAGACCGTCACAGGTATGTAGTGCGCTCTACAAATGTACTTGATTGATTAACCCCTTCGACGCTCATGACGAGCTCGGCTCGTCATGAGTTACGCCTGTCGTACGCTCATGACGAGCTGAGCTCGTCATGTAACGCAGGTTTTTTTAAAACTCAGCGCACAGCGGGAAAACGGCCCGCGCGCATGAGGTTAATTGATTGAGCTGTATTTGCTGTGTTCCGCAGAAATCAATTGATATCATGAGAATTTTCGTTTGTACATTTCCGCCTGAAAAAGAAAATTGGCATTTTGCAACGATTAGTCCCATGCAAAATAAGGAAGTATACTAATTTACAGGGACGTTCATTAGCATGTTTCTCGAAGAAAGTGGACAGAAGCACCTTTCATCACTTCAGAATGTTAGCTGTTCATCACTCTAAACTGCAACATTTAGTTAGGAAACTTTACTATGTGAAAAATCCTGCTCCAAGTTAAGGAGAAATAAATAGAGCTCTACTGCATGGTACAATAGCAGAAGTAGAAAACGTTTATGAAGATGTTCAGATTTTTTCTTTAGTCCTCAAGAGAGGTCGATGGAAAATGGGATTTGGTATGTACAGGTGTAGAAGAACAGGACACAGGTATTACTACTGATAACTACACAGGAGATTGCAAAGTTCAAAACAGTTTCTTCAGATAAACTAAATTGGGTTTGTATTTGTTGTCTAGGCACTCACTAAAAAATCCAAACTCGCAATGTTATTTTGTTCTCAAAAACTGAACTAGAGAACATAGATGAGTAGGAAGAGTTTGCTGTATATTTATTTGAAGAGGATCCCTTTGATTTCTCAACACAGCAAAGTATATGGAGGTATTGCTATGATAACAAAATGCCAGCTAGGGCAATACATAACACGTTAGAATTAGTATGAATTCCAGCAGAAATTTGAAAACTTTATATTTATGAATCAATACTGATACAATGTACACATCCTTTTCAGGCAATAGTTTATATGGTGCAAAGACTAAGAAATTACATCCAACAGACCGACATAAAGGTCTTAAAGGAAGAGTTGTTTACTTATCTTTAGAATTTAAATGGAATTTTGACACTGTTGGTGTGGAGAGACAAAAAAATCTGGAAAGATTTAGTGCATGTTAATGAAGTTAAAAAAAAGATACATTATACCGGAAACAAAATATTTATTAGAAAAATGCTGATGTTCTTGTAGATGTAAGTTCTATGGAGGATGAAATATTACCATCAAGTGGACAGATTGTAAAAGTGGATACATCCAAATCAAAATAAATATATGAACACCATAGTATCCATCCATTCCAAATTAAACAAGCAAACTGAACTCCAATTAGCGAACAGGAGAAATGTTTAGAGGCTCCATGTTTTCCACAACTATTTCCCAATGGAGCTGGTGGCCGTTATGATGACTGCATCATAGAAATAGCAGCAGCAGAGTACAGGTCAATCAGATTAAATTCAGAGGTCACTAGATTTCACTGGGTATTCCATACATATTCCATCTATTATTTGAGAGTGACTTGTCTGGACTAACATATGCTGTAAACCAGGAACTGAAGACAGGAGTTAATCTACAAATTTTCCCTGTGAAGGAATTTGTTACAACTTTTCATCCTTTCCATGAACTTTGCAAGTCTATTTGATTAATTTGGTGGCATGCCAACGAGAAACCAACGAATGTTGCTATTGTCAACATGGAGAATGGAAATGTATGTTTCTAGGTTCACCTATTTAGTTCTGAAACTCAGTTGTGATAAGTACGCATGGGATGATTCACTTGACTTTTTGAGAGGAGCAAACTCACACGTTAAGGACAACAATGTGAAAAGCTGGAGAACTTTGCTCTTTGGATCCTGCTAATGTTTTTAGATATTTTAACCACAGGTTCAAGCCATGCTGTCTTTAATATGCAACAAAGGAAATCCTCCTCTTGGTGAATTTACTGATTTATTTTGGTGCAGAGAGTACCTAGCACCTGGTGCTCCTCATATTTATATGCTATTATGTTAAAAAGATGCACCGAAACATGGAACAGATGACTCTGTACTCTATTTCACAGTATGTGAAAGTCCCAAAAGACAAATCAAAAAGGCCTGAGACAATAAGTTCTGCGCTTTCAAACACATAGATGTGGCAAGTACTGTTGTCAAAAATATAGGTATTAAGGAAAATGTTACACAAGTTGTCGTTTTGGATTTCCAAGACCTGTCATTTCCAAAGGAAGAGTAAACAGCGTTATACCTGTAGTCAGAAATACAATGACACGAAAATCACAGAAAACACATACAACCTCAGAAAAAAGAGGCTTCCAAGAATATTAATAACTATAATCCTGTGATTCTGAAAATGTGGAATGCAAATATGGATATACAATTTGATGCAGACAACTCCATTGCTGTTGCTCATTATGTCACTTAATTCCTTACGAAATCAGAGAAGACAAAGATGAAGGAGTTGTGGGAGTAGATTTCTGCAGAAAAGTCTCTAATGAAGAAAAAGTACAGGTTCAGCTTGAAAATGCTTTGATATAAGGAGATAAGGTCCTATGAATGCTGTGACTGGGAAATTATTTTGGTAAGTCTAGGCCTTGCAAGCACACGAAACAGAGTCTTGAAGCCTTTCTCAGAAATTCAGTACCTAGCAGAATTTGACCCGGAAGGAAAGATATTGTTAAAACTATATGTTGGATACTTACAATCCAAGAAGGTGTCCACACAGTGAAAACATGAGTCCTTACGAGATACTTCAACACTATAGATATAGAAACTTCAATTCAATAACTATTTTGCTTAAATTAAACTATAAAAGTGCACAATACATTTTTATTTTTAAAAAAAGCTCATAAAAACATAATGAAGTGTTTAGATTAAAAATCAAAACAATACAATTTATACAAGGTTGGCTGAAAATCTAGATTCCTCACTTAGGACTAAAAATGCCCTCTTCTTAATGGTAAAACCAAGCAACAAAAACCTCAACAAAAATAAAAATATCTTGAAATAGCCAGACGGAGCTCTTCTGCGGATACCTCCATGCCCCCAGAAGGTCGAATAATGGGCCCTATGGGGACATGCCCATCCATAGCTACCTCACCCCCTCCCTCACTTGTGTTATGTTATGTTATCATTATTTATAACGGTACAAAAGGGGGTGGTGATGGACGGAGCATCTGAATCAATCAAACACTCACACCCAGTCAAAAGATATGGGTTTAATCCATCACCCTTCTTTAGCCCACTCCGCCAGCCCAGTTCAGACATGGCTATATGCAAATCAGTCTGACCCTGTGCCTCATGGGAACAGTCCAGCCCGAACTGCCAAGCCATGTCTTCCCTGGACCAGAAACAAGCTTCCGAGGACCGGTTTCTGGCATTCCAGCCGTCTTCAGCCCGGCTTGCTTGAATTCAGTGGCAAAGTGAGCAAGAGACTCACGTCTGAGCATACCCTGCCACACTTATGGCGGCCAAAAGCGGTACAAAAGGGGGTGGTGATGGACGGAGCATCTGAATCAATCAAACACTCACACCCAGTCAAAAGATCTGGGTTTAATCCATCACCGTTCTTGATTGATTCAGATGCTCCGTCCATCACCACCCCTTTTGTACCGCTTTTGAGTGAGCTATAAGGCAGGAATGGACTATACTGCATACTCATCAGCCATAATTACCTGGTTATCAATGCTCAGGGGTTTAAATTGGTGCGCACTCTGTTGGTCCAAAACGAAGATTCCCTTTTATTCCATGTGGGTCTACACTACATGTTAAACATAATATAATACTGCATTAGTAAGGAATGTCAAACCAAGGCACAAAATATCAGAGGAGTCCACCAAGATCTCTCTTACTGTACTTAAGATAGATGTTTTAACCCATGACGTCAACCCCCCTGAGGGCCTGCCTGGCCCGTTGGAGATCACCACCTTAGAAAAGTCGGTACACCCAGTACAAAGAGGGGCTGTAGCGACCACGTCTCTTGGGAGTGACAAAGGGCATGGTGGTCCATGAATTCATGTCACTCAGGATTAGCTAACTTAGAACCTAGACCCCGCCACATTCCATGAAATAAAATTAGTTATAGGGGGCTTTGTCTGGGGAGTTGTCCCAACATCTACCACATGTGCATCAAACAGTAGAACGTGGCTGGGGGGGCTAGACACTGCCATCCGTTGGGTGATGAAAGAATGGTCATGTGGTGGATTTTGTGGAACTAAACCTCTCTCGAGACAAACTTTAGGAACATTCCCATTACGGTCTCCTACTACTTTGGAATTGGATATAGGCCCTTTTACGCTATCAATGAGACAGTCCACAATTGTTAGGGATTCGAAGAAGTTGCGGGTTGAGACATTACACCCATCACCATGCCTCCTTTGGACTGAGCTGGCAGTACCCGGAAGTGTGTGTGTGGCCTTAATGGTTGATGCCAAGAACAACAGATTAGATTTCTCAGCCTATAAAGTAACCCAGAGGTAGGGACTAAGTCTGGCTCTTTGCTGGGAGAGGCATCTGCACAGCCAAAGAGCACCCATTAGGCCAAAATGAGATTTCTGAAGTTGATGATGATGCCATCCCCTTCTTTGTCCACCCTCATGTAAGAAGAAAATCACTAGAGTGTGTGAAAAGAAATTCTCTATGCTGCACCAGCAACTCCAGAGTTTTGTTCATGAGTTCTACATTAATCTCGGTTTGGCCTTCACGTAATCTGGGAACTCTGGTTAGTACCACTAAATACGGAAAGGATGCTGGGGAAAGAATCACTATTGGAGGGCGAGGCTGGTCTTTGAGCCACTGGATCCCAGAGTGCTCTTGGGGTCAATTCTCTGGAATTATGCACTTGGTAACTGCGTATAGTTTGAACTGGAGGAGGTTCAGTTCCTGGCTGGCCTGGTTGGGTGGATGGGTCCATGGCTGCAAAGGGCACTGAAGAAAGTACAGTCGATATGCATTCAGGTCTACTAGCAGTAGAACAGGCCTGCACAACTCTGGGGTGACTGTGCTCAGTTTGGACTAAAAGTACAGGTTTACATCGAGCCTTACCTTAAAAGAGCCAGTTCCTTCTCTATGGATTCCACCCAGACGCATAATGGAATAATTCTCCCTAGATAAGCTCACTATCTTTGGATATATAGTCTATTTGGAATTGGTCTAACTGTTCAGGTTTAGTGGATGAAGACCCCCCTTCAAATTATTTGGAGGGGTACGTTTAACAACAAAAACTGGTGTTCATAAGGTTGGGGCAGGATTGACTATCTACTTGGACTGATTTAACTGCTAGCTGCTTGACTTAATTGCTTCTCCCACCTTTCCTCGTGCCTCTACTGGAATGAGTCTTTATCACAAAATCACTGTTGGTGACTAAGTTACTTGAGTTGGGGGTGGATAAAGTGGTGGACGTGTCTCCCGATTAGATTCAGATGGCGACGACAGGGTGGTGATGAAGCCTTGTATAGGAGAAACCTGGGACCGTAGGGACAAGTGACGTTCAGCAAGCTCAATATCTGTGCTAATAAGCCCCATGGCCCGATGGTGCATACTATCAATGGAAATACTCTTGGAAGGGGGCATAGCAACAGGAAGAGAAGACACTCTCTTACCCATTTACCTTAAACTCTGGCAATATAGCCATAGTTTTACTCCACGGGTAAGGAGGGAAATTCAGTGATTATAATGGGCACAGAGTAGCCAGCTACCTGCCTAAATGACTACTAGTTTTACTCCCTTCTGGTAATAAGGCCAAGATAGGAAAAGGAAATACGCACCAGGGGCCTCACTCTGCATGGGGTCTCGATGAGACCAGCCAGAAGAAGAGGCCCTTCATCCTCTTGTATGGAATCCCTTCGGTAAGCACAGCTTGGAATAGTCAGTAGGGCTTCTCAGAACAAAAAAAAGGAGCAGAACTGATTTTCCACCCACAGAGGCTAACATTTAAGCCATCACAATTGACGGTTAAGGGACCCAACAAGCTGATTATCCACTATAAGTTGATGAGGGTTCAGCCCACCACACATCCTTGGCCAAGTCAGAGGGGTCGATGGGTTACAGGGGAAAATGAAAATATATACCTTTGCTCAAGTTCCTGACCAAGTACCGTTGTGGTCTTAACACAGGTCAATAGGGGTGGCCCCGCCCTGTCTCCTAGCACTGACAGGCGCAGGATGGGCACAACCTTGACCCAGGCATGTCCTGCGCCACAGGAATGAGAATGCACTTAAGAGAGATGGCCACAAATGCTGCAGGTGCTGGGGATTAAGCAGGGCTCCTCCTTGCCCTGAAGCGTTATGAGACAGGTAGTCATTCCCTCCTGGAAACAAAGATTGTGTCACACGATAAAACAACAATATAAAAGAAAACACAGATGAAGGGAAATATGCAGTAGATGGTTGCAATAGTTGTTTTGTTCGACATACAAAAGGAAGATTAACGAAACACAGAAAACGTAGTTGTCAAACTGGTAAAAAAGAGTTGCTTTATTTAGCATTTCAGCAACTGTTCAAGCCTTGGCATTCTGAATCGGATTTACTCTGACACTTGACTGCTACAAAGATTCTTTCAACTACATGAAATTGTTAAATAAGACTGAACAGGAGAAAACAATTGCTGCTGAGATAACTAAGTACAGTTCACAAAGCAGTCAAAGTTCAGTTATAATGAGGATGCAGTAGAGTAATATAATAATGTCTGTTGCTAGGGAAAAAAAGACAAAAGCAAAAGATAGGCTATTGAGCAGAATTACAACAAATTAAACAATAAAAGAAATCAAAGTTTTCAGCTTTTTCTTCTGAACTATCTTCTGTGAAAAGTTGTCATGGGCTAACAAGGATGCATGTTAACTTATATTGTTTATTACACTGCAGAAGATCATTTTAAGAGATTAAGAATGTATCCACGGGGGAGAAGCTTCGCGCCTAACCAAGATGGCCGCGTGAGCACTGGGCTCCCGAGACCCTCGTAACCTCCCGCATATATCCTGTTGTTTATCCTGACTCCTATTTACTTCTTTGTGAAGACGAACCACGGGAGAGGCAAAAACTGCAATCAGAATCCAGATCGGGAGCCGGAGTTATGGCGCTTGGAAGTTTGCGGCCTACACCTCCGTGATGCCCGGCTGTGGAGATGGCATGGTGCCAGAGGTGTAATTGAATAACATCGGCCGGAGGTGGCGGGGTCGGCCGGTCCGGTCCACTTTCACTTTTGGTTTTGCCTACTGGAGAGACCCGGGACTGGGAGCGCCTCCCTCTCGCCGAAGGCAACTGTCTGGCTTGGTACTCGAGTGTGTGTATTTCATTGATTGACCTGCTTTGGAGAGACGCTCGGACCGTGTTCTCAGGCTGACTCTGAACTTCCGCTCGAGGGACCTTTGAGGCCTCCATCTTTCCACTCAGTGTGACTGTTCCAAGTCGACCGACGTCGATTGCTGCCGGGCATAGCCTACCACTCTTCAGCTGCTTTGTTTGCGCTCCGTCCCCCACCCCCGTTTGGGACCATACCTACAACTTCCCGCAATGGCGGGGAACCGGAGGGGGACAAACAGAAGTCTAAGACCACTCGGCGGGGTGGCTATACCCAAACTAACATCATGGATCGCTATGCCCAGGCTAAGGTGTCGCCCAGTGGACCGGGTAGGTCGCTGGAGGGAACGAGAGATCCACTGACTTCAGCAGCCGAGCCGACCCTACAAGATGTTATGTCTGCTATCGATGGGATCAGATCGTCCCTTGGGAAACAAATGGAGACTCTCGGCCACAAACTCGACACAGTGGCGATTGATGTGAATCTGATCCGCACGGACCTAACGAAAACCAATGAAAAAGTTAAAACGTTGGACATTAAGACTTCCAGTCTGACGGACGACGTTGTTGAGATACAGACGGAGGTTCGCAACTTAAGGGCCTCCAATTACCTCTTTGCGCGTCGTCTGGAGGATTTTGAAGGAAGGGCTAGGCGGAACAATGTCAGTATAATTGGAGTTCCAGAGAAGGCGGAGGATCCGGCAGCTGACCTCTTTGTGGAGAACCTCATCTTTAGTCACCTTGCACCCAAGGGACTGAGTAATTATTTTTCTGTGGAACTGGCTCATAGGATTCCGGGTGGTAAACCCAAGGCGGGTGCCCCACCGCGGCCTATGATAGCACGGATTTTTACCTTCCGTGATAGAGACGCTATCCTGCAGGCCTCGCGGGCAGGTGGTCCCATAAAGTTTGAAAACTATACCATCAGTTTTTATCCGGACTTTACCCAATCTGTCCAGAAACAGAGACTTGGTTTTCTTGGGGTAAAAAAGAGACTCTGTGAGATGGGCCTCAAGTACGCCATGCTTTTTCCAGCCAAATTACGAATTGAACACGCAGAGCTGACCTATTTTTTCGATAGACCGGAAGTGGTGGCCGACTGGCTGGATACTCTGCCGACCCATCGTCCACAGGACGAACAGACTGGTGGTGCGGAGGGCGGATCGATGGACCAGGAATAAGCGCTATCTTTGTCTGGTTCCTGGGGTCTTTAAGGGGCTTCGAACTGTGGTGCACTAATTATGTCGTATGATTCTGTGAAGACAAAAACGGGGGTTGGAGGGTCTAAGGGAGTTTAAAGACCAGCCCAGGTAATTACCCCTAATACAATAACAAAATACAAGAAACCTGGGGGTCTATCATCGAGACAAAGGTGAGTCTAAAACCATGACTAGTGTTAAACAACAGAGTATCTGTGCGGTAATTAAATGGTCTAGTTATAGAGTATATTAGACCAACGCATGGAACCACCAGCAACTTTAGGTGAAATCCAATATCCAGAGATGGATTCCCATCAAAATCTTGTTGGTGATATAGTTTTCTCATGTGGTCATCCACAGGGCTAGTCTGGTGTGTCTCTAGATCAATTGAGACTACAACCAAGACAGCCTGTCAGGACTGGGGTCACGCCCGCAGTCACTAGCCGACCATGCGTGGGATCACCAATTGGAAAAAGGTGCAGTGCAAAGGGTGAAGGTGTGGAGAGAAAGTGACATTAAAAAGGAATAGAGGACTCACAGTAAACTTTAATAAGTGAAGAACCTCTTTCAATTTAAAAACCAGAACAGCGCAAAAACTGCAGTATAAACAAATGACTGCTTTAGGGCCGACATGTTTCTACCAGTGGGGGATATCCTCCCTTGGCTTTCCTCAGGGCCTCTGTTCTTAAAACTTTTGCAACTGCAAGTGTTCAAATCAAACCAATACATAAATCATATACAGTGACTTATTTCAAAGGATATGTTCCTATTCCTCCATGTCAGCTGGTGTGTAAATCACCTATAACACAAAATGCAAAGTGGTATAAATACACTGGTTATATAACACTATAATACCGATAACAGAAAGGAACATCAAGTTCCTTACTCACCCTTCTTGACAGGGGAAATTACCTCACCTCACCTGGACCAAGCTCAGAGTAAGGGAGGCCACGCTCTAAGGATAAGAAAAGGTAATCCAAATCAGGGAAAAGTAAAGCAAGTTGCAGCCTAACTTTTTGTTTAGAATTACTGAAAATAACTCATCCTTGGCTTATAAAAACTCTCAATCAATCTCTAAAAAGGGCTCACCCCCAGATACTATGACTAAAGGTATAGTGAACACAAGTATAAAGAGGTTTCTCATGGTATCAAAACACCACCAGTGAGGGGGTCTTAACATGATCACAGCACTCACCTATCCGTCGTTGCCCCAAGCTGTGTCTGAGGCTGGGGGAGGCAACGCTAGGTGGATGGATCCGTCTTTTATGGGTGTGTTCTCCAGTTAGGAGCCCCTATCAGCGCGAAGCTTGTAATCGCGCTGTTCATCAAGACTATGGATTACTCCTAAACTATGTGTTTCTAGCAGTGGCCCGCCGTAGTATACTGCTTGGAAAATGCATTAGGACTGTCAATTTCTTCCGAACTAGTCGATCGCCAAATCAGTTAGTGTTAGCCGAGTAAGACGCGTGATATCGCGAGATCTCGGCTTAGCTACCATTGTGGGGATTGTAGTTCAAGCTCCGGTCGATATCGGAACTACTGGGCGAGGGAAGTGTAGTTCTGTGTACTATTCCCTGTGTGAGACCCTAAAATCAATTCAGCTCGCCTTGGATTGCATCTCAGATATCTGTCACGTTAGGGATAATTACCCTTATGCTAAAATCCGTGCACCAAAACCATGCAACTTTCGAAATCGCGTTTAACCCCGCTCAGGGAATATATACTATTATTAGATCTAAGCCCCATAAAGATCGCTCACCCAGTGCCAATTGCTTGTGCTATTTAGAATCATACATTCGTGTGCATCAAGTAGTGTTGTAATGATCGGACTCTGTGTGTGGTTATTGGTTGCCGATTTCAGCGAGAGTTCTCGCGAGAGTTTGCCATGACTACAATGATGGAGATTGTAGTTCATAAACATAGGCTGGGATCGACAGACGGTTTTAAGGCCAGGGGAAAGTTGTTATTGCGCACGATGCCAGAGCTTGTTATTAATTTATAAGTGCGGAACAGATAAAATGTAAAATATAACTGAGCTTTAAACCCTGCTGTTATTAAACAATATGCAGGCGTTGTGGCCAGACCCTGTCCCTATAGTAGTGTAACCATATTATATTGATCAGGATGTCTAGAAAAGGTACTGCAGGCGGGCAAACATAGCTATATACATATTACATTAACTGAAGAAATTCATGTATGTTTAACACGATTATTGGACAAGTGTGTAATGACCATGTAGTACAGATAGCCAAGCATAGCGTAGTCCATGGGATTTCATCATTAAGACCCCTGGAGTCCGTGGATAATCTGAATATCCATTGTTGTTCCTTTACAAACAAAAATCTGGCTATGTCTACAATGTGGGAGGGTATAAATGGCTTTTCTAAAACTGTCCAAGTAAAATCAGTTTCTTTATGATTTAGATCAATGAAATGTTTCGTGAGTTTCGAAACACTTTTTTTGCAGCGAAAAGCACTTTTGTGCTCCAACATCCTTGTTCGCACCTTTCTGGTGGTCATACCCACATATTTCTCTTGACAAGGACATGTCAGTAAATAGATCAGTTGGGAACTGTTACAATTGGTGAAGTTTTTTAGAATCCACGGGCGGTCTGTGCCTATATCAATTTGATTGATTTTTTCAGTTTGAGGGCACACCGTGCAGTTCCCGCATGGATGGTGTCCGGTAACTGCTGGAGTGTTCCACAGAGTACCTACTGTCCTCATCGGAGGATCTCTAGGACGAGTATGTATCAGTCGATCCCTTAAGTTAGTGGACCTTTTAAAAGCAAAGAGAGGGGATTCAATTTTTTCATTACCAAAATTAAGGATCTTCCAATTGTTCCTTACAATGCGTTGAAATTGGTTTGACTTCGTGTTGTATGTAGTCACCAGAGTTAGACGGTCTAGAGGTGGTTTTTCAGCTTGGACCTCCAGCAATGCGTCCCGATGGTTATTAGCTGCTCGTTTCCATGAGCGAGTGATCAACTTTTTAGGATAGTGTCGTGCTTTGAGTTGTAAGGACAAGCCTTCAGCGTGTTTCTGGAAGGTAGTGGATGTGGAACAGTTACGTCGAACTCGTAAAAATTGCCCATAGGGCAAATTATCCCTCAAGGATTTGGGATGTTGGCTCTCATAAAGGAGCAACGAGTTCCTAGCTAAAGGTTTTTTATACAGTTCTGTTTCCAGACCAGTGCGGGTTGAAAAAATAGACAAATCAAGGAAGGAAATCCTGTCCTTGCTTTTCTCCACAGTGAATCTCAGAAAACGATTCTGAGTATTCAGCCATTGATGGAACGATACGATTGACTCTTCATCTCCTCGCCAAATGACGAGGATGTCATCTATATATCGTTTCCACCAGTGGATGTGGGGCCTGAAAGGGTTGTTAGGGGTCAAAACACATACCTGCTCAAAAGCATGGACATAAAGGTTCGCCAAGCTGGGAGCAAAAATGCTCCCCATGCTGGTACCCGACACCTGTAGGTATATGGACTTTTCAAACCTGAAAAAATGTTCTTTCATGGCGATTTTAGCTAGAGCCATAATGAAATAAACTGGTGTTATGGATTCCAGATTGGCCTCCTCAAGGATACGCATGATCGTGTCTAGTGTCTCGTCTTGGGGGATTGAGGTGTAGAGTGACTCTACATCAAGCGAGACAAGGAAATCAGTTTGTGCGTTGAAAGTAATCTCTGGAATTACTCGTAATACATCTTTGGTGTCCTTCAGGTAGGTAGGCATGGTTTGCACCAGAGGCCTCAGGAAAAAGTCCACAAAAGCTGACAAGGGCTCTAAAAGGGACCCCTGACCTGATATTATAGGTCTGCCTGGAGGTGGTCTTTGGGTTTTGTGGACTTTTGGCAGAGTATAAAAGTAGGGCATCGTTGGACTACTGGTTTGTAAGAACTGTGCCTCCTGTGCCGTAATCCAGCCCTCGTTGAGAGCTTCCTCAACTAAGATCTTAATTTCGTTTATGAGTCTCTCAGTGGGATCTTCATTTAGGAGAACATATGACAGGGTGTTGCTCAGTTGGCGGATACATTCTGCTCTATAAGCAGAAGTATCCTGCACAACTATTGATCCACCCTTATCAGCTGGCTTTATAGTGATAAGGGGGTCTCGTGCCAAAGCTTGTAAAGCACGTTCTTCATTGTTCGATAAATTTTTGAAAGGTCCTACTTTCGGTATGCCACAATTTCTGCACATCTTCTCTTACCGCCCTCTCAAAGGTGGCTACTTGAGGTGGGATGGTATGTATTGGGGGTAAGAAACTTGACTTAGGCCTAAGTCCAGTATTTTTATCTCTTGTTTCAGAATCAGTAGTTTCTTTGTCCCTAAAGAAGTAGTGCAGGCGCAGTTTCCGGAAAAAGTTGGCCAACTCTACCTGAAGTTTGAACGGATCACCTTTGTCAGTGATGACGTACCCCAACCCTTTATTTAAAACTACCTCTTCTAAAGCAGAGAGGGTTTTGGAACTGAGGTTGATCACTAGACTGGGTTGGTTACAATCGGTCACGGGCGAGAGGTCCCTCTCGTTTGACTCCGTGTTCCTGTATGAGGACCTGTTTGGTCTTCCCATTGCACCTGGGTTTGTGTATTGTTTCTCCTTTTGCCTCTCGTACGGCGCTGGCCAAATCCTAAAGAAGGAGGACTGTTGAAATTGGGATAGCCTGGAAAAGGTCCAGCTGGGGGCTGCATGGGATATTGGAAAACCCCTGGTGGGCCCCATGGATTAGGTGGCCACCAGGGTTGTTGGTGTTGTTGTCCCCTTGTCCCCGGCCAGGCTGGAAAGAAGGACCGGCTATATCTGAATCGCTACCAGAATCATTACTAGACCCCGAGTAGTTAGAACCATATTGTCTTCCATTCTTCCTGAAATCTGGTGCTTTGTAGGAGTCACTAGTGTATGGATACACCACTTCCATTTTAAATTTTTCAAGATCTTTCTTGAACCTGTCCACTTTTGTCTGTAAGATAGAATCATTAAATTCTTTGTTATTCTTATTGCATTCCTCTGATTGTTTTTTGAAGAGGGCTGGTGCAATGGTGGTTTTTATCTGTCCTTCAAGGACCTGGATTTCAATTAAGATAGCATCTGCTACTCTCTTGGCGGTGCTGATGATTAGTATTAACCAATCTCTGGTGCACCGCCAAGCTATTAAACTCCAGTCCTTGAGGAAAGCCTTGTCAGTCAAAAAAAGTCTGGGGGCATTGCTGACAATTAGACCAGGTGGGGCACAACTAGCTCTGAGATATTCCGCCATAATAATCCCATGTACCGCTGTGCGTGAATAAGATTTTTTGAGTGTTAAAGCTTTGGCCCAATCATCTGTAGGAACCGAGGATGGACCAGGTAGTGACTCTAATATGCTAGGCATATTATCTAGAATCGATTGGTACATTGTGTCATCAAAAGTCAGTCCTTGGCGTTCAGCCATGCTTGCTGGAATGAAAGCCTGTAGCTAAAGAGCCCGTCAGGGGAACCCAATGAAGAAAAAGGTTGAGAGAAAGACAGAACCTGTTCGCTCAGCGTAATTCAGGAAAACTACCTATTAAGTGTAGTTTGTTCGAAAAAGACCCGCAGCCGGAAGCTGCTCATACTACAAAGACAAAAACGGGGGTTGGAGGGTCTAAGGGAGTTTAAAGACCAGCCCAGGTAATTACCCCTAATACAATAACAAAATACAAGAAACCTGGGGGTCTATCATCGAGACAAAGGTGTGTCTAAAACCATGACTAGTGTTAAACAACAGAGTATCTGTGCGGTAATTAAATGGTCTAATTGACAGTCCTAATGCATTTTCCAAGCAGAATACTACGGCGGGCCACTGCTAGAAACACATAGTTTAGGAGTAATCCATAGTCTTGATAAACAGCGCGATTACAAGCTTCGCGCTGATAGGGGCTCATAACTGGAGAACACACCCATAAAAGACGGACTCCATCCACCTAGCGTTGCCTCCCCCAGCCTCAGACACAGCTTGGGGCAACGACGGATAGGTGAGTGCTGTGATCATGTTAAGACCCCCTCACTGGTGGTGTTTTGATACCATGAGAAACCTCTTTATACTTGTGTTCACTATACCTGTAGTCATAGTATCTGGGGGTGAGCCCTTTTTAGAGATTGATTGAGAGTTTTTATAAGCCAAGGATGAGTTATTTTCAGTAATTCTAAACAAAAAGTTAGGCTGCAACTTGCTTTACTTTTCCCTGATTTGGATTACCTTTTCTTATCCTTAGAGCGTGGCCTCCCTTACTCTGAGCTTGGTCCAGGTGAGGTGAGGTAATTTCCCCTGTCAAGAAGGGTGAGTAAGGAACTTGATGTTCCTTTCTGTTATCTGTATTATAGTGTTATATAACCAGCGTATTTATACCACTTTGCATTTTGTGTTATAGGTGATTTACACACCAGCTGACATGGAGGAATAGGAACATATCCTTTGAAATAAGTCACTGTATATTATTTATGTATTGGTTTGATATGATTTGAACACTTGCAGTAGCAAAAGTTTTAAGAACAGAGGCCCTGAGGAAAGCCAAGGGAGGATATCCCCCACTGGTAGAAACATGTCGGCCCTAAAGCAGTCATTTGTTTATACTGCAGTTTTTGCGCTGTTCTGGTTTTTAAATTGAAAGAGGTTCTTCACTTATTAAAGTTTACTGTGAGTCCTCTATTCCTTTTTAATGTCACTTTCTCTCCACACCTTCACCCTTTGCACTGCACCTTTTTCCAATTGGTGATCCCACGCATGGTCGGCTAGTGACTGCGGGCGTGACCCCAGTCCTGACAGGCTGTCTTGGTTGTAGTCTCAATTGATCTAGAGACACACCAGACTAGCCCTGTGGATGACCACATGAGAAAACTATATCACCAACAAGATTTTGATGGGAATCCATCTCTGGATATTGGATTTCACCTAAAGTTGCTGGTGGTTCCATGCGTTGGTCTAATATACTCTATAACTAGACCATTTAATTACCGCACAGATACTCTGTTGTTTAACACTAGTCATGGTTTTAGACTCACCTTTGTCTCGATGATAGACCCCCAGGTTTCTTGTATTTTGTATGATTCTGTGAGACATTTGGGGGGGTTGCGGGCCATTGGTGGGTCTTTTTCCTCCTCTGCTCGACTTTTTGTAGCTGAGTTCAGATGTGGGGGTGACAGGCACACTGCAAGTTGGGGTGGCTTTCTAGTTTTACGCAGGGGTGCAGGGTGGGGGGTTTGTAACGGGTTGTTGGTGGGGAGGAGGGGGGATTTGTTGGTATTCAAGTTTGTTTTTCTGCAAGGCACAGTATTGCAAGACTTTCTGATTGAAGTGCTGGTTTCTTCTCGGGGTTGGATCTTCCTTTTCTTGTGGGATGAGGCTTATGAGCTGGAATGTGAATGGGTTGAGGGATAGGATAAAGCGTGGAGTAGTGCTGCAACTATTAAAAAGTCACTACCCGGATGTGGTCCTACTTCAGGAGACTCACTTGATAGGAAAAACATGTTATGCCATGAATAGGAAGGGGTATCGCTTGGTTGCCCATGCGGAGTTCTCCTCTGGTTCCCGGGGGGTGGGTATCCTTATTAAAAACTCTCTCCCGCAAAAAGTTGAAGCAACGGTCTTCGATGATAGAGGGCACTATGTCGTTCTTACAGGTCGATGGGAGGGCAGGACCCCTTCCCTGGTCTCCGTCTATGTCCCTCCTGGCCTACAGTCAACTACCTTTGCCGACTTGGGACGGGTTATCCTCGCTCTCCCCGAGGGGTCATTGATACAGGGTGGTGATTTCAATGCCGTTGTATCTGGTGTTTCTGATAGACACCCACCTAGGGACCTCAAGGGGGCACAGAATTGGCTTCATGACTTCATTGACACTCTAGGCCTGGTGGATTGCTGGAGACTGTTGCACCCCTCTCAGCGGCAATACACATTCCATTCCGGCGCTCATGGTAGCCTCTCGAGGATCGATTACGTTTTGGTGCCTGCTGCACAGGCGCCCTTTGTCACTGAGGTTAAATATATGGCTCAGGGAATCTCTGATCACTCTCCTCTATGGCTTCGGATTGAATTGTCTTTGGGGACCGAGGGGCGGATAGCCCGGATCAACCCTTGGTATCTCCGAAACCCTAAAACTCGTCACGATTTGATAAAGTAACTTGATCAATATTTTTTTAGAGATTGAGGGCTCTGTTTCGTCCACAGTGTCGCTTTGGGTGGCCTTTAAAACAGTTCTCAGGGGCTAAGCCCTGTCGCTGATGGCGGGCGTTAAGAAACGGAGAGATGAGGATGTAGTGTGGCTCACTGGTTAGAGGCGGCAGACCCGAGAGCAGAGGACGGCCCGGGACCAGGGTTCGATTCCCGGCGCGGCAGGTTTCTGGACCAGGGTCAGCGGACTCGATAATTCTCTCGCCTCAGTGCCCACTCTTATCAGCGATAACACTCGGCAACTCTGGGCATTAGCTTGCCTCATCTTCACTAACGGCCCCACCAGACCGCCGAGGATGCCTGGTCTCACCCTGGAGATACCCATTAAGGGACCATCTCTCAGGGAAGCCAGGAAGGGTTTCGCAGCGGTCGAAGCGCCTTGGGACCCTACGGGTAAGTAGTGCGCTATATAAATGCCAATACATTTACATTTACATGTAGTGAAGGTCGAGACTGAAATAGCAGACCTGGAGTTAGATCTGGAGCAGGAGATCACCCGCGCTAAGATGCATGTATTGTGATTAAAACAGTTGGAATACAGGGGGTTGGTTACGGACGCGGCTAGGGCCATGAGTCGAGAGGAACAGGGACGTCTATATGATGTGGGAGATAAAGCAGGTAAACTGTTAGCATGGTTGGATAAGAGGGACAGAGCTAGTCGTGTGGTGACTGAGATGGCGAGTGGTGCGCGGGTCACTGACCCTGTGGAGATTGTGGAGTGCTTTGCGGATCATTTTCAGATGGTGTACTCCCCTGTGTCGGACAGGCCGGAGGAGGACTCTCATTTATTGTTGCGGGACATTGCTCTGCAGAGTCTTTCAGATGCAGATAGAGAGCAAATGGATAGTGCAATAACTGCTGATGAGGTAGCCCTTGCGATCCGCTCCCTGCGGTCTGGTAAAGCCATGGGTCCTACCGGTCTGCCGATAGAGTTATACAAGTTGCGGCCTGACAAGATAGCTCCCTACTTGAGAGATATGTTTCTAGAGTCTCGTGAACGTGGTTCTCTCCCTCGTGATCAGCGACTTGCGACGATTGTTGTTATACATAAGGAGGGGAAACCGAGGGATAAGTGTGCGTCGTACCGACCGATATCTCTTTTGAATGCAGAGCCTAAGATTCTTGCAAAGGTATTGGCTAATCGATTGATCGCTGTTATTAGTGATCTGATCCATCCGGATCCATCCGGTTTTATTCCCCATAGAAACACTGCGCTGAATCTTAGGCGTCTGCACGGAGTTCTCGCGAGGGCTGCGACGCTACGTAAGCCGGCCATTTTGGCGTTGTTGGATGCCACAATGGCTTTTGATACTATTGAATGGCCTTATCTGTGGGCTGCGTTGGCTAAATTTGGGTTTGGTCCCAGTTTTATTGGCTGGGTGCGGCTTCTTTACGAGGACCCCCTTGCGCAAATCGTGGTGAACGGTCGCGTCTCGGTCCCGTTTGGGCGCGGTACTCGTCAGGGGTGTCCCTTAACACCGCTCCTGTTCACCCTAGCCCTTGAGGCCCTCGCTGCATGGATCCCTGGGAGCCCTCGATGAGGGGTATTCGGTGGTCCTCTGAGTATGAAGATCACAGCTCGCTCTACGCGGATTACATTTTGCTATATCTAACCTTGCCTAAGAAATCATTGATAGTTTTATGCAATGTCCTGGCCTCTTTTGGTAGAAACTCAGGCTTGATTATTAATTGGACAAAATCCTATTTGTACGTTCTTTCTGGCGATGTCCCCCTCCTTCCGCGTAACTGACTCATCCAGGTGACACAGACGGGATTTAAATATCTCGGTATCTACGTCTCTATGGACCCTGTAACTCTGTATGAGCGGAATCTTCTCCCACCTCTGACCAGATTGAAGCAGGACGTCGCGGGATGGCGTAGGCTTCCGCTCTCGCCGCTTCGACGCGCGGCCCTCTTTAAGATGATATCTCTGCCTCGTTTTCCCTCCAAAACACTCTTGATATAGTCCCTGCTAGTTATTTTCGTAAAGTTGAAGGTCTTCAAAGGAAACTGATATGGGACGGTAGACCTCGCATTGCGCTGGCCAAACTAACGCTCCTGTGGTACGACGGGGGTATTGCTCTCCCTGACATCAAACAATATTATTGGGCGTCTCAATTGGGGGCCATTAATCACGGTATGTATGGTCCCGAATTGAACCCTGCTTTCACTTTGGATAGATGGCTGCTGCCTGGGGGTAACTACTATAGGGCACTATACTCGAAATCAGTGGTCAAGTCTTTGTCGGGGCCTACGAAGACGGCAGTTCGTATATGGCAAGACGCAACTAATTCGATGGGATGGAAGGACCGCTTGACTTTAGTGACCACTTTTCGACTCTGATAGACTTGGTAAACTGTGGAAGACTAAGGAGTTTGATAAGTGGGACCTCATTGGTATTAGCAAGGTGGGAGACCTCTGGGTTAAGGGACAAGTGAAATCGTTTGAGACTTTAAGGACGGAGTTTGAATTAGGGAACTCTGAATACTTCCGCTATGTCCAAGTTCGCCATGCCTTGATGTCAGTCTTTTCAATAGGGGAGATAGTCCCTGAGTCGTCCCCGCTTGAAGATAGATTGCTGGACGGTCATGTTCCAGACATTACTATTTCCCTTGTCTATAAAAAGTTGATCAATGATAGGTCGGACCTCCTGCTGCCCTTACGTGATCTCTGGGTCCGTGACAGCCTCGAATTGGATGACGAGGACTGGCAATCAGCGATCTCCTCTCCCAAGGAGGACGCGATTCCAGCGAGACTTCGGCTGGTTCAGCTTAAGATTCTTCACAGAGTGTACATCACGGACCCCCGTCTGGTTCGGATGGGCTTTTCTGAGGAGGGTCTGTGTAAGCGGGGATGTGGGCAGGTGGGGACATTTCTTCATATTATTTCGGAATGTCATGAAGTCGCGACTAGGCGCTGCTTGTTAAATGTCTGGGAGCCTACAGATTACAACGTAGCCCAGACCCAGTGGGCAACCCTGGGGGCCATGATGGCTAAGCGTGATATTGCACAGTTGTGGGGGTCCCAGAGGCCTCCTACAGTTGAAGTATGGAAGGAAAACATGGACTGGTGCATGTTTAGGGAGTATCTAGTCCGGGGACGTCCCCGGAAATGGCATAGAGTGTGGGGGCCATGGAACAGGTATCGTGGAGACATATGTACACCGCCTGCAGTGGATAACATCGATATCCCACTCTCCCCCTGAACCCACAATAATGTTTGCACTATTGTCCGTTTACTGTTTCGCCCCTGTTCTCCTCCCTTCCTTATAGTGATTATTTAATATTTGATGTACTGTTTATCCATCCTCGTTTGAACAAAGCACTCTGTATATTGTTTTCTTGCCTTGCTTGTTATACTTAATAAAAATAAATATAAAAAAAGAATGTACCCACGCGTTAGTACCCATTCTAAGATTTAAGTAGCATTGAAACTGCTTAACATGCAATTGCAAGTTGGATATTGATGTGTTTGTTTCATTGTATACATGTACATGCCTACAAATATATTATATCTTTCATAACAGAAAGGAGGAGAACAAGGATATAAAAGAAATACTATTTTGGGGGGGTGTGGCCTACAAGATGGCCGAATAAGACGTGCTTTTCGGAGATCCTACTGGAAAACAGAGAGATCCATTAATATCCTGTGAAGCTGCTCTAGCATCGACCCCACAATCCTCGTTGTGACCAGGCGATACTCCCTGGGGTGATATAAAATCATGAAGTAACCCCGCTGGTACCTCTTGCACAATCATTTATTGAAAATGAATTTGCCATAGCCATGAATGAGGTGTAAACTGCAATGCAATAACCAAGACAAGAAAGTGTTGATTTGGAGCAGTTAGTTGGACAACAGCTGAACGACGAGCAGAAAGAAATGTATATGGAGGTAACAGAGATAATAGAGCATGGATTCCTCCACGTGAAGAGTAAATGTAAATGTTCATCATTTAAACCACTACTATTATATGTCAGAGGTCAAACTCGCACTGGGAAAAGATTTTTAATTGAAGTTTTCACTGCTTATCCACAGAGGCCTACAGACTAAAATGTGTTCATGTGTAGTAACAGCACAACTGGATAAGCTGCACACAACATTAAGAGAATTTGTTTACATCGACTACTTATGCTACCTATAGAACATTACGCCAATCTGAAGTACCAAACGTTATCCAAAGAAGTATGTCATGAAGTCTCATGAGTACCGAAGAAACTGCAACTTTTAATCATCATTGAGATGAGAATGGTCTCAAACCTAATGCTTGCCTGTCAGTGGCAGCGAGTGCAGGGTGGAGGGAGAGGGACGACAGACTATGACAAAGATACAAACAACAAAAAAAGAACTCACCTGTCGCCTACCACACTAGAGATCGAGACAGGACGTTGCCACTTGCTCCTTTACGACTGCATACCTGTAACTGCTGAGGATAAATATGTGCAAAAGACTATCCTAATGTGTGGGAACATAGATACCTTGAATTTTGTTTGCTACACTTGAACCTTTCTACTTCCTTTCCTTCACCTTGAATGTTCTAAGAAAAGGTTATTCCTTCTTTGCTCTGGGTATTATAACCAGATCAATCAATCCATCAATCATAGCATTTGTAAGCGCACTACATACCCGTGAGGGTCTCAAGGTGCGGGGGGGGGGGGGCAGCGGATGCTGCTACTTTTCGAAGAGCCAGGTTTTGAGGAGTCTCCTGAAGGTTAGGAGGTCTTCGGTCTGCCGTAGGTGGGTGGGGAGGGTGTTCCACGTCTTGGCGGCGAGGTGGGAGAACAATCTTCTGCCGGCGGTCACTCTTCAGAAGCGGGAGAAGGTGGCGAGGGCGTGGTCTTCGCGGCGGAGCTGGGGGGCCTGGGTGTAGAGGCTGAGTCAGCTGTTGAGGTACGCTGGTCCGGTGTCGTGGAGTGCTTTGTGTGCGTGGGTGAGCAGCTTGATGGTTATCCTCTTGTTGATGGGGAGCCAGTGCAGTTCTTTCAGATGGAGTGTGATGTGGCTGTGGTGGGGGATGTCGAAGATCAAGCGTGCTGAGGCGTTCTGGATGCGTTGGGGTCGTTTCAGGAGTTTGGCTGGGGCTCCTGCGTAGAGTGCGTTGCCGTAGTCCAGTCTGCTGCTGACGAGGGCCTGGGTGACTGTCCTTCTAGTTTCGGTGGGGATCCACATGAAGATCCTGCGAAGCATGCGAAGGGTGTTGAAGAAGGAGATGGTGTTGACCTGCTTTGTAATGGAGAGTGTGGAGTCAAGGATGACCCCCAGGTTTCGTGCGTGGTTGGTGGGTGTAGGGGTGTTCCTAGTGCCATCGGCCACCAGGAGTCGTCCCCGGCCGTGGGGGTGGAAGGAACCGAGAATGAGGACCTACGTCTTGTCTGAGTTCAGCTTCAGACGGCTGTTCCTCATCAAGTCGGTGATGGCCTTCATTCTTTCGTGGAGGTTGGTTTTGGCGGTGTGGGGTCCTTGGTGAGCGAGAGGATCAGCTGGGTGTCGTCGGCGTAGGAGATGATGTTGAGGTCATGCTGTATGCGACGTGGGCGAGTGGTGCCATGTAGACGTTGAACAGCGTTGGGCTGAGGGATGGTGTACGCCACAGAGGATCTCGGTGGCTTTGGAGCGGAAGGGGGGAGGCGGGCGCTCTGGGTTCTCCCGGAGAGGAAGGAGGTGGTCCAGTCCAGGGCCTTCTCTTGGATTCGGCGTCGCGGAGGCGTGCTCTTAGTGTACGGTGGCAGACTGTGTCGAACAAGGCTGACAGGTCCAGGAGGATGAGGGCTGCGGTTTCTCAGTTGTCAAGCAGGATCCTGATGTCGTCGGTGGCGGCTATGAGGGCAGGTTCAGTGCCGTGGTTGCAGATGTTTCGTCATACTTCGGCTGGAGCATCTTGCGCTCTCCACCTGAGAGCTGCGTTTGTAGGAGAACCATACTAACTATACTTATTACGACACATCTGTATAAAATCAGATGCGGGATCCCTGAATGCTCTGCTCTCTCTGCTTAATGGCGTTTGCCACCACATAAAGACTATGTTCAGCGCCCTGAAATACGGACGTGAAATATAGAAAAATTCTCAAGGATATTAGAGTAGGAGTTCTCACCAAAGAGCGAAAAAAGGCAACTAGAAAGTTATGTTATGTTAATTGTAGCTTATATAGCGCATAATCACCTGCAGGTCTCTTAGCGCTTGTTGAGAAAGCTCAGGTAGCCACAAAAGTCCCAGAAACATGCAGACCAGTAAATTATACTGTAGTCTATTTGTTAAGAAACAGTTTTCTACAATCAGCAGCAGAGCTAATGTTTAGTTTTATTTAAGAAGAAAAATTGATTGTCTACCTAGTTCCGACAGTTCAAGTGCTCCTGTTATAACAAAAAATTACAAAAATTGGGGAAAGAAGAGATTTTGCAACGTACAGCAATGGACAAGATGGAACATCAGTGTGTGAAAGTACTCCTAAATTAAAAACTTAAAGCAAAACTGGATTCACTACAAAAGTCTGTATCCAGAACTGCGGTATTAGAGAAATGTTTAAATGTTTGCAAGAATTGTTGAGCAATTTTGCGGAGAAATTTAAATGTCGAGGAAGGATTAGTAAATGGTACTTAGGGTAAAGTGATTGATTCATTAACTTTCCAAATAGGAATAAGGTTGAATACCTAGCAATAATATTTGATCAGATTGATGGTGTAACGCAGATTGGTAGGTGTATTGTGAGTTTTTTGCTTGTAAAAGACTTGTATGTTGGACTGCAGAAGTTTCCAGTTTCTCTGGCATATGCTGTGACTGTCCATAAATCTCAAGGTTTACATGCAGAAGCAGCTTTTTTTAATACTGGAAGTACTGTCTTTAAAGAAGCTAAGTCATGTAGCGTTATCTTAAGTTAGAGCATTGTCTGCTTTATTTTTGGTTGAATTTGATGACAGCAAATTAAGTGCTGATGCAAATTGGGTCAACAAGTACAATCGGTTAAGAAGTGTAAATGCTCCTCATTTAGGACAGTATCCCATGTTTGTAAAACAAATGATCTGTCCAAAGCAAAAGCTTATAAAGGATTGTACGGATGTTGCTGAAGCGAAGGAGAACACGGAATCTGTTAAGAGAAAAAAGTGGAGAATGAGGGAGATAATCTAGGTTGCCAGTTGTCAACCACTTCTGGTGTCAGCTGCTAAGCAAATGTTGTTCTTAATGTACTCTTTCAGGTACCACATCTTGTAAATGCAATTGAACAGAAACCATCGATGAGATTATGTTCTGTATTGTGTGGTTTGCAGCAATTCTTACATAGTGATAGGACTGTAATTAATACATTGTGCTTCAAGCATTCAAAATCTAGTAGATATATGTAGGTGATCAGTAGAATTTACTCTGGACACTTAACAAGATGCATAGGAGTTTATAATGGTCATCCTTGGAGGTTTAGAAGAAGAAATAAGTATTGATCACTTATTTGGATTGTGTTACTCATGGAACCATGAGTGTGAAGATTGCTCTTTCACGTCAACTATTCAAATCGATTCAGAGCGGTTTCTTTACTTAACATTACTGTAGTCCCAAACTGTGTCTTTTGACCGATTGATCAAGGAATCTAACCAAAACAATACATGTCCAAATTGTCGATCAGATGGTATGTCCACATTACATGTACAAAGATGTGGAAATACCTTTTATTACTGCTGCTATGATGCAGAGCAGATGAAAGTAAATTGGAAACATAAATTGCAATCTTCAAAGTTGGACAAATATCAATTTTTGGAATAACTTATTCTACTAGGGCTATCATATTTAACCATGGACTTAGTGTAACAGCTGGACACTACACTGTCCATTTAAAGAGTCAAACCGGATGGCGGGAATGTATTGACAGAAACCTTAAATTCAAACAAAAACTGCCTTTAAGCCAACAAATTCTAATCTTTTGTTTCTTCAACCTAATTTCTAAGGACAATTATTGTTAAAAAAATGGTATTCAGTATTCGTTCTATGTGGATCGTCACTGTTTATGACCTAATTCGGTCTAAAACTAAGAGTGATATCAACAAAAGGGTCTCCATGATTCAAGTGTCCTTTATATCTATTAGCAGTATTGTACCCCTTCTAATAATAAAAGTTATTTTTAAGATATGTTTGTTTAGATTAGTTCAGTAGCTATAGGTAAAATAATTGATTCAATAATTGTAGTTAGTGCAATGAGAACAGGGTCATTTATTGATTGTGACATACCGTGCAGTTATGGTTCTTTTCTACAATTTATATGATTTTTTTTCCCACTGTTCAAGGTTGAATCTTTATACAGTATATCGTTTTTGGTGTACAAGTATGAAAGCTGAGAACAGTAAAACTGGGAAAATTAAATGTTTTAACGTAATGTGAAATACTATTACAGCATAAGAAATGTCTATCGTTTTGTTTACAATATGAACTTATGCATTGCAGAAATTAAAGGTTTTTGTATACTTCTGTAAAATGTAATACTAACACATTCTTTTTCTTTTCATACAGATGAATGGCACCATCTATGTGTGATGTAATTTCATTAAGTACTTCTTTCTGTGTTGTTTAACAAAGTTACATTGTCAAGCTACACACTGAGATAGAACGTGATATTGCCACTGATGCATCCAGTCATACACCAGTATATGCAAGCACGCACGCACCCACTCACTCACCCATAAAGTCACTCACTCACCTATAAAGCTACTAACACATGCACTCATTCAGTCGTATAGCCACCAACAAATCCACTAACTCACCTATGCATCTACACACACCTACTTGCTCACCCATATTCGCTCATACACATTCACTCACCCATACAGCCACTCATACACCTACTCACTCACCCATACTGCTAATCACACACTCACTTACCTTTATTGCCACTCACACACCCATTCACCCATACACCAACATATAGCCTCTCACACACCACTCACTCATACATCTACTGACACATGCACGCAACCACCCATACAGCTACTCATATACCAACTCATTTACCCACACAGCCACTGACACAACCACTCACACACCCATACAGTCACTCGCATATACCTCTACTCGCACACCGACTGCCTCATGTATACTTTACTCACACAACCACTCATTTACCCATACAGACTTACATACCTACTCACACACCCATACAACCACTTATAAACCCACTCATCTATATAGCTACTCACATGCACTCACTCAACCATATAGCTACTCACACACTCACTCACCCTCACAGCCACTCACACAACCACTCACTCAAACACACCTACCCACCCATACAGCCACTCACACAAATAGTCACTCACCCATTCAGCCACTCACTCACCCATTCAGCCACTCACTCACCCATACAACCACTCACAAACCTACTCCCTCACCCATACAGACACTCACTCACCCATACAGACACTCACACACCCACTCACTTTCTCACTATCAGCTACTCATGCACCCACTTACTCACCCATACCCATACTCACACACCCAATCACCCATAGAGCTACTCATACACCCATTTACTTACCCATAGTCACTCATGCAACCACTCATTCACCCATATAACCACTTAAACACAACTCTCTCACCCACACAGCCACTCGCACACACACTCAGACCCACACAGCCACTCGCACACCCACTCAGACCCACAGCCACTCATATACCCACTCAGACCCACACAGCCACTCACTCACCCACACAGCCACTCACTCACCCATACAGCCACTCGCACAGCCACTCACTCACCCACACAGCCACTCACACAACCACCTACTTGAGGTGGAGCGATCAAATACCCACTCACCGATCCATAGTCATTCACACGCCCATTCACTCATACACAAATTCAGTTAGCCATACAGCTACTCACACACTTACTCACATATACAACCACTCACTCACCCATCCATACAGGTACTCGCACAACCATTCATTCATCAACACAGCCACTCACACATAATCCCCATACAGCCCCTCATGCACCCACTCATGCACCTATATAGCCACTCACACACCCACTCACCCATATAACTACTCACACACCCACTCACTCACCATACAGCTACTCATGTACCCACTCACCTATACAGCCACTTAAACAACCAATCACTCACCCACCCATACAGCTATTCATAAAACTGCTCGCACCAATACAGCCACTCACACAATTCACACCCATGCAGCCACTCATTCATTCGAGAAATCTGGGTTGGGACTTCCTTTCTAGAATGATAAAGTGTTTTATCCAATTAAATCCCTTTACTCCGTAGTCACATGAGATTTGCGAAAGCGGACGTAATCGCAATTTCACAAAATGTAATGTAATCTTATAAAATAAATTTTGTTATTATAGTGTAAATATTTATGTCCTATTAATAATGCACTGACCTTAATCAATAATTTCCTAATGCCTATATATGTTATTTTAAATTTTGCGGTACCAGAAAGAACATATTGCGGCTTTTCGCAACAGATTTGTGAATATTTAGAAAAATACAAAAAATAAAACATCTGGGCACATCTGCTCTTTCAAAGAAAGAGTATAACAATCACACTGTTGAAATTATATGTACACAATGTCAATGGAGGCTCTGCCTCATAGTCCTTTATGCACCTGCTGCGTAGAATATGGAGCAGACATTTACCCAACGAGGTAGTACTTTAATTAAGTAGTAGAAAGTGCTCCTCCATGTGGGTACCATGTGGGTACCAATTCACAGGAAAACTGTGCACTCATTTTGCAAAACATTAGATTCAATTATGGCCCTCATGCTCATTTCACACAAATTAAACCTCAAAGTGGAGCACTTACCAATATAAACAAAGCAGGTGCCCCAGCTGAAGCTCCACTTCTGTAAAGCACAAATAATTGTAACTTCTTGGGCAAATCAGCTTCCTCTCATATTCCATGTTGAAAAACAAACT
The DNA here is from genome assembly GCF_964263255.1 of Lissotriton vulgaris. Lineage (NCBI taxonomy): Eukaryota > Metazoa > Chordata > Amphibia > Caudata > Salamandridae > Lissotriton > Lissotriton vulgaris. The sequence goes on along the minus strand of NC_141694.1, from coordinate 1,317,430,591 downwards.
GAAATCCTTAATAAATTTGAATGCATCGCTTATCTATTTGAGCACAATCTGATCTGTACTGAATGTTATGTGTGGTTTCTTTTTTGATGCGTCCTGGTGACAGCACAGTCAATGGTTCTCTCTTTTAATTACCCAGAGTATGAAAATACCCCAAATCATCTGCAAGCTCTGTCCATTTGGCCTTGTTTCGTTTTCCATAGTAGTATGCAAAGGTATTCCCACCCTCTCACACATTGATGGACAGCTTACCAAAAGGCCACCAAACGGGTTTCCCAATGATTTTGGAGACACATTTTGGATGTTGGGAATATGAAGACATCTCCACCAAACAAAGAAGCACGTCATAAACTTAAGAGGAGGTACCCTTCTTTGGTGCAGGTTCCTCTCGGTGCAGTCTTGTCCTCTTCTCTAGGAAGGATTCATGTTATCAAAGATTTGTGGAGCAAGACTTCCAGGACCTATTACATTTCTAAAATGACATGTACACAATGTCACTGAAGACATTTCCTTGTGATCCATTACACAGCTGTAGTATAGATTACGCACACTACATGTTTGCCCAACAAGGTAGAAGTTACAAATTAGCCAATACAAAGTACTCTAGTTGGGTAGACATTGTGTGCAAAACTGTGGACTCTTGATAGATAAAGTGTCATGCGAGGTTCTGTTCTGCCCAGTCACGCATACAGCTACTAACACACAAACCAAGCCAGTCAAACACTCACTCTTATATCCATTCAGCCCCTCTCATACACTCACAGATCCACACACTCACTCATACAGCCACCCACTCAACCATACAGCGACTGACCACCACTCACTCTCCCACACAGATACTCACAGTCACTCACTCCTCCATACAGACACTCACACACCCACTCACTGAAACACTCAGCAACATGTAGAAGCACTCACAAACACACTCTGAAAGGTTACATATTAAAGTTAGGACACAAAATATAAAAAAACCTTAGAAATTCACTGATAAAACCAAAGGTTACAGGGGTGTTATAGTTAGACTCACATTTCACTCATACAAAACTAGTGAAACTCAGCAGTTCTAGTAACTATAGCTTACGCCCCCGCAATGCACTGCTTATGACCTCCCATTTTACATCACTCATGTCATGGTCAGTGACATCACTGATGACAACTCAAAACGGGACAAAGTCTGTGCATAGGTAGGGGTTGGTTGCCTGAAGAGAGTGACCTCTCCTTGAAGAGCTTTGAAGAGGGGGAAGGTTATGTGTAGTAGAACCTTGGGTACCTAAAGGGACTTCGGTGTCTGGAGGTAGTAGACTCTCTGGGGATATTTGTACACTGCAAATTATTTGCATAGCATGGGTTGGCCACCTTGTGTGCCTTGGGTTTAAGAAGGGAGTGAACTACAGTCTAATATTTTTACATAAACATATATATTTACTTGATTTATGCCTTAAAGGATTCTATGCCACTTACTACTTAGATCAATTTTTTAAAGGATGTCCAGTTTGGTAGTTGATGTCATCAGTGATGTCTTTGAATATGTCCTATGTGATGTAATATTTGAGGTCATAAGCATTGCATGGTGGCAACACAAGTTATAGTTGGCTCAGAAAACTGCAGCTGGTGAAATTCTGTGTTTTTTGTAGGTTAAAATTATATTTTTAACTGGCATGTTCATCTAACTATAACCCACTTTAACTTTTGCTATATTCAGTAAATTTCTAGTTTCTAGTTTTTTTTTATTGCAAAGTAAACTATTACTTACATACCTAATTATCTGTGATGAGCTGTACAGACAGCAAATACCATGCATAGTAGTGGCTCTTTCACCAAATTGAACTGGAGTGTCTGGAGAGGGTGGACTCTGCATTAAGAGCAGCACAGGGAGTGCACGCTGTGCATAGTAGGGGCTTGCCCACCTAATAGGGCTTGGGTCTCTCACGGGAGTGGGCTCTATGCACAGTCTGCACACTAAGAGCTGGCTGTTTATGGTGGGGGCTTGACCACCTGATGGGGCCTGGGTCTCGGGAGGAGTGGATTCTATGTGCTGTCTGCACAATGAGCACAGACTGAGCGTAGTAGGGAATTTCCCACCTAATGGATCTTCATAATGTATTAGGAGTGCACTCTACAGTTAAAGCTAAGCACAGCCTTAAGGCTATGCTTTATTATTTTTTTTGTTTTGGGTGGGTGAGTCTCACCGAGTCTCCCTAGACTCCAGTGGGACTGTGGCAACCAAAAAAACAAAATTGACAATATGGTCTATGGCTGAGGAAGGCTGGGTACCCCTGCCCTGCCCCCTTCTATAACTTTTTTATTTTTATTTTCAAGATACGGGGACTAAGACACCTGTCCTGTAATGGTAGTCTCGATAGTTCTGAAACAGCTGCGTCCAGACAAACAGTGCAAGGCCGGAAAAAAGCCCTCTCGCCAGCGTAAGTACATTATTTATTGAATTCATGGTCCTGTGGGACTCCCATCGGAGCCCTGCCGCAGAAGTATGGAATTTCTATAGCCAGACATCCAGGACATATTGTTTGGGGTCAAGGACAACAAGTTTTCATGTTCATTTGGTCCTTGGGACAAGTAGGCCCAACCCCTGGCATCTCAAACCTTTTGTCAGCCAAATTACAGTACCACATTATGAATCATAGGTCAATTCCTGCAGTGAAATATTTGTGCCCATATGTTAATGCTGTTCAAACTTGTATTTATGGTTCATAAATAAAAAGCCTTTATTACTAGGGTGAGCACACTAAGGAAATATAAGTTCAGACTGCACTACTGATAGTGGTTCCAGTATACAAATGTGTACACACATTTGCAAAGTTTACCAATATGAGGCTACATATAATGCTCCAATAATGCTCTCTGACTAGATGCAAATATATGCAAAAGCCTGAAAGCAAGATTGGTTTATTATTTGGCTTAAAACAAAATGTTCCTAAAAACAATGCAACTGGTAAAAACGTGTTTCCCTAAACTACTGTGAAATCTTGGGTACCATTTCTTTGAAGCATCATTTAGTAAAATGTGTTGGTGTGTGCTAGAATCTCCCAAAAATATTTATGATGGAAAATCAGTGTAACCAGTTTCAACAAAAGTAAAGGAAACATGAAATAAACAAGCATTGGCAAAGCCAATGGATAGGACACTGGTGGTCAGCCTTTTGGTTTTGTCAATGCCGGTCTTATTTCTGCATTTTTTCTGTAAAACTTTGTTGTGTGACCTGCCAGGTCCGTCATTATAACAAACACTGGCAAACCAAAAATATTTTTGTTCTCAAAACCACACATTACCACAGTAGTTCCTGACACTGGAAACAACTACTTAGCCTATAGATAAAGAGAGATACATAGAATTTTAATGAAAATAGGTCTTGGTTAAAGCCAGACCAAAATAGGGTCCAAATTCTCAAAGAAAGTCACAAAAGTGCACCCATGGTATATGTCCTTGCATTAGTGCAGATCTACGGCTTTCAAAACGTTCGGCAAGAAAATAATTGTGAACTGCATTTTAGCACAAGCAAATACGCATGTGTAATTTTGCTCATACGAGAATCTGTTGAGCTTTAACAAGTTCACATTCCCACCAACCACTGTTTTCCCACAACCCAGGAAGAAGTTTTACTCATGAGCTTATCTAGATACATTTCCAACCATTTTCAATTTCGGAAAATTTAGAGAAGAGCTGAAGAAAACCAATAAAACATGCAAGTTCGTAGGTTTGCACACTGACTCAAAAGGGAATCCCACCTGTGGGGAACTATTGCTTACCGATAACTACAGCCCCAGTATGCAGATCTCTAAAAAGGTGGCAAAATTAGGGAATTGCTAGCATTAAAATTCTACTATGGTATGAGCTCTGACAAATTAATTCAGAGAGGCTATTATTAGAGCTCTAATATAATGAGATTGCTGCCATAATTGGTAGTTAAACTATTTGGCACCAAACGAACAAGTTTATTTTGTTACAGGACAAGAAGATTTATGAAGTAACCTGTCCCATGGACAAGTGGATATTTTATTATTTGCACATGTCTGCCTGTGGGATCAACTGTCAATATATCTGTACATTAGGAGGCTTAATTTCTTTAAAACTACTGAACAGATTTACACTAAATCACAAAAAGCTGGGTAAAGACATAGCTTGGTTCCATATTTGGTGCAATTCTGTTTAGCAATGTCAAAAACTCCCTATAGACATTGCATGGGAGCAGCATTTTGGGTTCCCGTCTTTTTATTTTCAGTCCCCCGCTTGACATATCACCCTGAAACTTTCTAGGAAGGAGTTGAGGTGTATGAACTTTTAATTATGAACCGTTTTGTGAAGATCTGACAAATGGTGCCAGAGATATTAACAACCCCAAAAAAAATAATTCTATGAAAACGAAGTTATTATTATCTCTACCCAGTGGTGACATAGATGGATAGATAGATAGATTGATAGATTGATTGATAGACACACACTTTTCTACTCACATTTTTAACCCGCTGGTTCTGGGGCGCAAAAAGTGCTACCGATCTGATTAAAAAAAAATAAATGCCAGGCTCACGCCCTTTTTAACAATAAGACGCCGGGCTCGGAGGAACGGTGCAATATTTGTTCTGGGTGGAGGGTGGTCCCCCTCCCCAAGCCTCTGGAGGCCCTGTGGACCAATCTCCTGGGCTCAGTATCATTATTACTGGCGAGTGGGGCACGCAGGAGGAGCCGCTCATTTATTATTCACTGCTCTGGCAAGGAGTGCCCCATAATGTCCTATGAAGTTTTTTTAGTCAATTTTGTTTATCTTGGTGGTGCCCCTAGAAGAGGCATGTGAATGCCGTACGTGTCGGGGTGAGTGTCTGCACAGGGGACTAGAGCCCAATACATCACTGCGCATTGCGATGGACATCTTACTTTATGTTAAAAACGTCAAAGGGACATTATAGTTAGGTGAAAATGTCACTTAAAACATACAGTTTTAAATGAACAAATCCACTGTAATTCATCATTTGTAGTTATCTAAAGTAGCTATAACTGGTGCGTTTGAGGCCCAGCAGGTGAGCTGTAACCTGCCAGCGGATCACTCCTTAGTATATGGTGCGGTGATGTCGGCGCTTCTCTGGAACTGGCAGAGGGAGGGGGGAACATCAGACGCATGACAGTTGTTACTTTCTCTGAGCCTCTGCCTGGGAAGTTCAGGTTGTTTGAGGCCTCTATCGGGCCCTTCGGAAAGACATTGATGTGACATTGGCAGAGCTGAAGGATAAATAGGAGGCAGGTCTGGGGACACACCCTGCTGGGAAGGAATGTAGGAAAATCACGGGACGGATGCCAAAAGTGTCCAGAAATGAACAGTTTAAACTGATTAATTTTCATTTGTTGCATAGAACGTACATGAAGCCTGGCAGAATGGGCTTTTCCTGCATGCCAATACTGCTTGTTCGACATATCGTCAAGGGGGCAGAATTCTTGCATATGTTATGGGGCTGTACCGGGATCACAACTTACTGGGGTGAGACTCTTTTACGGCTCAATGCTATTATGGGTCCCACCATAGTTGCATCGGCAGCATTGTGCCTGTTGGGCTGTTGCTGATGCCCTGTTAAACACAAAATCACATAAAAATGTTGGGATTTAGTGTTTATCCTGGCAAATTACGCTCTATTGGAAGTGGGTGTAGGGCCCCACAATGGATGGGTTGAGGAGGGAGATGCTCTGGTGGGCAGCTTATGAACATGTTACCCTCCTAAGAGATGTGAAGAGTGGCATGGACTCTACAGAATCTGCAAGAGCATGGAAGAGCTTGGTGAAAGAGTTGAGAACTGAGGATTTTGTCTCCGATGACAACTCAGCCTTGGGAAACCCTGGACATGGGGTACTAAATTAGCATGACTAGCGTGGGATAGCATGGGGGGCAAAAGGGTTGGTGAGCGCAGACGCTGCATGACAGCATGCCCTAGTAGCCATATGCTTGCCCCCTCCTGAGATTGTTCTGCCACTTTTCTGAAAGCATGTTTCTGGCTTGACTTTGCTTATGTCGTTGTGAGACGCCATACCGAGTAGGCTGGGTGGGGGGTGATGGGGAGGGTCAGTCTTCAGGGAGGAGGAGGGTAATTGGGGAAATGATGCTTATTATGACACAGATGATAGAGATTTGGAAAATCCGCAGGATGACCTGGAGATCCTCCTTGGATCGCTTCACCTTTCAGTGAAACAATGCTGCCTATGTTGGTGCCAAATGGAGGTGTTGACTGTGATTGCTATACTTGCTAATGGTCTGTATATTGGTGTGTGCTGTCATGCAAATGCCAATACACTTTGTTTACAAGTAACTATAACTTGAGCCCTCACCACACACTGCTAAAAACTTCCAATATTACATCACTCATGACATGTTCTATGACATCACTGATAACATCACTGCAACATATGAAATTACATCATTGTCGACAACACTGTTAAAATAACAAAAGGGATGTCAAACAGCCTTAGACATCTGGGCCAGGGGAAAGCTTGGAGGAGAGCTTTCTAAAAAGGTTTTGGCCTTATAGGCTGAATTTATTTTAGGTTAAAAGGTTCCAAATCTGATTTTCAGTTGCTTTTTGACCAAAGCCTTGAAGTGCTCAGCTGACTATGGTAAGGTCCACAGGACTTTCACATGTAATGTGTCCTTTGCAGTGTTAAAACAAACTGACTGGAGCTCAAAGTTTGCTAGATTTGTTGATAAAGTGGACCAGGTTGTCTCAGCTTTAGGGATGGCTGCTGTAGATTAAATTCAAGTCTAATGCGAGATTAGCCTAGAGAATTAGGAAGGTGGAAAATATGCCTAATTAAGTTGGACTGGCTTGTGTTAAGTCACAAAGCCAATTTCCCTGGTAATTTCACCAGACGTTAAGGAAGGTATATGTTTATATTTTATTTACATTTAAAAGGCTTTATTGACAACAACATTGCCAATTATGTTTTGTGTGTTTTATTGAAGGCAATGGGAATGATTTATTGATTATTGCAGGTAAACTGTGAGTTAGTTCCTGTTCTAATCAATGTAACTGTAAGGTGGCACTATCCCAAACTGTTGTAATTGTAATGCATTGATCTCTTATATGTTTCTGGTTTTATGAATGTGGTGACACCCTGTGTTAGCCCTGCCTTTTGAGAACTACACCCCTTTATATTGTGTCCAGTATATATCACTGGTGATGGCATCAAGGATGTCATTTAACTTGTCATGAGTTATGTAATATCTGAGTTCATAAGCAGTGCATGACGGGCGCAAGTCACATTAAGTTTGCTAAACTATAACTGGCACATTTCAGTGTTTTGTCATGCTATAAACATTATTCCTCATCTCATTTCATCACCCAACTATGATGTCACTTTACTCCATGCGTTTTTTCAATGGAAATATATACATAGAGGGAGAGAGAGAGAAAGATCTATACAAAGACTAATTCAACAGGTATATTTTTGCAGTTTTTGTAATATTACCTTAAATAGAAACTGAATAATAATGGTCATAAATCTTCATTGTTAACTTTTTGGAGTAAACTTAAAAATACAATTTCGTAATGTACTGAAGTAATTTCTCATGTACTGAAAATTTGTAATGCACTGAAGTTTACATGGGAAATTAATCAGTTTCTCAAAAAAACAGTAAAAAGTTAGGATTCAGACACATGTGAAGGCAATACTGAAAGATACCGGGCAGATACATCATACCAGTGCCCTGTGATGTGCAGGAAAATAATTGTATTCTTCTGCATAGCTACCTACCCATTTAGTGCTGATTTAGCAGCCAATTTGTTAGACTGGAACTTGATCCTTTATTGTTCCATTGCATATTTCTTTTATTTATCACTCAGTTAACTCATTTAAACCATTAATAAGTCTGTACAGCTGCAAAAATAAAATGTTTTTTTTTCTTCTCCAGTGTTTGTCAACAGGGAAGGACAATTAAACCCCAAGCCCTTCACTTAAATCAATCACTGCAAATGTATATTGCAACCACCACATCAACATACCTTGCCTTCGTCCATGGGGTTGTCGCTGATGTGAACAATAGGTCCAGGATGAGATTTGGATGACCTAAAAATTGAAAATCAATGAGTTTTCTTTCAGCTTTAAATAGGTTTGCCCTTCATAGTTATACCTTTCTTTCATACCTTATCAACTGTATTCAAAATGCTACAGAATGGAAACTTCAAAAATAACAAAACAGCTCTTGAAGCTAGGTAGTGATCAATGTGACCTTGCTCAAGTGGCAATGAAAACATCAGGTACGGATTAATTTCAAACTAATGACCTACAAAAAGAAATGTATTCAATCGCTCTTTTAAACCATGCCACCCCACTCCCAGAAATATACATACTTCCCTACTAAAAACAATGCCATTTCATCCATCTGAAGTCTTAGGCATCACCCTAACCTACTGTGTTGCCCCCATATTACTCCTTTACAGTCTTTGTTAATGTTTAAAGGAAGCAGGTAAGTCAAATTCTTACCCTCTTGAATATGAGGCAAAGCTTCCCATGTCTAATGCGCTCTGGATTGAGTTTTTTTGATGCACACACTTTTATGATCTTATGGCCAGCCTCAGCATCATGGCCGTATGCCAATCGATCAATGGGAATGAGGGTATTAGAGGGAGAAAGATGAGAACCAACCTACCTGCTCACAATTCAGGAATCATCTTAAAGGACACTTTGTTAGAGAACACTACATCAAGACAGTAAGTAGTCCGGAAAACCGTTCTCCAGATTCAATACGAGTCCTTGCTGATAGACAGAGTCAAATAGTGATAGAAGGGCTTCTTTTTCTAAAGGTAGCAATGCACTGACATACTATATTTAGAACCTCTTCCATTTGAAGGTGTAGCACGTTTTTATGTTATGTTATTAAATCATTTATTGAGCGCACTAACACTGATTAGTTTCTTGGCGCTAAATTGACAGTAACACAATCAAAGGTAGAAAAGGTAGATTAAAAAGCTTGTCTAAAAAGCCAGGTCTTCAATGCTTTCCGGAAAGGTAAGAGGTCTTGGCAGGACTGAATTTCCAGGGGAAAGGTGTTCCATAGGCAGGGGCTAATGTTGCAAATCTTCGTCCACCAGAACGTTTGAGTTTGAAAGAAGGGGTCTGGAGAAGGCCAAGATGGAGTGACCGAAGGTTACGGGAGGGAACGTATCTGGTGATCAGTTGATTAATGAATTTAGGGCTTTTGCCGTGTAGTGACTTGAAGATCATACAACCTGCTTTGAAGGAACAGCGTTGCATGACCGGAAGCCAATGAAGCTTAATAAGAAGAGGAGTCGCCGCCTGCCATCTTGGTTCCTTCAGGATCAACCTAGCAGCATAGTTCTGAACCATCTGGAGACGCTTGAGTAAATAGTTTGGGAGACCCAGATAGATGGCGTTTGCGTAATCCAGATGAGACAGAACAGTGGTGATCACAACCTGAGTAATAGCTTCTGGTGTTAATAGTCGCCTGACCTTCCTGATTTTTTTTAGCTGGTAAAAGCATTTAGAGACCACTTGTCTCACTTGTGCTTTTAGTGAAAGATCACTATCCACAATGACTCCGAGCGTTTTAGCCGAAGGTGATGGTTGCGGAACTTGACCTAGATCTGAAGGCCAGTAGTGGGGACCCCAATACTTAGCACTGTCCCCAGTCAGTACCAGTTCGGTTTTACCTGGATTTAGTTTTAACTGATTTTGATCCATCCAGGATTTAATAAACCTCGTGGTTGACTGGAAATGACTTATAGATTTTTCAGAATTATCAATGGTGAAGAGTAACTGCAGATCATCTGGGGATCGTTCCTCCAGGAAGGACCTCAGCCAGCAGGCCGCCACGCCCTGTATGCCTGTCTGTCCGACACGGTCGACCAGGATGTTATGGTCGACCGTGTCGAACGCGGCCGACAGGTCCAAAATCACCAGGGCCTGAGGAGACCTTCTATCTGCACAATCTCGGAGTGTGTCCAAAACTGCGGTGACCACTGCCTCCATAGAATGTGCAGGCCGAAATCCAGCCTGATGAGGGTCAAAGCAGGAGGACTCCTCCCAAAAATTTGAGAGAATTTTCGCAACGTGTGCCTCTAGAATTTTTGCCAAGTAAGGCAGTAAGGAGATGGGCCTGTAATTCGCCTTACAACCAGGATCCGCCCCGGGTTTCTTTAATAGCGGTATAACTGTGGCTTCTTTGAAGGCGGATGGGACTATACCTGACAACAGGGAATCATTTAGAAGGGCAAGAACAGGGGCTGGATAAGTGGAAAAACATTCTTTCAGAATACGAGGGGGACAAGTATCCAGTGGGAAGCCAGATTTGACTCTCGTCATTAATTCCAGAAGCTGGCCATGGGTTATGGGTTGAAAGCTGGTAAGGGTGGCATAGCCAGTCTTTATTGCCATGCCTGTTGTGAATGGGGTCTTTGATTGAGGAATGCTAGCCTTGATGTCGGTGATTTTGTCACTAAAGTAAGAATTGAGTGAATCACACAAACACTGAGTGGGGATTACTTTAGGATGGACATTCTCCAAATTGGTCAGTTCATTGAAAACAGAGAAAATCTCTTTAGATTTGTTTGAAGAGTCTAAAATACGAGAGGAGAAATACTCCACCTTAGCTGCAGAGATGGCATTCATATATTCCTTCCTTGCTCTAGTGTATTTAATTTTTTCCTCAGGGTCATAGTCACGGCGCCACATGCGCTCAAGATGACGGAGAGCCGATTTCTTGCTTTTCAAGTCGGCAGAAAACCATCTATTGGCATCCGTGCGCCGTGCGAGTTTAATTCTTTTGTACAGGGCATGGAGATTGCTGGCCGCTTGTAGCCAGTCGGTTAGAGAGGAAACTGACAGGTTTATCTCATTGTCCAAAGGGGGGACATCATTAGCTAATGACTGTAAAAAAAGCAGTCTTATTCATGGCGTTCCAATTCCTAGCTAATCTGCCGGCAGTTGGCACAGTGGGTCTGATATGAGGAATACAGATCTTAACTTTCAGGATAAAATGGTCTGACCATAGGCAAGGCAGGATTAGCGGAGAGGTCACGCAGGTGGTATTAGACCATACGTGATCCAATATGTGACCTTTATCATGAGTGGAAGAGAGCACCAGTTGCTTAAAGTTGAGGTTAGACAGAAGGTCAGTCAATTCCGCCGATTGAGAGCCCTCTGATGGATCTTTATACCAGTAATTGCAGTCACCTACTAACATCACCCTGGCGTGATCCAACGCTAGATTAGCAACTTGCTCACTAAAGGCCATAGGAAACAATGGCATTGAGGTGGGTGGTCTATATAAGAGGACACATGCTATAGTCATGTGAGGAGTGGCAATTTTTAGTACAAGGTTATCTGTGTTGGCTAGTGTCAGACAGGTAAGAGTAGTGACATCTAGACTAGAGTGGATAATCGCCGCAACTCCACCTCCTCCTTTCACGCTGGCACGGTCTGCCTGGATAATATAGTAGTCAGATGGTAGAGCTGCTATGGTATCAGGTGCTGAGGTGGGAGATAGCCACGTTTCTGCTAGCAAAAGGATGTCAGGTTTCTCCGTGTCAAGCAACAGAAAGATGTCCATCTGATGCTTGACAAGGGAACGGGTGTTGAGGTAAAGAATAGCAAGCGAATTGGGGGGTGGGTTGGACGAAGCCAAACCTGCTGCACGAGTGGTAAGGTGACAGCCTTGGCTCGGGATACCATGCTTACAGAGCTGGTGAAGTGTATCCTTTGATAGAAGTAAATGGTCATTGTTCTTATTGCACTCCAGAAGGTCGTCCCTGGAATAATGGAAGGTTTGGGTATTATGAGGTGCCCCTAGTCCCAGTCGGTCGCGGACGGGCGCAGACGGGCTTTCCTTAGGCGCGCCTTCGGCACGCAATCGTCACGCCCGCTGTGCTCGTCCGCTGCGCTTCCGAGGAAAGCACATGATTTATAGAGGAATAGACTGACGATCGGTGGGTGTGGCCTCAGAAGGGGGCGTGGCCTGCGGGCTGAGCGAGGCGTTTCAAAGCGCTCCACGCCTAGTTACAGGGCAGCGCTGAGTCCGTTTTGCGAACGTGAGAAGTAGGGGTAAGTGGATTTAAAAAGCAAAGTAATGCCAACAACAGTTTTAAAATCAAGCTGCCTCCCGGCTTTCCGCCTCAGGAGTGTGTCACACCAAATGGGGGCGCTCGCAATCAGCGTCTCCTTTGTAGTGACGATCGGTGGGCGTGGCCTCAGAAGGGGGCGTGGCCTGCAGGCTGAGCGAGGCGCTGGAAAGTGTTCCACGCCTAGTTACAGGGCAGCGCTGAGTCTGTTTTGCGAACGTGAGAAGTGGGGGTAAGTGGATTTAAAAAGCAAAGTAATGCCAACAACAGTTTTAAAATCAAGCTGCCTCCCGGCTTTTTTATTGAAAGTTTTCTGGTTTGCATGGGGGAAAAGGGGACCTATCTAATATCTGGTGGAACTAATTTAACACTCAAACTTTTTGGACTGTGCTTTCCACGCTAGGATCTGCGCTGGACTATACTCTACCAAACGGTTCAAAATATTTATCTTATGAATATTCGTTACCAGACCAAAAGTGACAAAATACTCCTACAGAATTACGGATGGGCAGCTAAAACTGAGATTGCAGCAACACGGAAAAAGAAAGATCCACCTGACATCACGCAATTGCATTCAAACCTGTGGAACATTTTGTCAAAAGACCTTAAAGCAATTTGGGATTTTCTGGCAAGATATTTGTCTGAGAAGATACCATCTTTAAAGAGCCTTTCCCGCTTAAAAGCTTTGAAAATGTTCTAGCTACCATCTCAAATTGAAGGGAACTAAGCCCAGCGGGATAAGCTGGGTGAAAGAGTAATAGGCAGGCTATACATGACAAAAGGTGAACAGGGTGTTTTAAACCTTGGAGAAATGCAATCTTAATATCATCATTCTTCTTTGACTAATCCTCTTATTACCCACAGGTCTGCTAGGGAGAGAGCAGGAGTTGAGGTGATTTAAAAACTGTAACATTTAATGTTGATATACTTCTAATTGACGGAAACTGATGTACAATTTATTGGCTTAAGAGCAGCAATGTACTTTACTTTGATAACATTTATTGTTAAAGCTTTAAAGGATTAACAAGCAGCTAAAGAAAAGCTTATTGTTCTTTTTAATCTGTATCTATGAAAATCCACAAGTTGGGGTGAATTCAAATGTAGGTGGACAGGTTCGAGAGGAGGAGCACTCAACAGACTGCACCCAAGGTTGGAAAAAAAAAACTGCCCAATATTCATTCAACAGGTTTATCATTCCCAATAATTTACTCTTTCCAAAAAAGTAAATATTGAAGAAACTGAATAAGGTGCAGTCATTTCGGAATCGGAGGAGAATATAAACACTGGGAAAGTTCAATGTTATTTTGCACTCCCAAATACTGCTTCCACACCTCAAGCTCAAAATATTCGATTGGAGTAATTGTTCTTCCACAAATACACAGCTAAAGAATCCTGAGAACGTTCAACCCTTAGTAAGTTTGCCAGCTTTAGGTAATGCCTGGTCAACACAACAGCCAGTAGGTAAACAACTAGGAAGCAGGGATGTAAAAAATGGCAGACTAGGCACTTTTAAGCCCTTTGGATCTATTATTTACCCGAGAGAATGACTGAGCATCTCACCATGGGAGTGATATCGGAAGGATCTCGCTGTACTGTGCCTTTGTGAGGGAACTTGAGGTGTTCTGTGTCCACAGAGGTGGGCGAAATCGGATATCAGATTGCTGTGCATCCAGGAAATGTTCGTTGATGCCCTAAGGATATATCCACTGGCCTAACAAAGGGGATAAAGCTCTACATCACAAGCTACCTGAAATTTTATAGTTGATGTTATGGACAAAGAAAGAAATATTTGCCCGTTTTAGAATTGAAATAGTGAGATTTACTTTCTAGTTTTCATTCAGTTTTAATGCTGAATCCTTATATTCACCCATCCAGAACAATTAAACCATTAGCACATATTACACTATAGAAACACTGAAATCTCTAAGGAGAAATCAAGCTAATGAAAGATTCATAGTTCATAGTTACAGGAACTTTATTTCAATATAATGTATGCCTTGGATGAGGATGAGTTTGCAGAATATGGAGACGCCTGCCCTTTTGCAGAATCCTTTCCTCTTTAATTCTTTATTTTCAATACAAATATAAGGGTAAAAGCCTGCTAAAATTAATTCCACGCCGTCAGTTTGCAAGCTCTAAATAGGAGTGTGTTACGTGATATTCCCGTTTTTTTCAAGCATCTCCTCTGGCTTAAGCTCCTTCTTTCAGAATGTGTTTTCTTTTGGAATGGAGTACATGGGAGAGCACAATCATGCTACTCAAGCCAATGAAATGAAAGGGTAAATAATAAAGTGCCCATATAGAGATACTAGTGTGAAAATGAAAGAGTCAAAACAATAATGAATCTAAAAAATATATATACAAACTGCAGCCTAAGGCAGGGCTGTGTTCTAGCCCTTTTATTGGACAGTTTGCACATAGCAGATCTAGGAACTGAGTTATCACACGCAAGGACTTACCTACTCAAGCTGGGTTCTACTAGTCCCAGTACATTGCCATTAGAGGACTATAGCATAATTTGAGGCCAAACATATCTGGGTCAACAATACCTTCTGTCAAAGTGGAAACAAATATTTTTTAATAAAATCACAAAAATGTACGCCAGCAATCTTTGGTTGAAGGTTGATTAGAAAAGAACTTTATAGAACAAGTGATTTAGTCATTAGCTGGGTATATTTAGGTACATGTTTTGAGATAAGGAAATTAAACTTGTATATGATCTGAGAGGGCTTCAATATTCCTTGGACTCGTGGTCCACTCCCAATTAAATTTTGTATCTGTAATTTTGCATACTTTTTAGCAATCTATGACAAATAGGCTGGATGTATTAAAATTCTAGAACTGTTCATTAGCAGATAGAGGATGTTGTGATATTAAATCTTTGACTCATGAATGACAGTGGAAGAGGTGTGGCGCAGCGGCCAGGGTGACTTACCCCGGACCACAGGGTTCACGGTTCGATCCCCGGCTCCGGCAGCAGGTTAGTTCAGCATGATGTGACTCTGGGCTATAGCTAGCTTTATCTTCCCGATCCCCCAGCGCCGGGACACCTCTCCAGATGTAGCTGTGTGCTTTACAAATGCTGTCATTTACATTTTATTTATTTATTTACAATGCAGCAAATCACATTACACATCTTCGATGAGGATCAGGCTGCTCAAGCCAACTGTCTGGGTTTACAGCTAGCTCAAAGAAGGTAACAGCTGTGTGACTCCAGGCCAGTAGGAGGCCTGATAACACCCGGGGAAATATGATGCAAAAGGCAGCAGAGAATCAACTGTCTAAATCTGTAGAGTTGGAAAGTATGATTTTGGCCAAACTGATATCTGTCCTAATATACTGTTATCTTCCACATGCATAGTTAAACAGTTCTTGGACATCAGTCAAAAAGCTTCAGTTATAGCAATAGATTGGTTTACTACAGTCTACGTGGTACAACGATTTGCTTTTGTTGATATTGATCATTTGTTTACATTTGCGCGGATCAACTTTTAAACCTTTGGGTGCAGGTGACGGCCAATGGCTGACACCCGCACACTCTCCCCAGTGCCACTATTGGCCACTGGCCAACACTGGGGAAGGCAGAAAAGGATCCTTCATTGCCTGCACCGGAACATTTCTTTGTTATTCAAAAGGTGTGTGAGATGCGGAATCGCTTCTGCGTTAGTCCCGCAACCCCTTGCGCCCATCTGTGACGTTAGAGTGCTGCGAGACTCACTGATGTCACATATTCCACACTGGAGCGGATTCCAGGAGCTACTAAGCTCCTTTTCTTTCACTCCAGTGGGGAAAAAATGATGAAAAAGGCCACCCCAGGTTTCAGGGGGGTACAAAATTTGAATATATTCTCTGAGCACTCAGTAAATAACTCTTGAGATTGTGGGATTAGTAGAGGAAGGACAATATTTAGTTGAGTCAAGAACGTGGCGGGAGCATTCTCCTGAAGGTAAAAAGTTACATTTATACTGATATGTGCTCATGCTGTACATTTTCCTTATTGAACTTATTCGAACCGTACACATATTTGCTGGTCAGTGTAAGAAACAGTCAGGATATTGTGTTGGCTATATTATGATTGGACACGCCTAGAAGAAGTCTGCCGCAATATTTCAGCAAAGACAAAACACATGGTTGCAAGGGAGAGTGTGCTTTCCAAGATATGAAAATTATGAACAAAACTACTGATACCATGATCTCAAGAGCTAATGAGTGCTCGTAGAATATATTCACATTTTTTACCTCTCTATTGTGGAAGAATTGGTGGTTATCCCTCCTCCTGAGCACTGGACTTGTATGCATTTTTTGCTAATGTTTTGAATGGATATTGATGATACTTTGGTAGTGTGCAACGCTCCTACCATCCACCAATATATTTGCATTTCTGGATTTCAGTGAGGCCTCATCAGAAAGGGGAGATTCTGCTGTTTCCTATGAGGCTCACTGAAACGATTTCCTGACTATGGATCGCGATCGCACTGTGATCCACAATCAGGAAACTCACTAGGCCAACAGTGACCAGTGTTTAGGGGTCGGCCCTTATGGTGAAAAGGCCGATCCCCCTAGAGGGAGGCATTTTTTTTTAAATGTTTATTTGAATTGGGGGCAGGATTGCGCCCCCAGGGTAGGTTAGAAAAAAAAGGTATTTAAAAAAAGTAAGTGAAATTGTCAGTCGGGGGTCGGTGTTTCTGACAAACCGGCAGACCCCTGCTCATTTTTTGGAGAGAATGTGTATTTTTTTCTTGGGATGGGAAATTTCCCCCAGGGGAAAACACACATCCCCTCCCCCGCAAAAAAATACCAAGAAATGTAGTCGGGGTCCGCACTCCAGACATGTGTCGACCCACTTGAGGACAATTTTTTTTATATAAATGTGTGTTCACTCTGGCTGACTCAGCCCCCCCAACCCACCCCTCTTTTCCGGGATACCATACATATATAACAAAACAAAAAGCCAGTCCATATGAGGCAAAATAAATATAAAAGAAATGAAGATGGGGTCGGCTCTAGAGACATGGGATGACCCCCCTGATGGTTAAATTTTAGGTCGATCCTAGGCAGCGCGTTTGCGCTGCCTGGAAGACCTAGTGTAGTCAATAAAGGACTTTGCTCCCGCCTGCTGCTTATTATTGGTTCACTGCAGTGTCATTCTTGGTCGCTGCATACCAAGTGGTTCACACAGTGAAATGTAAACACCACCTAAGTTCAATTTACTTCTGCTTCATTCATTATCTATTGTCGGAGAACTATTTTTTCGAATTATTACAGAGTGTGATGCCGAGGTTTAGCTTCAAACATGGTGCCTGTGCATTTCTTTTGTTGTGCGTGGCTCTTCTTGAAACATACTTTCACTCTCAGCGCGGAGTTCACAAAACGGGTGCCACGCTTTATGTTTTACTTGCAGCTCACAGACACGTGTGCTGCAGGCAGTCGTATTCCTGAATGTGAGGATTGGCAGGCTTAGAGCGCGGTGTGGCTCGTCTTCAAACATTCTTTAATTTGAGTGCTTTTCACATGCTTCGGTGTGAGGCAGCAGATCCCTCTGCTCTCCTCGCTTCAGTCTTTGCTTGTCATCCCTTCCTGTTTTTTTTTTTAATTTCCTTCCTCGGCCCACCTCACGGCTACTACTGGCAGTTCGGTCCCTCCCAGTATGTTCAAAAAAGCAAAAGAAACTAAGGCAGAAAATAAAAAAGGAGGCGGAAAAAGTGTAGTTTTAGGCTTAAAGCTCTTATAGAGGCAAAGGGAAAATCATTGTGAGGTGCAGGTTTCTCCAGTTGCCGTCTCCCTGCCCCTACGGATTATTATTCTTTTTCTCGCCCTGTGAAGTTGTCAGAGGAAAGAGGAGCTGGAAAGTGTCCGACGGGGGCAACACCAGACCTGCTATGACAGTAAATTTGTGCCTCTCATTTTACTTTCATTTTAGAAAGCGCCTTTCATTTGCTTTCTTATCGCCTGCTATATTAATTATTTATTAGCGTTGCCTGTTTGAACTGCTTTGTGTATTTATTAGCGCTGCCTGTTTGAACTACTTTGTGTATTTATTAGCGCTGCCTGTTTGAACTGCTTTGTGTATTTATTAGCGCTGCCTGTTTGAACTGCTTTGTGACATTCCGCCTGCTGTATTAACTATTCCGTAGCGCTGACTTGCCTGAACTGCTCTAATTGTGTAATTTAATTTGGACACACTTCATCTGCTGTGTAGAATATTGCCGCTTTGATTCGTTAGCGCTTTATTGATTATTTCCACAGTGCTTTCAGTCCTGTTAGCGCATTAGACTGTAGCGCTACGCTGTGCCCCCCCCTCCGCCTCCATTTTGTTTGTTGTTGTCCTCGTGTGCCCGCCCCACCTCCCAGCTGTGACGCCCTCCCACAGAATAGAAAGTGCGCTCCACTCCCTACAGGCGCCGTGACTCGCTCCTCGCCTACAAGCTGAGTGGTCGCTCCCAGTGTCTCTTGCAGGCATCTGGTTCTATCGCGCTGCATTGCTAGAAGTTTGAGTTTAAAAAGCGCCTTTCATTTGCTTTCTTATCGCCTGCTATATTAATTATTTATTAGCGCTGCCTGTTTGAACTGCTTTGTGTATTTATTAGCGCTGCCTGTTTGAACTACTTTGTGTATTTATTAGCGCTGCCTGTTTGAACTACTTTGTGTATTTATTAGCGCTGCCTGTTTGAACTGCTTTGTGTATTTATTAGCGCTGCCTGTTTGAACTACTTTGTGTATTTATTAGCGCTGCCTGTTTGAACTGCTTTGTGACATTCCGCCTGCTGTATTAACTATTCCGTAGCGCTGACTTGCCTGAACTGCTCTAATTGTGTAATTTAATTTGGACACACTTCATCTGCTGTGTAGAATATTGCCGCTTTGATTCGTTAGCGCTTTATTGATTATTTCCACAGTGCTTTCAGTCCTGTTAGCGCGTTAGACTGTAGCGCTACGCTGTGCCCCCCCTCCGCCTCCATTTTGTTTGTTGTTGTCCTCGTGTGCCCGCCCCGCCTCCCAGCTGTGACGCCCTCGCCCCTCCCCCTCCACTATCCATATATGACAGTTACTCCCGCGCGCAGCGTCCACGCGCAGCGTTCGCGCCCAATCCGCGCCGAAGGTGCGCCAAAGGTAAGCCCGTCTACGCCCGTCCGCGCCCAGCGCCAGACCCCCTGCCCCTCGCGCTGCCCATCCCCCCCGCATCACCTACGATGCCGCCACCCTCCTAGCCCTTAACCCCGGTCGCGCCCCCAACTGCGTCCAAGCCGCTCCTGGACACACCCTTGGACCTTTCTCCTGCTACTCCTGCAAATTCATCGGCACCGACAACACCTCCGCTACGACCACTCCACAGATTCCCGACCCCAACCACCTTCAATGCATCCTTCTCAACACCCGATCGGTACACAGGCACGCCATTGACCTATGGAACTTACTAGACTCCTTCTCTCCAGACGTCGCCTTCCTAACAGAAACATGGATGAACGCTTCCTCCGCACCAGACATCACCATTGCCATCCCTGAAGACTACAAGATCACCCGCAAAGACCGTACCACCCACACAGGAGGAGGAATCGCTATCGTTCATAAGAAATCCATCCGCATCTCAACTTGCTCTGACGCCAACCTCGCCAACTCCGAACACCTTCACTTCCAAATCCACATCGACCCCAAAACAACACTCAGAGGCACTCTCCTCTACAGACCACCAGGACCTCGCGCAAAATTCAGTGAAGACATCACGGACTTCATCTCTCCACACGCGCTCCCCTCCAAAGACTATATTCTTCTGGGAGACCTCAACTTTCACCTTGAAAAGATAAACGACCACAACACCGCCACCCTCGTGGACAACCTCGCCAACCTCGGACTTAAACAACTAGTCACTTCCCCCACCCACATCGCAGGTCACACACTCGACCCCATCTTCACATCCAGCAATCATGTCTCTTTCAGCCACACTACGGATCTCCTATGGACCGACCACAGCTGCGTTCACTTCACCTACAACAAGCCGAAACCCATCAACCACTCCCAACCTACCCTTCAAAGAAACTGGAACAAAATCACCACGGACCAAATCTCCACATCGCTCCTTCGAAACTCCCCAGCCCTCTCTTCTAACGCCAACGAAGCCGCCGCCAACTTCTCCCTATGGTTATCCAACACCGCCGACTCATTAGCCCCACTGAAAAAACGTCAAAGCAAACCTGGCAGCAAGAAAGCCTCTTGGTTCAACGATGATCTCAAGAAGTCCAAGAAACTCTGCCGCTCCCTTGAAAAGGCCTGGAAAAAAGACCCAACCACCAGCACCAAGGACGCCTTCAAAAGCGCCACCCGCACTCACCACCAACTGATCCGAAAAGCCAAGAAAACAGCATTCAAGGATCGACTTGACAACAACGCCCACAACAGCAAGGAACTTTTCAACATCGTCAAGGAATTTTCCAATCCCTCGGCCAACTCCAACGACATCACTCCTTCTCAAACCCTCTGCGACTCCCTAGCCTCATTCTTCCACAACAAGATTGCAGACATCCACAACAGCTTTGACAACCAACCCGGAAACCAACCCACCCTACCATCTGCTGACCATCTTCCCCCCGTGAACACCCTTAACGCCTGGAACCCAATCTCCACTGAGGACACCATCCGCCTGATGAACTCCATCCATTCAGGATCCCCCACAGACCCATGCCCTCACCACATCTTCAACAAAGCAGACTCCGTCATAGCACCGCACCTCAGAGACGTCATCAACTCTTCCTTCAACTCTGCTACCTTCCCAGAAGGCTGGAAACACGCTGAACTCACCGCCCTTCTGAAAAAACCAACAGCCGACCCCACCGAACTCATAAATTACCGCCCCATCTCGCTTCTTCCATTCCCGGCCAAAGTCATCGAGAAAGCCGTCAACAACCAGCTCGCTGCCTTCCTCGAAGCCAAAAAATCCCTCGACCCCTCACAATCTGGCTTCCGAGCAAAACACAGCACTGAGACCGCCCTCATCGCAGCAACAGACGACATTCGAACTCTACTGGACAATGGAGACACAGTCGCCCTCATCCTCCTCGACCTCTCTGCAGCATTCGATACAGTCTGCCACAGCACCCTTCTACAACGCCTCAATAACATCGGAATCCAAGGAAAAGCACTTGAATGGATCACCTCGTTCCTCACCGGAAGAACCCAGAGAGTCCGCCTTCCTCCATTCAAGTCAGAAGCCTCTGAACTCATATGCGGAGTACCTCAAGGATCCTCACTCAGCCCCACCCTCTTCAACGTATACATGAGCCCCCTCGCGGCCATCGCACGCCAACACAACCTCAACATCATCTCCTACGCGGACGACACTCAACTGATCCTTTCTCTTACCAACAACCCCAGCACCGCCAAAACTAACCTACACGAAGGAATGAAAGAAGTTGCCGAATGGATGAAACAAAGCCGTCTAAAACTGAACTCAGACAAAACAGAAGTCCTCATCTTAGGTACATCCCCCTCTGCTTGGGACGACTCCTGGTGGCCGGAAGCTCTCGGAAAAGCACCCATCCCGACAGACCACGCACGGAACCATGGCGTCATCCTGGACTCTTCACTCTCAATGAACAGACAAGTCAGCGCCGTATCCTCTTCCTGCTTCAACATTCTTCGCATGCTCAGAAAAACATTTCGCTGGATCCCCTCCGAAACAAGGAAAACAGTCACCCACGCTCTGGTCACGAGCCGACTGGACTACGGTAACACCCTCTACGCAGGTACCACCACCAAACTCCAGAAGAAACTCCAACGAATCCAAAACGCCTCAGCCAGGCTCATATTAGACATCCCACGCAACGAACACATTTCTGGTCACCTGAAAGACCTCCACTGGCTACCCGTCAATAAAAGGATCACTTTCCGACTGCTTACCCACGCACACAAATCACTCTACGACATCGGACCAGATTGCCTCAACTCTCGACTATCCTTCTACACTCCCTCCCGCCAACTACGCTCTTCCAGCCAAGCCCTCGCCACTGTACCTCGCATCAACAAGACCACCGTGGGAGGCAGATCCTTTTCTTACCTGGCTGCTAAAACATGGAACTCACTCCCCGCTTACCTTCGCCTCACCCAGAACCACCTAGCGTTCAGAAAGCAGCTAAAAACATGGATATTTGACAAATAACCTTCCTCCCCTTCCTAAGCGCCTTGAAACCCTCTGGGTATGTAGTGCGCTATACAAATTTCTTGACTTGACTTGACTTGACTTTCTTTTGTAAAAGCACCACTCCGCTGAACCAAGTAAACCAATTAAAAACACTCTGTGGCCCTTCTGCTCCATCCAGTCTGGCCCCTCCAGACACAGTACACTGAACGTACGTGGTCTCCAGCTTATCCTTGAGCTGCCCAGCCCTGTCAATCCCATCTGTCTGCTTCAGAACTCTGTGTTTATTTAAGTCTCCTTTTCCTTGCCCATCTGCACACTTCTCAATGTTGTGTTTTTACTAAACAATAATTTTTATATCAGGGGTCTCCAATCCTTTTCTGATCAGAGATGGTTATGTTTATAGAAAATCAACCCGAGCTGCTAACATCATCCATGTTTGAATAGTGACCACCTCAGACTAGATTACCTTGGAGGCCACCATCTGCAAAAATATTAACAAAGATCACAGCAGTTAGTCACTCTTGGTTGCCAGCAGTAACGTTAAAAAAAGATTTTGTCAATTTCAAGAATCACCCATTTGCCAACACATAGCAATGGCTGCAATGCTCCTGACACAAACGTAATAGTTGTAAGTCCCCATGTTAAAAATGAGAATTATTGCACTGTTTACTCATTTAGTGTTTATTGTCCCCTTTCTCAATACTCATTGACTCTTGTTCCTCGATCCCTTAATCTTTTGTCTCTTGTGTTCAATTTTTTCTCATATAACCTGCCCTCACTTACAATCAGTTTAAATAAATTATTACCCCTCCCACAACCTTCCGGCAATCCTTTCAACTTCCAAACTCCAATCAACTTGTTTCCTTCACTTCCTTTCCTCCTCCTTTCTTCCATATCTCTTTTCTCCTCGCTATCCCCTGAAGTGTGCATTGTTTCAACCCTCCTCTTCTCCACGTATAGCTTCTATAATCTACGGGTATTTATATAGGGGCTAACTGAACTAGATTGCTTTTTGTATTGTCAATTTAGGAGCTCTAGTGACAGGTGGATAGATGGGTGCATTCTGTGTCTTACCCTTGCAATGCTGAGGTTGCTGTGTTTTATATCTAGGGTCACTATGTTAAACAGCTAAACCATGAAGCAAGGAAAAAAAAGGTTATGATGCACAACTTTCCATCAAAATCAGCACTATAGAACAGTGTAGTACATGGTATATTATATATATATATATATATATATATATATATATATCACAGCACGTATCAACAAATTACAGTTGAAAGGATGGCAAGCATGCTGGAATCCGATTTTGTGAATTTATTATTCCAAACCCCCCCTCACCTCAGACAGACGCGTTTCGCTATGCAAGCTTCGTCAGTGTCAGTTTGCGTTCTTAATCAATCGCCATTTTAAACCCCACCAATCATTGGTTAGTTCATCAACATAGAAGATGGTATACATGGTGAAAGCAGTGGCCATCTTAAAATGTCTATACCTCCATCTAATACATTGGTTTTAAATGGCGAATAATAAAGTGCTTAAGTGCTTACTATTAAAAACTTTGAAACAACAAACATTTCATTATTCAAGTACATTCCAAAGAGAAATTATTCATATGTGTTCATGAACAAAATTAACACGACATTGATTGAACATTCCTTGATTATAAGGGGTGTAGGAGAGTGGGGTCTGCAATCCTATGGTCACCCCCGATTTTTGATTTTTGCTTCACTGGTTTACGACTTTCCCTGGCTGTGGGCCTGCTAATCAGACCCACAGCCTTGTTGTTCTCTCTCTAAATTGACTCACATGTACCCTAGGTGCATTTACCCATTGGTACCTTATCAGTCCCTGTACAGCATACCTTAGGTATCCAGGGCCTAGGTGTACCCAGGGCCTACCAGGGGCTGCAGCATGTATTATGCCACCCCTGGCTGGCCACTCAAATCTGACAACTGGCTGCACGACAGCTGGGGCAAGGAGGTGTAATCACCCTTTGCTTTAGATATAGTATACCTATATCTAACCCTAAAATGGACACATGTATTCCTATCAGTCACTCCGATGGCAGGCCTTAACAATCCTGAAGGCAGAGTGCTTGGAATTATGTGAGATGGTGCTCTGGCATGAGCTGAGCCCGTTTGCAGCTTGCGGAACCAAATCCTAATAGCTGTTCCATGATAACGCGTACCATATACTCTTAAGTGCATTATAATCCTCGCGGTTATTTGCTATCTTTGGTATCGCTTTATCAAAACATGTCGAGTAAGGTGTCATACGAATTGGAATACTAACCCCTCGCCAATTCTGGCGACGGGGTTAGCATTCCAGCCTTCTAGAGGGACACGACATGTGTGTAACTGTGAACCCCGGTTAAAGTTAACTCGAGCCTCAGCATCACCAAATGGATGCTGCCACCACAGACACAAGTCTGACCTCCTGCTGCTGGGAGTCCTTCCAGCAAGGAGAGCTTGGACAAAGGGTTTCCTGTCAGGGGCGGTGCTAGCACCATCCCAGACAGGGTTTTGTGTATCCCAGGTAGGCAGGGCTGAGAGGAAGGTGACTGCAAGTGGCACCCCGGTGCTCACTGTGCATATGCCGGCTCAAACCAGTTCCAGGGGCACCCCAGCCCCTGAGCTGGGGAAAGTCCGGACAAGGGAGAGGGGTGTAACCACCCCCTTCCTGGTCCCACCCATGGGCAGGACCTAGTCGCGTGCCAGCCCCTTTTCTTAGAATAAAGGTAGGAGCGGGCCCCCTTCCCGAATTAGATCATCCTGAATCTTGAACGACTTTCTACAAAAGGAACTCTTGACTTTCTTTGAGGACTCTCCCTTGTGGCTAAGGAGTAGCCACCCTGCACCCGCAGGCACCATCTAAGCATCACGGTTTGCTGCACGTCCATCCTCCGGATCAAGACTGCCCAGCTCGACGAGACCCGGATTCCCTGGCATCTCTGACTTCTACCTGCATCATCAGCCCAGCTGAGATTCGTGGGTGTGACGAGACCTGAGGGACCGGCCATCTTCTGAAACTGCACGACGCTTAACCAGCACGACCGCCGAGGGATCCTTGAGTGAGTGCACTGGGGTTTGAGAAGCCCCAACCCAGAGCAGCTCCAGCACCGAAGTCCAGCCCCCCAGCATCCACGAGATCTGCGTGGGGCCCTTCTGCTCTTTGCTGCTCACCGCGTTGTCCGGTCACTTGCCCGTTGGCTAGTGGCCCTCCTGACGACGTACCACGATGATTTCACCGCTGGTCTGGTTGCTCCAGACTGGCCCTTGCTCCCTCCCAAAAGAGGAGCACCCCGGACCCTCCTGGTCCACTCCAGACGTCATCTTGACTCCACCGCGTGGGCTTGCCTTTGCCAAGGTTTGTTGCCCCCATCTTGAGTCCAGCATCGCCGACAGCAGACACCTGCGTGGGACAGCTCGCACCTCCAGCCTGGTCGCCGACAACGCCTCCTAGCCCGTGTGACTGCAGAGTCCAGCGTCGCCCACTCACCTGGTCGAGGTGACTTCTTCCGGTGCCATCCTGGTGCCCACACAATCACTGGCTAGTGATTAAGAACTGAGTCCCCTCTGCTTTCAGGTCGTCTCCATCACCGATCCAGGCTTGGATCACTCCGAACATCTTCACTGGTCGCCTGCCAGCAACTTCTTCTTTCAGGCTCCATAGACTACAACGAGGATTCCCGACGTCTTTTGAACCCTATGCAGCCGCAGCTAGGTAACCCGAGCATTTCGGTGCTCCAACGAAGGTTCACTATCTAAGTGTCCAGATCCTTTTTCGTTTTAAGTCTACCTAGTCGGATTCGTCCGAAAACAGTGACTTTAGAAATACTAGCCTCCATAGACTTTGTCCCGCATCCCGCGTGAGAGTGCACACTCTGCACCCGATCTCCCTAGGCCTCCTGCTCCTAACCTTAGGGTTCAGTAGTGTAGTCCTAGCGATCCTGAAGCCTCTGGATCTTGTTACTTACCTGCTAGTATTTCGCATTCCACTTTTAGTGTATATGGTTTTTCGTGCCCCTTGGGCATTTGTGTAAATTGTGCCACTTGAAGTATTTTCGTAAGAGTTTTGTATTGTGCTTAGCTCCCTGACTCATAAAGAGTTCAGGGTAGACTTGTTATAAATAAATATCCTTTATTTTCATAACAACTTGTGTGGTGTCCTTTCACTTGGTGTTCAAGGGGTATATGTGACGGTAAAACAGCTGGCTTAACATGCCCTCTAGAGTTTAGCCTAAAGACTGCTTTTGTCCACGCTACTAGGATAGCTGGTCTATAAGGTTGACCTACAACCAATCATCAATAAGGGTCGTTTGGTATGATACACAGTGATCACTAGAATAGTGAGCACTATATATCAGGCCAACTTCTCACATTGGTGTGCAGCGGTTGGGATTTGAGCTTGCTGTTGTTTTACCTCGCACGTATCCTAAGAATATCATTTGAAAGATCACATAAGTACCCAGGTACATATAACTTAGCTTAGAATACTCGGAGTTCTACTGAACCAGCTGTTGTAGTGTAACAGGGCTTAGCACACCCTGACTACAACTCTTAGCAAGGGATCAGTAGGTAAACCCATAGTGTAGGTAAGTGCACCACTTACACCTCACTAGAAAGCATGTCTGACCAAGGAGAATCTTCACAGACTCCCCTAGTGGTCATTGACCCTCCACAGGTCATGTCAAGATATGCAGCTCTTAGCTTCCAGGAGATGAGTCAAGTCAAGTCAAGAGATTTATATAGCGCGCTACATACCCAGAGGGTCTCAAGGCGCTTGAAGAAGGGTGGGGAATTACTTGTCGAATATCCACGTTTTAAGTTGCTTTCTGAATGCTAGGTGGTTCTGAGTAAGGCGAAGGTGAGTGGGAAGTGAGTTCCAGGTTTTAGCTGCCAGGTAGGAGAAGGATCTACCTCCCATGGTGGTTTTGTTGATGCGAGGTACATTGGCAAGGGCTTGGTTTGAGGATCGTAGCTGGCGGGAGGGGGTGTAGAAGGACAGACGTGTGTTGAGGCATTCGGGTCCAAGTTCGTAAAGTGCTTTGTGTGCGTGGGTTAGGAGACGGAAAGTAATCCTCTTATTGACGGGGAGCCAGTGGAGGTTTTTCAGGTGACCATAGATGTGTTCTTTACGCGGGATGTCTAATATGAGCCTGGCTGAAGCGTTCTGGATGCGTTGGAGTTTTTTCTGGAGTTTTGCGGTGGTACCAGCGTATAGGGTGTTTCCGTAGTCCAGGCGGCTCGTGACCAGTGCGTGGGTGACTGTTTTTCTAGTTTCGGTGGGGATCCAACGAAATGTTTTTTTGAGCATGCGAAGAATGTTGAAGCAAGATGAAGAAACGGCGTTGACTTGTCTGTTCATCGAGAGTGAGGAATCTAGGATGACTCCCAGGTTCCGTGCGTGGTCCGTCGGGATGGGTGCTTTTCCAAGGGCCTCTGGCCACCAAGAGTCATCCCAGGCGGAGGGGGAGGTGCCTAGGATGAGGACTTCTGTTTTGTCTGAGTTCAGTTTCAGACGGCTGTGCTTCATCCATTCGGCTACTTCTTTCATTCCTTCATGCAGGTTGGTTTTGGCAGTGTTAGGGTCTCTGGTGAGAGATAGGATCAGTCGAGTGTCATCGGCGTAGGAGATGATGTTGAGGTTGTGTTGGCGTGCGATGACCGCGAGGGGGCTCATGTATACGTTGAAGAGGGTGGGGCTGAGTGAAGATCCTTGTGGTACGCAGCAGATGACTTCAGTGGCCTCTGACTTGAATGGTGGAAGGCGGACTCTCTGGGTTCTTCCGGTGAGGAACGAGGTGATCCATTCCAGTGCTTTTCCTTGGATTCCGACGTTTCTGAGGCGCTGTAGAAGGGTGCTATGACAGACTGTGTCGAAGGCTGCGGAGAGGTCGAGGAGGATGAGGGCGACTGTGTCTCCATTGTCCAGTAGAGTTCGAATGTCGTCTGTTGCTGCGATGAGAGCGGTTTCAGTGCTGTGTTTGGCTCGGAAGCCAGACTGTGAGGAGTCGAGGGATTTGTTGGTTTCGAGGAAGGCGGCGAGCTGGTTGTTGACCGCTTTCTCGATGACTTTGGCCGGGAATGGAAGGAGCGAGATAGGGCGGTAGTTTTTGAGTTCGGTGGGGTCAGCTGTGGGTTTCTTCAGAAGGGCGCCGAGTTCGGCATGTTTCCAACTTTCCGGGAAGGTTGCGGAGTTGAGGGAGCAGTTGATGACGTCTCGGAGGTGTGGTGCTATAATGGAGTCTGCTTTGTTAAAGATGTGGTGAGGGCATGGGTCTGTGGGGGATCCTGAGTGGATAGAGTTCATCAGACGGATGGTGTCCTCAGTGGAGATTGGGTTCCAGTCATTGAGGATGTTCAAGGGGGTTGGGGGTCCTGCAGAGGGTTGGGTGGGTTGGTCTTCGGGTCGGTTGTCGAAGCTGTTGTGGATGTCTGCAATTTTGTTGTGGAAGAATGAGGCTAGGGAGTCGCAGAGGGCTTGAGAGGGGGTGATGTCGTTGGAGTTGGCTGAGGGGTTGGTAAATTCCTTGACGATGTTGAATAATTCCTTGCTGTTGTGGGCGTTGCTATCTAGTCGGTGCTTGAAAGCGGCTTTCTTGGCATTCCGGATCAGTTGGTGGTGTATGCGGGTGGCGTTTTTGAAGGCGTCCTTGGTGCTGGTGTTTGGGTCTTTTTTCCAGGCCTTCTCAAGGGAGCGACAGAGTTTCTTGGATTTCTTAAGATCATCGTTGAACCAGGAGGCCTTCTTGCTGCCTAGTTTGATTTGTCGTTTTTTCAGTGGTGCTAGGATGTCGGCGCTGTTGGATAACCATTGGGTGAAGTTAGTGGCTGCTTGGTCGGGGTTTGAGGAGTGGGCGGGGGGGTTTTGAAGAAGCGATGAGGAGATCTGGTTGATGGTGATTTTGTTCCAGTTTCTTCGCAGAGTGGGTTGGGGATGGTTGTTGGATGTGGACTTGTTGTAGGAAAAGTGAACGCAGCTGTGGTCAGTCCTGAGGAGAGCTGTGGTGTGGCTGAAGGAGACATGTTTGCTGGAGGTGAAGATAGGGTCGAGTGTGTGACCTGCGATGTGGGTGGGGGTAGTGACAAGTTGTTTAAGTCCGAGGTTGGCGAGGTTGTCCAAGAGGGTGGTGGTGTTGCGGTCGTTGTTCTTTTCAAGGTGAAAGTTGAGGTCTCCCAAAAGGATGTAATCCTCGGAGGGGAGCGCGTGTGGAGTGATGAAGTCCGTGATGTCTTCACTAAATTGTGCGCGGGGTCCTGGTGGCCTGTAGAGGAGGGTGCCTCTGAGTGTGGTCTTGGGGTCGATGTGGATCTGGAAAAGAAGGTGTTCAGTGTTGGCGAGATTGACGTCTGAGCTGGTTGAGATGCGGATGGATTTCTTATGGACGATAGCGATGCCTCCTCCTGTTTGGCCGGTACGGTCCTTGCGAATGATCTTATAGCCTTCCGGGATGGCAATGGTGATGTCTGGGGCTGAGGAGGCGTTCATCCATGTTTCTGTTAGGAAGGCGACGTCCGGAGAGATGGTGTCTAGTAGATTCCAGAGGTCGATGGCGTGCCTGTGGACTGAGCGGGTGTTGAGCAGGATGCATTGTAGGTGGTTGGGGTCGGATATCTGTTGTGTGATCGTAGATGAGGAGTTGTTCTTGGTGCCGTTAAACTTGCAGGAGTTGCAAGAGAAGGGTCCATGGGTGTTTCCAGGAGCGGCTTGGACGCAGTTGGGGGAACGGCCGGGGTTAAGGGCTATGAGGGTGGTGGCATCGTAGGTAATGTGGGAGTGGTGGGCATTACGAGGACCAGGGGGTCTGGCGCTGGGCGCGGTCCAGGCGCGGACGGGCGTAAACGGGCTTACCTTTGGCGCACCTTCGGCGCGACTGGGGCGCGAGCGCTGCGCGTGAACGCTGCGCGTTAGAGGGTCTACCATACGTAGTTAGTGGAGGGGGCGGGGCGAGGGGTGGTCAGCTGGGAGGCGGGATGCGGGGTGGAGCTGCAGGCTGGGGCAAAACAACAACAACAAGATGGCAGGCAAAGCGGAAGTGAGGACGACGGGGTTGGGGAGGGCAGGGTCGCCGGTCTAGTCGGTACACAAAACAGCCAAGGCAGCAAATATGTAACTAGCGCACCAAACGAGGATACAGTCCTAGCACACAACAACAATGCTAATCAAGCGCAGGCACAATAGCGCTAGCGTTAGGCTGAAATCTAACTAATTAAGCTCAGGCACAATAGCGCTAGCGTTAGGCTGAAATCCAAAGTGCAGGCAAGCATAGGCACAAGCGTGGGTGCAAGCAACGATACCACAGGAGGCTTGGTGAGGAGCGTGGTGGGAGCGACCTCAGCAGATGGATGCAGAGCGGTCACAGCGCTTCCTTGGGTGATACGATACTCTACTCTGTTGTGGGAGGGGTGGTCAGCTGGGAGGCGGGATGCGGGGTGGAGCTGCAGGCTGGGGCAAAACAACAACAACAAGATGGCAGGCAAAGCGGAAGTGAGGACGACGGGGCTGGGGAGGGCAGGGTCGCCGGTCTAGTCGGTACACAAAACAGCCAAGGCAGCAAATATGTAACTAGCGCACCAAACGAGGATACAGTCCTAGCACACAACAACAATGCTAATCAAGCGCAGGCACAATAGCGCTAGCGTTAGGCTGAAATCCAAAGTGCAGGCAAGCGTAGGCACAAGCGTGGGTGCAAGCAACTATACCACAGGAGGCTTGGTGAGGAGCGTGGTGGGAGCGACCTCAGCAGATGGATGCAGGAAGCTAAAACAGGGTTCTAACCCTACTACTCCTTTTCTGATAGGTCTCTTAGAGACTTATGATGCCAGGAGGGCTTCTAACACAGGCCCCCCTAATCCAGATGGGAGCATGCCCCCCTTAGAGGGAACCCTTGGGGACCCTGACCTCAACCTCAATGAAACGGAAAGTGAAGAGGAGGAAGAGGAACCGGAGTTGTCAGGGGATGAGGCAGACAAAGGTCAGGTAGTAGTCAGAAGGCTCACCAGGACCAACTTAAGCATACATGAAAATGGAATTGTGGGACCCCCAGGCCCACTTTCAGGCAGGCTTAACATTGGGAGTAGACAAGTTAGGTCTCATTCCAGAGGCTCTAACAGATCTATTCATACCAATGGCTCTCAGGCATCTTCTCACAGAGGGATGACATCCCCTCAGAGAAGAGAGCATGAAGCTAAGAGGAGGGAAGTCAATCTGAGGATTGAAAGGGAAGAACTTGCCCTTGCCAAGGAAAGACTTGCCTTTGCTAGAGAGCAGGAATTGAGTGGGGCAGACCCCACTGGTGGCAGCATTATCCCTAGAGATAAAGACAGGAGTTTTGATACTAGCCACCTGAGTAAAATAGTGCCCCCCTTTAAATAAGGGGATGACATCCACAAATGGATGACTGCTTTGGAGAGGGCCTGCACTGTCCAGTGCATCCCCCAGAGTCAGTGGGCAGCTATTTTGTGGCTCTCCTTTGAAGGCAAAGGTAGAGATAAGCTCCTCACGACTAGAGCTGAGGATGCTAACAATTACCAAGTCCTGAAGAATACACTGATTGATGGGTTTGGCCTAACAACTGAGCAGTACAGGTTGCTGTTCAGAGACACCCAGAAAAAAATTCAGTCTCAGGATTGGGCTGACTTTGTTGATTGTGCCACTAAGGCTTTTGAAGGCTGGTTACTGGGAAGTAACGTTACTGATTATACAGGATTGTATAACTTAATTATGAGAGAACAAATCTTAAGTAATTGTCAAAATCAGTTTTTGCATCAGCACCTTATTGACTCAGATCTGACCTCTCCCCAAGAATTGGGAAAGAAGGCAGACAGATGGGTCAGGACAAGGGTCAAGCAACAGAACCAGAACCAGGGTGGTGGCCAGAAGAAAGCAGTCCAGAAGTGTAATGAGAGTAAACAAAATGACCAGAAGTCTTCAACAGGGCCCCAACAATCCAAGGAGGGTGGGTCCCAGAACTCCCAAAAGAAGAAGAACAATTGTCAGAAGAAACCATGGTGCCAATACTGTAAAAGTAATACTCACTGGTTTAGTGATTGCACCAAGAAAGGCCCAGCTCCTACCACTACTGCCCTTAAGGCACCTGCAACTCCTAGTTCAGTTAGTAGTGGTAGTGTTCCCCCTAAGACTTTAGTGGGTTTGACATTGGTATCTGAGGCAGGCTCTGACCTAGTCAGAGTACCTACCCAGGCTGTTCTTGTTTGTACTGGGGACATGGATTTGACCCCTACAATAAGTCCCAGTACTCTGGGCAAGTACAGGCAGACGCCTTTAATCAATGGAAAATTGGCTCAGGCCTACAGGGACACTTGTGCCAGTGTCACTATGGTGACACCAAACTTTGTGGACCCTGATCAGGTAATACTAGGTTCAGACTACCTGGTGACCAACGCTAGCAATGTCACTACCAACCAAAGTATGGCACTTGTTCATTTCTCCTGGGGAGGGGTAAATGGCCTCAAAAGGGTTGTTGTTAGTTCAGACCTCCCAGTGGACTGTCTTTTGGGCAATGATTTGGAATCCTCCCTATGGTCAGATGTGGAGTATAGGACTCGTGTGGAGATGTTAGGTTTGTCAGCACATGTCCTTGCTGTGACTAGGTCACAGGCCAAGAAATGCCCAGCTGAACTAGTGCTGGATCCTGGAACAATGGACCAGACACTAACCAAGAAGATGAACAGTAGGGTTAAGGCAGTGCCTTCGCCTTTGCCTCAAGGAGAGGATCAGCTCTCACAGGAGACTGACCCAAAGACCCCAGAAGGAACTGTCCTAGAAGAACTTGAGCCTGAACAGGTTGAGTTTCTTGGGACAGGGGGACCTTCCAGGGCAGACTTGAGCAAAGCACAATTAGACTGTTCGTCTCTTGAGACCCTCAGACAGCAAGCTGCTGCTGAGGCTGCAGGGAATGCCACAGGTGCCCATAAAGTGTAGTAGGAAGATGGACTCCTTTACTTTGAGGCAAGAGACCCCAAGCCTGGTGCTACCAGGAGGCTGGTCATCCCCTTGTCTCTGAGAGGTTTCCTCCTCACCTTGGCCCATGAAATTCCCCTTGCAGGTCACGTAGGCCAGAACAAGACATGGGACTGGCTTGCCCCACACTTTCACTGGCCTCATATGTCTGAGGACACTAAAGAGTTTTGTCGCTCATGTGTCACCTGTCAAGCCAGTGGCAAATCAGGTGGCACCACAAAGGCCCCCCTCATACCACAACCTGTGGTGGGGGTACCCTTTGAAAGAGTGGGGATTGACATTGTTGGACCAATGGACCCCCCAAAAGCCTCTGGGCACAGATTTATACTGGTGGTAGTGGATCATGCCACCAGGTATCCAGAAGCTATTCCCCTTAGGACCACTACAGCTCCTGTTGTGGCCAAGGCCCTACTCTCAGTTTTTACTAGAGTGGGGTTTCCTAAGGAGGTTGTCTCTGACAGAGGTGCATACTTCATGTCAGGATACTTGACTGCTATGTGGAAGGAGTGTGGTGTCAACTACAAGTTCACCACCCCCTATCACCCACAGTGCAATGGGCCTGTTGAAAGGTTCAACAAGACCCTCAAAGGGATAAGAGGGTTACCTGAAAAGATTAGGCGAAGATGGGACATCCTTTTACCCTGCCTTTTGTTTGCTTACAGAGAGGTCCCACAGAAAGGGGGTTGGCTACAGCCCTTTTGAACTTCTGTTTGGGCATCCTGTAAGAGGACCCTTGTGTCTTGTGAAGGAAGGATGGGAGAGACCTCTCAAAAAGCCTAAGCAAGACATAGTGGACTATGTACTTGGTCTCCGCTCCAGGATGGCAGAGTACATGGAAAAGGCATCTAAATACCTTGAGGCCAGCCAAGAACTCCAAAAAGCTTGGCATGACCAAAAGGCTGTCCTGACTGTGTATCACCCAAGACAGAAGGTGTGGGTGTTGGAGCCAGTGGCCCCAGCAGCTCTCCAAGACAAATGGTCTGGACCCCATACCATCATTGAGCAAAAGGGAGGTCACCTACCTGGTAGCCCTTGGAACTCCCAGGAGCCCTCACAGAGTACTTCATGTGAACAGGCTCAAGGCATTTGTCGACAGGGAAGACATGAGCTGGCTCATGGCTACAGATGAGGGACAGGAAGAAGTGAGTGACCCTCTCCCAGACCTGCTCACTCAGAACCCTGATGATGGGTCAGTAGATGGAGTAGTCTTTTCTGACAGCCTCTCTGAGCCTCAGCAAGAGGATTGTAAACAGGTTCTTCAATCCTTCAGACAAATGTTCTCTCTGACACCCAGTCAGACAAACTGGTGCACCCATGAGGTGGACACTGGTGACCGTCTGCCTATAAAGAGTAATATCTACAGGCAACCTGACCACGTCAGGGACTGTATCAAACAAGAAGTACAGAAAATGTTGGAATTGGGAGTCATTGAACCCTCAGAGAGCCCTTGGGCTAGTCCTGTAGTTCTAGTGCCTAAACCTCACACCCAAGATGGTAAGAGAGAGATGAGGTTTTGTGTAGACTACAGGGGTCTCAATGCTGTCACTAAGACAGATGCCCATCCAATACCAAGAGCAGATGAGTTCATTGACAAATTGGCTTCTGCCAAGTTCTTGAGCACATTTGACCTGACAGCTGGCTATTGGCAAATCAGGTTAGCTGAGGATGCCAAGGCCAAGACAGCATTTTCTACCCCAGGAGGTCATTACCAGTTTGTGGTGATGCCCTTTGGTTTGAAAAATGCACCTGCCACTTTTCAAAGGTTGGTGAACCAAGTTCTCTCTGGGCTGGATGACTTCTGGGCAGCATATCTAGATGATATTTCTGTCTTTAGCTCCACCTGGGAGGATCACCTGATCCACCTGAGAAAAGTTTTAGAGGCCCTGCAAAAGGCAGGCCTCACTATCAAGGCTACCAAGTGCCAGATAGGGCAGAGTCAAGTTGTATACTTGGGCCACCTTGTAGGTGAAGGCCAAGTTCAACCTTTGGAGAGCAAGATACAGGCCATAAAGGACTGGGCTCCTCCAACCACCCAGACACAGGTCAGAGCTTTCTTGGGCCGGTCTGGTTACTATAGGAAATTTGTCAGAAATTATGGAACCATTGTGACTCCACTTAATGACCTGACAGGTAAGAAAATGCCAAAGAAAGTTCAGTGGACAGTTAGCTGTCAGAAGGCATTCAATGACCTAAAGCAGGCCATGTGCACTGCACCTATTCTCAAGAGTCCAGACTACTCCAAGCCATTCATTGT
Organism: Lissotriton vulgaris; assembly: GCF_964263255.1. NCBI lineage: Eukaryota > Metazoa > Chordata > Amphibia > Caudata > Salamandridae > Lissotriton > Lissotriton vulgaris. The sequence goes on along the minus strand of NC_141694.1, from coordinate 1,317,395,151 downwards.
CCAAACAGATGCTTCTGAGTTGGGTGTGGGAGCTGTTCTTTCTCAACTGAATATTGATGGTCATGACCAGCCCATTGCTTTTATAAGTAGAAGGCTGACCCCTAGAGAGAAACGTTGGTCAGCTATAGAGAGGGAGGCCTTTGCTGTGGTTTGGGCCCTGAAGAAGCTGAGGCCATACTTGTTTGGCACTCACTTCAAGATTCAGACCGACCATAAGCCCCTCTTATGGCTAAATCAGATGAAGGGTGAAAACCCCAAACTTCTTAGGTGGTCCATTTCCCTACAGGGGATGGACTTTACAGTGGAGCACCGCCCAGGGACTGACCATGGTAATGCAGATGGTCTCTCCCGGTACTTCCACTTAGAACAAGAAGACACACCGGGTCAAGGTTAGTTTAATGTCCCTAAGTTTGGGGGGGGTTATTTAGGAGAGTGGGGTCTGCAATCCTATGGTCACCCCCGATTTTTGCTTTTTGCTTCACTGGTTTACGACTTTCCCTGGCTGTGGGCCTGCTAATCAGACCCACAGCATTGCTGTTCTCTCTCTAAATTGACTCACATGTACCCTAGGTGCATTTACCCATTGGTACTGGGCCACCTTATCAGTCCCTGTACAGCATACCTTAGGTATCCAGGGCCTAGGTGTACCCCGGGCCTACCAGGGGCTGCAGCATGTATTATGCCACCCCTGGCTGGCCACTCAAATCTGACACAACTGGCTGCACGACAGCTGGGGCAAGGAGGTGTAATCACCCTTTGCTTTAGATATAGTATACCTATATCTAAACCTAAAATGGACACATGTATTCCTATCAGTCACTCCTATGGCAGGCCTTAACAATCCTGAAGGCAGAGTGCTTGGAATTATGTGAGATGGTGCTCTGGCATGAGCTGAGCCCGTTTGCAGCTTGCGGAACCAAGTCCTAATAGCTGTTCCATGATAACGCGTACCATATACTCTTAAGTGCATTATAATCCTCCGGGTTATTTTCTATCTTTGGTATCGCTTTATCAAAACATGTCGAGTAAGGTGTCATACGAATTGGAATACTAACCCCTCGCCAATTCTGGCGACGGGGTTAGCATTCCACCCTTCTAGAGGGACACGACATGTGTGTAACTGTGAACCCCGGTTAAAGTTAACTCGAGCCTCAGCATCACAAAATTAATGCTGCCACCACAGACACAAGTCTGACCTCCTGCTGCTGGGAGTCCTTCCAGCAAGGAGAGCTTGAACAAAGGGTTTCCTGTCAGGGGCGGTGCTAGCACCATCCCAGACAGGATTTTGTGTATCCCAGGTAGGCAGGGCTGAGAGGAAGGTGACTGCAAGTGGCACCCCGATGCTCACGGTGCATATGCCGGCTCAAACCAGTTCCAGGGGCACCCCAGCCCCTGAGCTGGGGAAAGTCCGGACAAGGGGAGGGGTGTAACCACCCCCTTCCTGGTCCCACCCATGGGCAGGACCTAGTCGCGTGCCAGCCCCTTTTCTTAGAATAAAGGTAGGAGCGGGCCCCCTTCCCGAATTAGATCATCCTGAATCTTGAACGACTTTCTACGAAAGGAACTCTTGACTTTCTTTGAGGACTCTCCCTTGTGGCTAAGGAGTAGCCACCCTACAGCCGCAGGCACCATCTAAGCATCACGGTTTGCTGCACGTCCATCCTCCGGATCAAGACTGCCCAGCTCGACGAGACCCGGATTCCCTGGCATCTCTGACCTCTACCTGCATCATCAGCCCAGCTAAGATTTGTGGGTGTGACGAGACCTGAGGGACCGGCCATCTTCTGAAACTGCACAACGCTTAACCAGCACGACCGCCGAGGGATCCTCGAGTGAGTGCACTGGGGTTTGAGAAGCCCCAACCCTGAGCAGCTCCAGCACCGAAGTCCAGCCCCCCAGCATCCACGAGATCTGCGTGGGGCCCTTCTGCTCTTTGCTGCTCACCGCATTGTCCGGTCACTTGCCCGTTGGCTAGTGGCCCTCCTGACGACGTACCATGACGATTTCACCGCTGGTCTGGTTGCTCCAGACTGGCCCTTGCTCCCTCCCAAAAGAGGAGCACCTCGGACCCTCCTGGTCCACTCCAGATGCCATCTTGACTCCACCGCGTGGGCTTGCCTTTGCCAAGGTTTGCTGCCCCCATCTTGGGTCCAGCATCGCCGACAGCAGACACCTGCGTGCGACAGCTCGCACCTCCAGCCTGGTCGCCGACAACGCCTCCTAGCCCGTGTGACTGCAGAGTCCAGCGTCGCCCACTCACCTGGTCGAGGTGACTTCATCCGGTGCCATCCTGGTGCCCACACAATCACTGGCTAGTGATTAAGAACTGAGTACCCTCTGCTTTCAGGTCGTCTCCATCACCGATCCAGGCTTGGATCACTCCGAACATCTTCACTGGTCGCCTGCCAGCAACTTTTTCTTTCAGGCTCTATAGAATACAACGAGGATTCCCGACGTCTTTTGAACCCTATGCAGCCGCAGCCCCTGGGCTAGGTAACCCGAGCATTTCGGTGCTCCAACGCAGGTTCACTATCTAAGTGTCCAGATCCTTTTTCGTTTTAAGTCTACCTAGTCGGATTCGTCCGAAAACAGTGACTTTAGAAATACTAGCCTCCATAGACTTTGTCCCGCATCCCGCGTGAGAGTGCACACTCTGCACCCGATCTCCCTAGGCCTCCTGCTCCTAACCTTAGGGTTCAGTAGTGTAGTCCTTGCGATCCTGAAGCCTCTGGATCTTGTTACTTACCTGCTAGTATTTCGCATTCCACTTTTAGTGTATATGGTTTTTCATGCCCCTCGGGCATTTGTGTAAATTGTGCAACTTTATTTTCGTAAGAGTTTTGTATTGTGCTTAGCTCCCTGACTCCTAAAGAGTTCAGGGTAGACTTGCTATAAATACATATCCTTTATTTTCATAACAACTTGTGTGGTGTCCTTTCACTTGGTGTTCAAGGGGTATACGTGACGGTAAAACAGCTGGCTTAACACACCCTCTAGAGTTTAGCCTAAAGACTGCTTTTGTCCACGCTACTAGGATAGCTGGTCTATAAGGTTGACTTACAACCAATCATCAATAAGGGTTGTTTGGTATGATACACAGTGATCACTAGAATAGTGAGCACTATATATCAGGCAACTTCTCACAAGGGGTGTATCCCCCATGTACAGTCTTTTGCCATTTCCTATTCAGAATTAGGTCATTAACAAATTCATCATATGAGTTGTGTCGCCCTGTATGGGCAAAGATTTGTTTTTAAATATCCTGAGCTTTATTGTTTCATGTTGGATTCACTGGCACTTGGAGAGTATAGTTATTGTTATTGATTATTCCTAAAGTTGTTCTACAGGTTGGACGGGCTCATAGTACACATGATCCCATGTGTCATTTTACAGGTGGACCCACATCTCCTCATCGTTGTTAAGGCCCCATGGTGTCAATATTTTAAGGTCAATAATATACCTGGACTCTAAGATTCGGAGTGCCTTTTCTCGGTCTCCCCCTCGTTCTAAACGGGTCACTTGATCTATACAGTAAAAACCTAGGAGATCCCTATTACTCTGGTGATATTCAGAAAAATGGCGAGCAACCGGATAAGATTTATCCTTGTTTGCGATTGCTCGCATGTGTTTGAGAATCCTAAGTTTAGTAGATTTGATAGTACTACCTATGTACCGTTTTTTGCAGGGGCATTCTAGGCAATAGATCATGTAGTCCGAATTGCAATTTAGGAGTTTTTTTATTTTTCTGTTTTGTCCCCCTATTCCCGTTCTGCCTGGATATTCAGAAACTTTTTTGCTGTACTTACACGCTTTGCAGCGTAGACAGGGAAAGAACCCCTTTGTGTGTGTTAAATTCAAGGGCTGTGATTTGGATGAAAAATGACTGCGGACTAAATGGTCCGACAATGACTGGCAGCGACGATATGTGATTAAACGTCTATCTGGAAGATGTTGTTTCAGGACGTTGTCAGTGGCTAGAATATGCCAGTTTTTCTTAAAGCTTTGGACCAGATCACCAGATTTTGTATTAAAGTTGGTGATCAATCTTACCTGATCCTCATCTTTTTGGACATTTTTGACCATCAGGAGATCCCTCCTATTTACTATTGACACTTTTTCAGCAGCCAATTTCAGTATATTAATGGAATACCCCCTACTTTGGAACCTCATGTTTGCATCAGCTTGAGCATGTTGAAAATCTATATCTGCTGAGCAATTTTTCTTTAAACGTAAGAGTTCACCATAGGGTACATTTTTAATTAGACTCTTCGGATGGTAACTTGGCGCATGTAATACGGCGTTTCCCGCCGTGGGTTTCCTGTAGAGTCTCGTTTGAAGAGTATTATTTTGTATAAATACCTCCAAATCCAAGTAACATACATTGGTCACAATTATTGTGCTAGTAAATCTCAAATTTTGGTCATTATTATTTAAAATGGCGATGTACTCCTCAGCTGAGGTTTGGTCGCCACGCCACACAATAAACAAATTGTCTATATACCTAGTCCAAAGTAGAATCCTGTCGCTCCACCTGTCATTAGTTCCTCCCCATGCCTCGTGCTTTTCCCAACAGCCCACGAACAAGTTTGCGTAGCTGGGGAGAAGCACGAACCCATAGAGGTACCCCTGATTTGTTTATATAAGTGGCCTGAAAAAATAAAGATGTTGTTGTACAGGCAAAACCGCATCATGTTCAACAGCATACAACTGTGTGCCTTATACTGGTCTGTTTTTTTATCCAGAAACCACTTGGTAGCCATCAAACCATCTTCATGGGCTATGCAGGTATAAAGATTTACCACATCTAACGTTATCAAAAGCATGTCCGGTTCCCAGGAAATATTGTCCATCATACGGAGGAAATCTTGTGTGTCCCTCACATATGAGGGTAAGTCTTTAACAAACGGGGCAAGATATGAGTCAATGAAGCGGGACGTATTCTCCAACAGACTACCAATTGCCGACACAATAGGCCTCCCTGGTGGTCTCTTGGCGTTTTAATGGATTTTTGGCAAGTGGTAGAAAGTGGGAAGTATTGGTGATTCACATTGGATAAACAAAAATTCATCCATGCTTAGCATGCCTTCTTCTTTCCATTTTATCAGCATTGTTTGATATTCCGTCATGCTCCTGACATACTCAGCTCTCTTAATGACAGTGTAACACTCAGTATCTTTCAATTGTCCTAGTGCTTCTGTTCATAATTCTCCTTGCTGGGAATCACTATATTCCCACCCTTGTCCGAAGGTTTTATTTTAATTGATTTGTCATTTTTGAGGGACTTTAATGCCTCCCATTCCCTTCTCGTGATGTTAGACGTTCTCATGTCCATCTTATTTTTTGCCATTTTTTCCAGATCTGAAAACACCGCTTCACTGAAAACGTCAATAGCATCTTGAAAAGCATTTGGCAGTTTATATTGATTTATTCCTCAAGTTGCTCGGATCACGTACTTGTGTTGTGGATACAGTGCTGTTTTCCTCAGTTTGTAAACCTCTCTCTTGAAGTTCTTGTGTGGGAGTCATTAATACATTCAAGAGGGTATTTGAATGTTCTTCTAGGGGTTCCTCCGTGGTGGTTTCCAAATGCGTACCCACAGCCGTATCCTTAGGGTGTAAAAGAAAGATTTTTTTTAACTTCAGTTTGCGATGTATCTGAACAAATCTATTTTAGTATCAACAAGGTTGAATTCACTTGCAGGACAAAAGCTTAATCCCTTCTTTAACACCTTAATTTCATCCCCTGTTAGTGTTCTTTTGGACAGGTTGATGATGTTATTGTCATCCAACACGCTTATCTTTTCTTGAGGTTTGATGCACTCCGCGTTACCATCGGTGAAGTAGTTGGTTGAGCGCCTCCCTTTGCCCCTCTTGCCCCGCCTTGTCCTCCTTTTTGACTTGATTGGGGAGGATGGTTCCTTTGTTGTGGCCTCTGGCGGGTCTCCTTCATAATTTGATATTCGTCGAAAAAAGGTTGTTTCGCTGTTTTTCCTTTTGTTGCAGGGGCTGGGGGTTGTTCCCTGTCTGCCGCAAAAAAAAAAAAAATATATATATATATATATATATATATATATATATATATATATATATATATATATTACCTACTGGCGGTTGCCAGTAGGTATATATAATTAGGATTTTTTTGAATAGGGATTTCTTTGGGGGGGTTTCGTGAAGCGGGGGCCGAGAAAAAAAGGGGGTCCCAAAATGTGTTTTTAACATTGAGTTTTCCATAGGGCGGTTGGACTCACTTTTAGCTCGAACGGCTGAATGGATTTCTATGAAACTTGGCAAAATTGTAGGGACTGGTAGTCCGATGTGCCTTTGCTAGGTCTCAAGATATGTGCTCCAGTGGATTTTGAGTATTTTAGGTTAAAAAAATATATATATATCTGTGACAGCGTCCCGGTTAGCGCCCCGGTTCGCGTACCAGACGCGTAACGGAACTTCGCGAGGAGAAGCGGATTGGCTCTCCGGTGACTGTCAACATTCTAAACAGTTCGGAGCGGCCACCATCTTGTCTCTCGGTAGGATCGAGAGACAAGAGGTGGAAATAAACGAAGGGGGGAATGAATAAAAGGGGGCAAGGTAGACCCCTGCTGACCCCCTACGATTGATGTGGGGGCTATTAAAGGGCCCCGCGGGGCAAAAAAATAAAAAAACATTTTTTTCGATTTTTCGCGGTGGAAGCGCTACCCGGTACGCGAACCGGGTAGCTCACCGGTAGCGTAACGGGAGTCCGCCATCATATGTTTCGGACAAATTTAGTCATAAGATGGAGGATAAACAATGTTGGGAATGGTAGAAGGGGGCACGGGAGACATATCCTGACCCACTAGGTTTTCTGAGGGTGGCTGAGGTGGCCCATATATGTTAAAAAAACCTTTTTTTAAAAGAAATTTGCACGGTTAGCGCCCGGTCCGCGTTCCGGAAAGCGTAACAAGGGGAAAAGCAAGGGAAATAGTAAAATAATATTTTAGAGTGCTTTGAGGTAGGGTAGCTCTGAATAGAGCTGTTGTGTTGTGTGGGTGATGTAAGTACCAACATGTAGGTACCAATGAAGAGTCTAAAATTTAATGTACACCGTCTCCTCTGTAGATATTTTGTATGTTCTAATATGGGTTATTTAAATGTAAATGTGTGGAAAAGCACTTCATGCTTTAATGCAATTGTATATTTGAACTGATTGTTCTTTCCTCTTAGTCCTTCTCTTTGGTTTTTTTCCCCACACTCTTCTTCTGCATGATAGTTGATAAATGTGTTCCCTCACCTCCCTTTCCTCTCCCTCACTCTGCTTACTGTCCTTACAGTGCTTCCCTTAGTCTTTCCCTCACTTTTCCTGTATCGTTACTTTTTTTCTTTCACTCTCACTCTCCTCCCCTCGATCTCCTCACCGCTCTCTTCTTACTCCGATACCTCATTCTCCCTTAGCAGTTCTTGTCTGTCCCTTACTCCTTTTCCCTCACTTGCCTTCCTTCACTCCTTCACTCACTCACTTTCCTTCATTCTCCTACTGCATGAATTACAAACGAAAAAGAATAATGTGTCAAACAATTTTAAATTTCTAAATATAAATTTATTCTGTAAAATTTTCTATATTTTGAAGAACTTGTAACAAGTCTTTATCAGGTATTTCCTCTTGAATTATTTCTTCAGGTATGTCTTTATTTGAAAGTCTAACTAACAGGTCAACTGCATCCAAACATTTGAGGTATTCCTCATCAAGAGATTGATCCCAAAAATCCCTGTCTTCTTCTGCATTTGAAATTTCATCAATATTTTGGCTCTCATTTTTAGGGTGAATTATAATTTCCTTATAGGTTGATGATATCTCCAAAGAATTTGCAACAGCCTCCTTCGATTGTTCCATTTTATTTGTTTTTTTTTTGCTGTAAATTGCAGAAAAAAAATAACTTTAATTTATCGTTTTCAGTAGTACCTAATATGAAACTACCTTTATCAAGCAATTAATATGTACAAATTTGATCATATATTTTTTAAAGCTATATCAGTAGAGATAATGCGCTGTAGGGGTGAAGTTGATACAGGTTTTTCTGAGTTTTTATCAGTGAAGTTATCTTTGGGCAGTGTATAGTATCAGGCAGGAACTGAACAAAAGAAGAACTGCATGTAATGAAGCCTAACTCAATCCATAACTATAACTGAGGGACAATACATAACTAACAGAAACCGTTTTTCAAAAATAACTAGCTGCACAACATATTTCCCCTTAGAAACTATCAACTTACCTGTGGCAAAGTGTTTCAGGTTTCCCTGCAAATGGTTCTTAAATGTACCTCAGAGAGTACCAGTCAAAATGGCTGTCTTTCCCTCTTATTTTTCATATATATTCATGTAGCTAACCAATCAAATGTCAGCACATAAAAATACAACTTGAAAGTAATGTTATCATTGGTTGAAAATGTCAACTCTTTCTAATGTGTTTTTGCCATGTAATTTACCTCAGGATATTTAGACAGGGCTACAACTTGAATGGCTCTATGGAATTCCATCAAATTTGGGAAAATGGTAGGGACTGGTATGTAGTAGGGACTATTCAAAATTTGGTGAAAGTGTCTCCAGTGCTTTTTTGGTACATTAACTTCCCACATTTTTTTTTGCTGCATGTGCCGTTGCGCGTCCCGGTTCGCGCACCGGGTAGCTTACCGGCAGCAAAACGGGAGTCCGCCATCTTGCGTTAAGGTTTAATTTGGACACAAGATGGATGATAAACAATGCTGGGATTGTGTAAAAGGGGGCAAGAGAGACATATCCTGACCCCCTAGGTTTTGTGAGGGTGGATGAGGAGGCCCATATATGCCCAAAAAAAAAAAAACATTCAAATTTTCGCGCGGTTAGCGCCCAGTGCGCGAACCGGGTAGCGCTCCGGAAAGCGTAAATCGTGAAAATTTGTGAAAAAAAGTTACATTTTAAATTTATTTAGAGTGATCATAGTTAGGGTTGCTCTGAAAAGAGCTTTTGGGTCTGCGGAAGATTTAGGTACTTATAAGTAGGTACCAATACACAGTCTTAGATTCTGGATGAAAACTCTGTTCCCCTCATCTGAGAAGTGCACACCATCTCCTCTGTAGATATCTTGCATGTAGTAACGCAAGTTATTGTTGTAGATGGAGCCCGTTCCATGGTCTCTCATGTAAGCTGAAACATACTTATTTACATGCTTCCTCGCTTTCTCAATTTGTGGACAAAATTGATTGGACCACCTCCATTTCTGTCTTTGGCATATATTTGAATATACCAAGGCAGTTTGAGGAAAAAGTGCCATCAAATGCTCAAAGGTGTCCTTTAAAAGCATTTCCAGACCTACCCCAGTCAAAGTGCCCAAATCATTTCCTCCACAGTGCACTATTATGAGGTCAGGGTTCGGCAAATGCAAAAAGGTTTTCACCAATGGTATCAATTGGTGACATCTCAATCCTCTCTGGCCAATCCAGTTGATTTCCACATTTTGTAAATTGAGGTTGTGTAAATTTCTGTTATCAGCATACATGTGAGCCCAGTGGATGTAACTATGTCCAAGAATCCAGACAGAAAACATGGTGAGAGGAGGTTCTGCTGCAGTCAGATGAAGTGTGGGAATGAAATGGCAGTTGAAACAGTAGGAGTTTGTAATGAAAAAAACTGTGGAGTTTCAGTGCTAATGATTCAGTAGCAGTGATTGGTGGATTTTGATTGCTGAAAACAGAAAGTTAGGGTGCATGGATGTGTTCTTTGAAAGATGTATTTCGAATGGTTAAGAAAAAATCATTTTAAGAAACATTGCACTGGATAAGCAGGTGTACTGAGAGTTCAGAGTTCAGTTGAAACATTGTTGTGTGAACTTGTAAACATGAGAGGTCTGTCAGGAGGTAGTTGCTATGGAAAAAAGGCAGAAAGGGCAGAGGGGGGGGGGAAGGGTATTGATTTGAAAAAAGTGAGGGAAGAGTTTTGATTGGGTGACATGAGAGATATGTGTGATGAATTACAGCATTTCTGTGCCATTGTTGGTTGCAGCCTCTGGAGTGCATACCCTTTGCTCTGCTAAAGAAAAATTGGTGTGTGTCTGAGACTGTTTTGAAATTCAAAAAGCATTTGCTAAGGTGAGAAAAGATTCATTTAATTTAGATAGAGACTAGTATGCTTTAGGGAGAAAATTAGGAAGCAAGTTGTGTATGTAAAATGTTGCTCTGTGTCAAGTGTTTTACAAAAAGATTTTGTTTCTTTGAGAAATTGTAATTGGAGATAATGTGAAGTATTAGTACTGACAGGGTGTGCTTGTACATAGGAGCTGTGCTGTGTTTTCAAATTATGACTTGAAAATCGTTTTTTAAAGAAAAGGAATGCTTTTCAAATTTATGAGAAGGAAAAAATGGTGTCTGCTTCTTTACACAAATATTTCACTTCCCCATGAATCAGGGAGAATAATTTGCTTACTTGATGTGTTTAAAAACGTTTCTTGAAGTCATTTAGGTTTCTTGATATGTACTGCTAGAGTTTCATAGCCAGCATAGGGCAAATTTACAAGGCCTTTGAGCCACTTTCACGTGATTTTCCCCATGTTAAAAGTGACGCAAACGTGGTGCAAGGGCCTTGTAAATACACCCCCATGTGTGTTAGGGCATTTTAAGTCACTTCCCCATGAATCTGAGAGAATAATTTGCTTACTTGATGTGTTTAAAAACGTTTCTTGAAGTCATTCAGGTTTCTTGATATGTACTACTAGAGTTTCATAGCCAGCATGGGGCATATTTACAAGGCCTTTGAGCCACTTTCACGTTATTTTCCCCATGTTAAAAGTGACGCAAAAGTGGTGCAAGGGCCTTGTTAATACGCCCCCATGTGTGTTAGGGCATTTTAAGTCACTTCCCCATGAATCTGGGAGAATAATTTGCTTACTTGATATGTTTAAAAACGTTTCTTGAAGTCATTTAGGTTTCTTGATATGTACTGCAAGAGTTTCATAGCCAGCATGGGGCATATTTACAAGGCCTTTGAGCCACTTTCACGTTATTTTCCCCATGTTAAAAGTGACGCAAAAGTGGTGCAAGGACCTTGTAAATACGCCCCCATGTGTGTTATGGCATTTTAAGTCACTTCCCCGTGAATCTGGGAGAATAGTTTGCTTACTTGATGTGTTTAAAAAACGTTTCTTGAAGTCATTTAGGTTTCTTGATATGTACTGCTCGAGTTTTATAGCCAGCATGGGGTATATTTACAAGGCCTTTGAGCCACTTTCACGTCATTTTCCCCATGTTAAAAGTGACGCACAAGTGGTGCAAGGGCCTTGTAAATACGCCCCCATGTGTGTTAGGGCATTTTAAGTCACTTCCCCATGAATCTGGGAGAATAATTTGCTTACTTGATGTGTTTAAAAAACGTTTCTTGAAGTCACTTAGGTTTCACAATATGTACTGCTAGAGTTTCATAGCCAGCATGGGGCATATTTACAAGGCCTTTGAGCCATTTTAAAACACATTTTTAAAACCCATCAAGTAACCTAAGTGACTTCAAGAAACGATTTTAAACACATCCTTTAAGCAAATTATTGTAGAAGCATTCCATTCCATTGCTACTATTTGTGGGTTTTAAATTTGTCTATGCTGCTAAATTACCGTAGGTAGAATTGACAACTAGTGTGTTAATTGTTTGCCTACTGTTATTGGTTTAATGTTTCGTAATAGTGGTTAATACAATTTTTTTTTTAAATTTACCACAGATTCAACTCAAGATCTTTTGAGAAAATTCAAAAATGCCCTCAAGGCAAAGAAAAAGAAAAGAAGCAAAGCGACTTACACCCCACCTTGGTAAACCTTTGCAGCAGTCCTCTACAATAAAAACTTGTCAAGTCACCAAAAAAACTCCGGGTAAGACAACAAAATCTTTTTTAAGAAACATTTGCAGACGAAAAAGTATCACTACAGAACATGTTTTAGTCCAGAAGAAGAGAGCCAATTTAAACGGGAAGGAAAGACCCCTCAAAAATGTTACTGCTAGAGCAAGAGGTAACTCTGTGCATGGTAGTAGAAGGATAAATCAGTTTAGGGACATTCGTAGACGAATGTTCCGCAACAGGATAATTGACAATTTGTTAAAAAATATTAAGAAAGGTCAACAGAAAGTGGCTTTTTATAAGAGAAAGAAAAATGTAGAGAAAATTATTGATCAGGCTTTCGGAATTAAGCTAAAGTTATTTATTTTGATAATCAATAGAATTAGGAAACTAAACAAGGCAATTTATGATTTCAAATCAAATAGTAGATGGAACAGAACAGTTAATCGTACTAATTTTTGTGAAGTTGTTTCAGGAGAATGGATGCATAGTTCAAGTTGTGAGGCATTTTTTAATGAGGAGAGTTATTTCCAGGACAATGATTTGGTGCATGCAGTTGACACCAGTGGTCGAGCATATGAGGTGAAAGACGGTTGTCCGGTTGAAAAAGAAAAACTTGTGTCAACAGAGGCAGAAGAGGTGTTAGGTAATGAAGTTTTAGGGAGACGTCCTAAGGGACCAGTGTACACCTGGAAGTGTAGTAGTATTTGCAGTGTGCAACAGGATTCCATCAATTTGCATTGTGATTTTGTACGGACATTTAATAAGAAAAGTTTAAAACAGAAAATGAAGTTGTTGCAAGAATTAGATCCTTGCAGAGTGAGAGAAGTGACAGGTTTGCATGGTTATTCACTGGCTTGTCTTTCCAGGAGAGTATGCCAGAGTGTTTTTCATCATTTCAGGATGCTAGCAGTGCATCATAATAAAGTGAGGAAATTAGTTAGAATGTTGTATTATGCTAAGAGTCCAGCAATTATGCTTAAACAATTAAGCACTGCTCTTTTGCATGGTTCTGAAGTAGATGTGAAGAATATTTGTGAAGAAATTGAGTTTTGTTACTTTGCTAGTAAAGAGAACAATGTTGAAATTGACCCAGTAGAAGAAGGTAATGTGGAAGAGAGTGTACAGATTTCCAGTACAGATAAGTTCCACAAGGAAATTTCCATCTTTCAGGTGAAATCAAGTGAGAGGCCTAATTTCACTTGTGTGTGTTGTCGACGGACTTATTAGAAGAATTGCGATTCTCCTATTAACATGACCAGAGAATCTGGATTTCATTAAAGACACGGAGGCTAACATTATGCATACAACTTTTAATGCAGTCCAAGCATAGCCGCATATGTCACAAAGCAAAAGTTCCAACTTAGAATACATATGAACCAACAATAGCATGAATCACTAGGTAATCAGCCTCTTTTAAATGCGGCTCCAAGCAAGATAAGTCAACTTCCTACTTAGCTCATGAAAAGTCTTATATTTTAGAGTTTAAGATTAGTATTTTAATATTAATTTACCTTAATACCGTATACTGAGTAACCCTCTTTTATCCCTACAGGAGTAAATATTTATATATACAATGAAAGGATATATATATGCAATGTTATGTTATAAGGTACAATGTTATAAGGTACAGTAACACCTTTTCACTCCTTGTTTTCGGTTTCACAACCTCCAATTTACGGAGGTTGGCTTCCGTTTTTTCCTTCCCTTCGTTTGTCTTTATATTTCATGAATGATACTAAGTCTTTGAAACTAGCGCGTGAAATGTTTAAAAGCACACATTGACTCGCGTTGCACGTGTAGTTACCTTCCCCACTGCTTTGGAGTTCATTTATATTTTAGGAAAGCTTTGCCATGCTCGAGGCTCCATGTTTCTTACTGCGCTTCATTTCTTTGATTATAAATTGGGAAATTATAATATTTAGTTACCTCTATTAACATAATCCGATTATCTGTGTAACACCCCCCCCAATTACCCCCCAATTATCAGAAAGTTTATTATATTATAAAAATAAAAAAAGGAAATCAGACAGTTATAATTGATATTTACAAGTTATATTATAAAAAAAAAAAAATGAGAGGATCAGACATTTATATATATTTATTTGACTAACATGTCTGACTCAGATTCGGATTCAATTCATGGTAATACTGTTGAATCTGATTTTACTAATGATGCCATCAAAAAACTTATCAATAAGGAAATGAGATCATGCATGTTTTCTACTCTCTCTCAAGTTATGTCATCTAAGATATCCTTGATGCATGAAAACGATTATTTATCAGATCTGGACATAACAGAGGTTAATGATCTCACTGAACAAAGGGGTAAGAGGCATAAAAAAAAGTAACAATATTGATTATACCCCAGAGAGCACGGGAGGTCTTAGCACCTCAGGTTTTACAGGAGGTCCTCGCACCTCATTTGCCTCAGGTGTCCCTTGCGGCACAAATATGAAAGGTGTCCTTAGCGGCACAAATTTAATGGGTGTCCCTCGCGGCACAATTTATCAAAGTGCTCTAGACAATGATCCTATTGATATTGATGATGGCTCAGAATTTCCTGACGAATATATTCTTGATCTCGATGAGGATGATCAAGATATTGATTCCTTTCTCTTAAATGATAATAATAGTCCTTCATCTTCTAAGGATAGTATTTTGGACCCTTTGGGGGAGGAGATGGTCTCCCTTTTAACATTAAACACCCTAGAAGCTCAGAGTGGACCCCACACGAGTATGTATCTAAATTCATAACTAAATGGATTAGAAATCCTTTAGAAAGAGACCTTCAATCGAAGGTAAAGTTTGTCAAACTACTAACCTTGACCCAGAATTAATTACCTACCTATTTAAATTAGGGAGAGACCAGCGTAAAGGCCTGGAAAGATCGCTGAAGATCTGTCAAGATAAAGTTCTCGACATTCTAGGACCCCTAACAAAAATAATCGACGCAGCAGAAGAGAGTTACCTTAATGGCTGCCCTCTTGATACACACTCCATTCGGGGGTGGAGCCAAAGGGCACTAGTCCTCTTAGGCAACTCGAATGTGGGACTTAATTGTGAAAGAAGAAGAGTGGTCCTCACTAAAATTAGCCCTAAACTAATCGATATGGCTGAAAAGGAAACCTCAATTAATCCAAAAGGTTTACTTTTTGGAGAAGATTTAATAAAAAGTTTGGGCAAATATGTATCGACCTTTACCGCTTTCGATAAAGCGCACCAGAACATAAAAAAAGTTTTTAACAGCAACCTTTTTGGAAGGGCCGGTAGAAGGGGGCTATCTTCCGTCCGGTTCAACCGACGCCCCTTTCCAAGAAACAGAGGGAATTTTGGTAGAGGATACCATCCATCCAACCAACCACAGTTCTATCCACCCAGAGGAAGAGGTTTTCGCTCGAGAGGATTCCGAGCTAGAGGAGCACCTGCCGAATCCACCCCTCAAAGTGAGTACAGCTTCCCCTTCCCTTTCTTCGAATCCAAAAGTGGATGGGAGACAAATTCTTTCACCACAATTGGAAAATTATTACACTAGACCCCTGGCTTCTAAACACTGTTCTCGGTTTTTCAATAGATTTCATCCAGACTCCAATCCAGAACTCTCTCCCAAGACAGATTCCCCTTACACTAGATCAAGAACAAATCATAGAGGAAGAAATGTCCTCAATGCTAAAAAAAGGAGCAATTTTAGAGGTTCCCATGGAATTTATGAGATTAATAAGTACTCTCTTCCTTGTGGAAAAGAAAGACAAGGGTTGGAGACCGGTTATAAATCTCAGAGAACTCAACAAATTCCTTGTCTACCAACATTTCAAGATGGAGGGCATCCATCTTCTCAGAGACCTCTTACTAGATGGAGACTGGCTGGTCAAATTAGATCTGAAGGACGCCTACTTTGCCATTCCCAGGGCAAAGGAACACCAACCCTTTCTTCAGTTCATTTGGAAAAACCATCTCTTTCAATTTCAGGCTCTCCCCTTCGGTCTCTCCTCTGCCCCAGGGTGTTTCACCAAGGTACTGAGAGCAGTTGCCTCATGTCTAAGAGAAAAAGGTATTCGTCTCATCATCTACTTAGACAACATCCTTATTCTTTCTCAAGATTATGCTCAAATCATCAAAGATCTCAAGACAGTTATAGACCTCTTAGAAAGTCTGGTTTGGGTTTTATCATAAACAGGGAAAAATCCATTCTAATTCCCTTAAAGAAGACACAACAGAATGTCTTCTTCTCCCTCTCAAGAAGATTGCCAAAATCATAAAGGAGATAAGACATTTATTGAAACAAAAAAATCTCACCCTAAGAGAACTAGCCAGACTTTTAGGCCTTCTATCTTCTTCCATTCAGGCCATTTTTCCGGGGCCATTGAATTATCAAGCCCTTCAGAGAATAAAAGCAAGAGCTCTCAGATCAGGTCTTTGGTACGGAGATCGAATTTCCTTAAACCCAGAAGCAATCTTAGAACTAACATGGTGGTTAGACAATCTAGATGCATGGAATGGGAGAACGATCTTTTGTCAGCACCAGATTTTATTCTAGAATCGGATGCCAACCTTCATGGCTGGGGTGCTTGTCTACAGGACCAAAACACTGGAGGTATTTGGTCGCAGCAAGAGTCCCTGAAGCACATCAATTATCTAGAATTAACTACAGGGCGTTATGCTCTAATGAGCTTCAAACGCTTCCTTCAAGGAAGATCAGTCATATTGAAAATGGACAACATGTCTGCCGTCGCTTACATAAACCGTCTAGGAGGGACCAAGTCAGAAGACCTCTCCAATCTAGCAAAGAAGCTTTGGTTTTTCTGCCTAGAACACAAAATCTCTCTGAGAGCTGAATACTTTCCCGGGAAATCCAATCTTTGCGCAGATTGGAATTCAAGATTCATCTTGGATTACAGCGATTGAAAACTCAACACTTCTGTTTTCAACTCCCTGAATCATTTCTGGGGCCCATTCCAAATAGACCTATTTGCGAGCAGATTGACTACCCAATTGGTATCCTATTTCAGCTGGATGCCCGATCTCGGTGCTCTAGCAGTGAATGCTTTTCTCCAATCTTGGGAAGGGATCAACGCTTATGCCTTCCCTCCATTCGCAATGATCCAGAGACTCCTTCAGAAAGTGAGACAAGAACATTCCTCAATTGTCCTAGTAACTCCGTTTTGGCCATCCCAAGCATGGTTCCCAACAGCTCTGGAACTAACCTACGATTTTCCCTTCCTAATTCCTCCTCTGAAAGATCTTCTCACAGACGCAGACGGTCAAATTCACCCTCTTACTCAGACAGGGAATTTGAACCTTCTTGCTTGGAAGGTGTCAGGAGATCTAACGATCTCGCAAGACTTTCGTCAACAGCTTCAACTCTCCTTGGAGAGTCGTGGGCCCCTGGGACACATTACCGGTACAACAACAGACTAAGTTAGTGGATTTATATGCAAAAAGTGAAATTATAAAACAATAGTGAATGGAAGGATTTTGCAACATACTTGATGGTAGAAAATTGTTTTGATTTGGGATCGGATCAACGTATGTGTACTTATTGTTTTAACAAATTAAATCAAAACCGGATGCCTGCTAGAGTGGTTCATAATAATCTGGAATTGGTTGACATTCCTTCTGAACTGAAGGATTTAAATACTTATGAATCTATTTTGATTCAAAGTGTCCATCCTTTTCAGGCTATTGTTCGAATGGAGCCTAAGACAGGGAAATTGCCTCCTTCAGATTTACAGAGAGGATTAAAGGGAAGAGTTGTTTATTTGCCTCTAGATTTGAAGAAAATATTGATACAATTGGTGTAGACAAAGTGGAAGAGGAACCTCTGGTTATCCTAGTTAATGGGGTTCCGACAAAGAGTAAGAAAATCTGGCAAGATTTAGTGGATGTTAGGAAAGTCAAAAAGGCAACGTTGTATTTGATGAAAAACAATGAGTACTACAAGAATGTATGTGTTGCAGAAGAGGAACTAAGTGAAGAAGAGGACAGCGATTTGTGTGCTGGACAAATAGAGAAAGTAGATGCCTCTAAAAATGAAGAAATATATGAATATTATAGTGTTCATCCTTTGCATTCTAAAGAAGTCATGGGGAATGCTATTGAGTTGTTTCAAATTAAACAAGCCAAAGGGAGTCCCATTAGTGTTTGGGAGGAAAGTTTGGAAGCTCGGTGTTTTCCACAGTTATTTCCAACAGGTCCAGGAGGAAGATATGATGAGCCACTTGATCAAATTCCTGCTTCTGAATACTGGACTTTACGATTGTATGCAGAAGATCCTAGGTTTCATCAATGCATTCCCTATTTGTTTCATCTACTGTACGAAAGTGATCTGTCTGGACTGTCTTATGCAGTGAACCACATCCTGAAAAGTGGTGTACAGCTGCAAAATATCTCGGCAAGGGAGTTTATGGATAAAGTCAACGTGCAAGACAGTATTTTGGATTCTCACCTGATTAATCTCATGGCATGTCAGCGTGGTACTAATGAGTATCGGTACCATCGTCATGGTGACTTAAAATGTATGCTGAGGAACTTAGGAACTCCCACATGGTTCCTCACTCTCAGCTGTGCAGAGTATGGCTGGGAAGACTTACTTGAATTTCTACGAGAGGCAAATGGAAACATTGAAAATATCGAATTCAAGACACCCGGAGAACTGTGGATCCAGTCAATGTATGCAAGTACTTCAATCATAGATTTGAAGCTATGATGTCTTTCATTACGAACAAGAAAAATCCACCTCTTGGAGAAGTGTTGGATTTCTTCTGGAGAAAGGAGTATCAAGCAAGAGGTGCTCCTCATATACATATGCTGCTATGGATCAAAGATGCACCCAAATTTGGAACAGATCCGGATGACTTAGTGATGAGTTTCATAGAACAGTATTCTACATGTGCTGTTCCAAAGACAAAGGAAGACAAAAGTTTAAGAGAACAAGTTTTACGCTTTCAAAACCATCGTTGTGGAAAGTACTGTCGTCGTAAATTCAGAAACAAGAACAAGTTCTATACAAAATGTCGTTTTGGGTTTCCACGATCAGTGATATCTAAAGGAAGAGTGAACAATTTGATGTCTTCGCTGCGACATAATGTGACGAGGAAATCACCCAAAAATACATACAATTTAAAAAGAAACGAAGAGTCCAAGTACATCAACGACTACAACCCAGTGATTTTGTCCATGTGGAATGCTAACATGGATATACAGTTTGTGGCTGACAACTGTATGGCTGTGGCTCGGTATGTGACGTCTTATATCACAAAAAAAGAAAGGACAGAACTGAAGGATATGTGGGATGACATTTCACATGAAAAGAGCCTCAGTAAGAAGTTGTACAGTTTCAGTCTAAAGATGTTGTCGCATCGAGAAATCGGAGCATACGAATGTTCTGATCGGTTATCTTCAGCAAGTCTCTATGCCAAATCTAGGAGTATAATTTGGGTGAGTCTTGGTCTTGCTGCAACACGTAATCGAGTTCTGAAACCTGTACGGGAAATTGAGTATTTGGCGGAGAAGGAGCCAAACAGTACAGATATTTTGAAGACCAACATGTTGGATACATATTATCCAAATAGAAGCAGTCACCTCGAGAATGTTTGTCTGTATGAGGTTCTACAAAATTACATATTCAAGAGGAACATCAAAGAAGATATTGATAAAGGAGTGTATGCTGTAATTGGAAGTGAGGGATGTCTGGTCAAGCAAAGAAAATGCCAATTGGTAAATCATCGAAAATTGAGTTGCGAATCTCCTGAAAGAAAAGAGTTTTTCTATTGAGCTCTTTTGCAACTTTTCAAGCCTTGGCGTGCAGAAGAGGAACTGCTTGGAGATTTCCTCTGTTATGAAGATTCTTTCAATGCAGCCAAGGAGTCCATAGAATGTCCTGTTTTTCCAAAATATCTAGAAATGTTGAATGCAGAAATCGAGCAGGAAGCAACAATTGCAGCCGAGATTGCTAGAGACAGTTCTCAGGACAGTCAGAGTTCCACTTCATTGAGTCAGGATCCACTAGGAGGACCAGTTATCGAAAATGAAGCTGCCACTGCCATGACTGAAGTGGAAAGAGCCATGGCACATGCTCAGGAGGATGCGGTTAACTTAGAAGATTTGGAAAGACAACTCAACGTTGAGCAGAGGAAAATATATGACGAAGTTACCAACCAAATTGATCATGGATTAAGTCATGAGAAGAAAGAGTGCTCATGTACGTCGTTGAAGCCTGTCTGACTGTACGTGAGTGGAGAAGCAGGAACTGGAAAAAGTTTCCTCATTAAAGCAATTTCATGTTATTTGCAGAAAATGACTTAGTCATCGCTGTCTTGTGTTGTCACCGCTCCAACTGGACTGGCAGCACATAACATTAAAGGTATTACTTTGCATCGTCTACTGATGCTGCCAGTGGAGCATGATAACAAATTACAATACCACAAGTTATCTGGAGATGCTTGTTGTGAAGTTTCAAGAGTCCTAAAGAAGATGAAACTTCTTATCATTGACGAAGTAAGCATGGTTTCCAATGTCATGCTTGCCTTTGTGCATTTGAGAATGCAAGAAGTTC
This sequence comes from Lissotriton vulgaris, assembly GCF_964263255.1. Classification (NCBI taxonomy): domain Eukaryota; kingdom Metazoa; phylum Chordata; class Amphibia; order Caudata; family Salamandridae; genus Lissotriton; species Lissotriton vulgaris. The sequence goes on along the minus strand of NC_141694.1, from coordinate 1,317,374,768 downwards.
TTAAAACAGAGTATGATGTGTTATTTGGTAAATGTAAATGTAAATGTAAAGCTCATTTATATTGCGCTAACAATCGCTCCAAGGAGCATCTCGGTGCCAATAAAAGGACAACCAGATGTAAAGGTTGCCTTGCTGCTTAAGGAGACCAAAGCCGGAGTCACACTAGTGCTCTGGCAGTTGAGTCTGGAAGATTGTAAATCCAGGTTTTCAATTGTTTGCGGAAATCGGATTCCTTGTCCAGTGCTCTTAATGGAGGGGGTAGGGCATTCCATGCTTTGGCACCCAATACCGCTAGGGATTTGCCCCCGCGGGTTTTGAGTCTGAAACCTGGAATGGTCAAAAGATTGGCATTTGAGGACCGTAGTGCGCGCTTTGGACAGTATTTTACAAATTTTTTCCTTAGGTAGATGGGGCCTGAATTATGTACAGCGCGAAAGGTGATAGTCAATACTTTGTGGAGGACCCTTTTAGTTATAGGCAGCCAGTGTAATACATTAAGGGCTTTGGTTGCTGAGGATTTTCTTGGCCATTTCAGAACCAGCCTTGCCGCCGCATGCTGTACCATCTGGAGTTTATGGGTGACCACCTTATTGGTACCAGCATACAGGCTATTGCAATAGTCAATACGAGAAGTAACTAATGCAATCGTGACTGTTTTCCTTGCTTCGAGGGGCAGAAAGTCAAAGAACTTTCTGAGCAGTTTTATTACCCCGAAGCAAGTGCCTGCCACTTTTGACGCCTGATGTTTAAAGGATAAATCGGCGTCAAACTGTACCCCAAGGTTACGAGCCGAGGAGGTAGTGTGGGGTGGTATTTCAGCCTTCTCGGGCCACCACAGTCTGGGGATGAATTCATTATTTGGGCCTATGGGCATGATCTCGGTCTTGCCTGTGTTACATTTTAAGTGGTTTTTCCGCATCCACTCAAAGGTGGCTGTTAAGCAGCACTTAAGTTTTTCCTCCCAGACCTGGTTATCTTTGTCCATGACCAGGATCAGTTGAGTATCGTCGGCATATGCTATTACATCTATGCCGTAGGACGATATCAGCTGTATCAGGGGTGCGGTATAGACATTGAACAATGTCGGACTCAGACTCGAACCTTGAGGTACTCCCGTTGACAGTGACTTCTCACTGATGGCAAACACATCATGGTTTTCGGTGATCTTCTGCAGCTGACACCAGTGAAAGGACAACCAGTGCTTAAACTACTTACGCACGAAGATACCAGAAAGTGCCTAGGAAGCATTGGCAACGTTAATATATGGTTAAACTTCAATTATGCTGAACTGCGTGAAAATATGCGTCAGGCGAAGGATGAAGATTATAAGAATATTCTACAAGATGTTAGAATCGGAAAAGTGACCGAGCATGGGAAGGAAGCTTTACATGCACGATTATTGTCAAATTTGTATCCTGATGAAGACGTTCTGCCAGAAAAAAAAATTCAGAAAATTACGGAGAAGAAATCTGGGATATGTTTGATGCCAACTCTGCAAGAATGTTCCATCTTCAACAACAAAATGTTGAATTTAGAAAACCAAAACATAGTGAAACTGGAAGCTATTGACAGAATTGAGCATATGGGAGCAACAATTATTTTGTCTGAAAATTTGAAATCTAAATTGGATTCTTTAGAGAAGACTATATCTAAGACTGCTGGTTTTGAAAAGACTCTCAATGTGTGCTTAAATTGCCGTATTATTTTGAGAAGGAATTTAAATGTTGAAAGAGGTCTGGTAAATGGATCAATGGGTAATGTTGTTGATTTTGAGAAATACAGAAATAGAGATGGAATTGAATTTATAAAAATTAAATTTGATGGCATTGAGGATGTACAGCAAATTGGTTGTTGCTCTGCTAGGTTTTTGCTTGTTAAAGACTTATATGTTCGCCGTAAGCAGTTTCCTGTTTGCTTGGCATATGCGGTGACAATCCATAAATCGCAAGGTTTAAGTGTAGACAGTGCTTTGGTGAATATTGGCAGTTCTGTGTTCAAGGAGGGTATGGCTTATGTGGCATTATCACGAGTCAGAACTTTATCTGGATTGTACTTGATTGAGTGTGATGAGACAAACATTTGTGCAGATCTAGATTGTGTTAAGGAATACAATAGGTTAAGAAGAGAGTATGCGCCACATTTGCCTCAATATCCTTTGTTTGAAAAATGTGTGGTAGGCCGGAAATGAAGAAATGTAACCAATAGTAGGGAGGTTGTAGCAAAAACACGAAAAGTCGATGAACCCGAAATGGTGAGCAGAAAGAAAATGGATGCTATTCAAGATGTTGTTGGTTTTCAATTTGAAAATAGTTCTGGTGTCAACTGCTATGCTAATGTAGTGGTTAATGTTGTCTTTTCTCTAGAAACTTTAAAAGAACAGATTGTGGTCAATTCGGATCAAAGATTTTACTGTTTGTTAAATTCTGTGTTAGAGAAATGTAGCACTGATAGAAGAAAAATAGAAAGTGTGTCTGAAATTCGAAATCTCTTAGACAAATGTTCAGGTCAAACGCAATTCTCTCAAAATATTCAGCAGGATTGTCAGGAGTTTTTAATGTATATGCTTGATGTATTGCAAGATAAAGGTGTAGATGTAGATCATCTGTTTGGCCTTTCTTATCAATGGCAGCATGACTGCGAGAACTGTAGGCTATCAAGTACTACTAGTGTAGACTCAGAAAGATTTATATATTTAACTTTGCCTGACAGTAAATCAGTATCCTTTAATAAGCTAGTAAAAGCAGCCGATCAAAACATGGTGTAGCCAATGTAAGTCTGCAATGATGTCCACATTATTTATACGAAGTTATGGCCAGTATGTCATTTTAATGTTCCAACGATGTAGGTCTGATGGAACTAAATTGACAACTTTAATTAAAAGTTTTGTGGCTTCGCAGTTGTCAATATCAGGAAGGACTTTTGTAACTGCAGCAATTATATATCATGACGGTCCTTCAACAACTTCAGGACATTACACAGCTTATTTAAAATCTGGAAACGGCTGGTTATTCTGCAATGATTCTGTTTTAACTTTCAAAAAACGTTTACCTTTTGACTTAAAAAATTCTTACCTAGTGTTTTTACAACCAAAATTTTAGGGAAGGAAAGTGGCCTCTGAAGATTGGAGCAGTTGATAAATTTTAGTCTGCTGTTTTAAATTGCTTTGTCAATAAGAGTGATCATAATAAATAAAAATGTAAAGTAGTCATAGAGGTACATAACTGGCCTATAATGATTCAAAGAGTTGATATGATTTACTCTGTTGTTTTGAATTGCTTTGTTAGTAACTGAGATCAAGAGAATGAAAAAATTGGAAAAGTCATAGAGGTAGTGTAAGTGTGCCTCATAGTAAGTGGTATCAATGTTATAGGAAATGTGAAACATGAGTAAACTAGAAAGGGAGATATTATTAGTACAAGATTGTGAAAGTGATTTTAGACGTTTTCTTTCTGAAAGTCGGGGAAAAAGAAAATGACGGGATTTGCTTTGAGGAATTCGAAGAGTTTAAAATGGCTCTTACACGATTTGGCCTTGAGGAGAAGTGTGGTAGAGAGCGAAAAGTCATTTATTGTTTCTAACATATTACTCAAAAAGAAAGAGCTTTTCTTTCAGAAAGTGGCGGGCACGGATTTTTTAGAGCACAACAGAGTATAAGCTGTTCATAGCATATCATTCGACGTCATCGAAAGTAAGTGTACTTTTGATGAGTTCTGATTTGTTATATTATATGGGTTTTTTAAACACAATCATTTTGATTGTGGTTTTTTTCCCCGCTGTTATATGATGAATACCTTCAACGCTGTTCTCAGTTGTCATCAGTGAAGTCATCAGTGATATCACTGACCATGTCATGAATGATGTAATATGTGACATCATCAGCAGTGGATTGCGGGTGCGCAATATATAGTTAGTGCAACTAACTATATATGCGAATTTCAATGGTTTTGTGTGAGTAAAATAAGGTTTTGTAAATGCTAATTCCTAACTATATATGGTCTATAACCTATGGTTTTTTCAGTGAATATATATATATATATATATATATATATATATATATATATATATATATATATATATATGCAACTCACTAGAATGTACTTTAGCATTAAGCACATGTGCCCTCAAGACCTTTCTGATTCTTTGGAAGTCAGTGCCCTGGTTGGAATTAATACAGCTTTGACTATACTGTCTTTAATGTGAACAAGAATTTGTTGGTTTTGAAATACAATCAAGGTGAACACTAGTTCTGCCTGCCCTGTTTGAATTGCATTTAACGTTTTACAGTTTTTGTTTATTTCTGCAGACAAAAACCCTTCTGCCAGTACATTAATTGGGGATGCTCACTGTATGTATGTGTACTGTTTTACTAACTTTTGATTCGCTGGAGCTAGAAAAGTATTTGTTATAATGTGGCACCTTTGCAGCAGATGAAGGAATGGATGTCAAGTCCATGTTTACGGCATGCAGTTGCATTTATCCAGTGGAACCACCTGCATCTAATTTGGCATCTCATCCGGAGCACATCGTTGTGTGTAAAGTGCTTTCATTGTTGTTGTGTTTTGAGAGATGCAGCATCTAGCCTAGCGTATCTTGATTATTATTATTATTATTACTTCTTACAAATACCTCAAAATCCAGCCACACACTGACCTGTCAGACAAGCCTGTCGGGCAATGCCTGATTGCCCAATACCAAAATTTTTGGGTGGAAGCAACGTGTTTTAATTTTGTTAATTTTTGGGAAATGAAAGGCCGCCTTTCTTTGCAATTATGTTTCAGCATATTTACTCCTGGTAACACAAGCCACATAAATACACTCCACACCATGATACATAATTCCAATCACCATAATTTCCCTCAAAGCCACACACTTCCAGGCCACATCATTCAACTCTACTTGGGTGAAAGACATTGTCATTTACAACGCCAATAGCTCTAACTCTCAAACATGCAAGACATATTGCATTACAAATAAATGTGTGTTTCCCCTGGTTGATTGATCACCTAAACCCGGGAAAACACACATATATAAAAAAAAAAAGGGGGTTTAGACCAGTAAGATAGGGAATCTTATTAGAAAAATACAATCCAAAAGGTAAGGTGTGGTGATGTGTTTGCATGCAGGGGAGGCTCTGTGCAAAGGTTGAACGGTCATTTTCCGTAGCTTATTTTTGTATTTGGTTTCTATACTGAAGGTAATGAGGTGAACTTGCCCAGGCAGTATTATCATGTTTTCATATCATAAAATAATCATGTACTATGATCAAAACATGTGCTTCCTAATACAGCATAATTTGCCTCTTCTTGCCTCATAATTTAGTCAACACTGTCCAATAATTGGGTGCTGTGCAGCCACATGATTCCAGTGACCCTGGTGATAGCACTATATGTTTTCACAAGTGCCACACCTGTGCACAACATTGCTGGGGCTACTATGTGAATGTGTGCTTCTTGAAATCACAGGTTGATATTTGGCTTCTGGAAATTACTTTTATACTGTCTAATGTGAGGCGACTAACCCAAAAATAAAGTTTTGCATAAGCCATAACAAAATTATGCAGTGATATTAGGTATGTGGCAAAGTGAAGTAATACAGTCTATTTTTAGTACCTTGGCAAACCAGCAGATTCACCGAAAAAAGTATGTTTTTGTTTATTTACTGTTGCATACATCTCACAGACGCACACACCTAACGACTGCTTTAGAACAATACTTCTGTCTTCTACGTAGGACAGAGTTTTAGAAGGAAGGTTTTAGCCAGTCAGCAGAGATGGCGTCTCGGTGGATAGCTGCTGGCCAGGCCCTAACTCAGGTTATGTAGGACAGCTCTGAGGCAGGATCAGAGACTAAGACAGAAGATACTGAGACCACATTTGAGGGAGAGGAAAATGGAGCAGAATCTGGAAGTGATTTTCAGTAGGTGGAGTTACATCCGACGACTTATCTTTCAGTGATACAGAGGAACATGATGACGACAGTCATGCTGTTCCTTCCCAAGAATAGTTTGTGCAGCCGGGCGACTACAAAACGTTAGACCAACCAGAGAGCAGGCACGTGTTTGGGGTAAGCACAGACGAAGTGCTTTCTTGGCAGCCCACAATTTAGTTCAGCCCTAAATTCCGCCTTTCACTGGCAAAGCTCTGATCTAGCGGAGGTAATTCTATATTGCTTTTGTAAATCAGCCATCATTACAAAAGGTTGCAGATGAAAATGTTGCCACAAACGGTCAGTTTTCCAAATTATTTTCAATATTTTTTAATTCCTACAGTTATTTTCCTTGACAAACCTAGAGGGATCTACACATATGACCTGTTGCTGAATTCCGAATTTGGTCTAATCTTCGGACATGTATAGTTTTCCTGGACCACTCCCTGGTTTCATAATGGTTTCAACCACAAAATGGAAGTCGGTTGAGAACACAGAAAATTGAAAAAATGGGATACCTCTTTGAAAAAAGCCAAAAATTGTGTACAAAATATGTTTTTTCAATTTAGCTCTGCATGTTCCTGAAAGCTGGGAAGAAGGTGACTTTAATACGGTAGACCGTTTTTTAACCAATTTTTAGGGGGAAAAACAGACACTTTAATCTGGACCACTCTTTTCCTATTTCTTTAAAACAAAACTTTAAATTCTGCTATATTTTGTCTATTTTCTTGGCCCCTCCAGTGCAATCCACAAACTGTGGGGACCTTTAGAATCTTCAGTAAAAAAAAGGGGTGCAAATTTGGTGTGGATACCTTATGTGGAAAAAAAGTTATGGAGCCTTAAGTGTCACCTACCCCAAATAGTAAAACAAAAAGGGGCTCAGCACCTAGGGGGAAAATGCCCAGCAGTTAGGGGTTAAAACGAGCACAATATTTGTTATTGTTTGTGTCCCATTGAGTCCCATGATTTATAATGTTCCATCCCACAACTGACTGCTCCTACACAAAATCATAGCAAGATTTCCTGTACAAATTAACATAATCGATCGTACATGATTCATCTACCATCTTTGATGTGTTGTGTAGCGACAGTTAATTGAGTCATGGGACATTACTATTAATACAAGGAAAGAAAGTATAGTTAGGCCAGAAATTCCTAAAATATTTCAAGGGAATCTATTGCTCTGAGGAAGTGGTAACTGAACCTGGAAGTATGCACGCAAACTACAAATGGATCCTGTTTTACAGGCTGCTCTGCACAAATGCAAAGAAATGGTGCAAATAACAAGTAAACAGCAATGGTTGTACTATGTAGACTGCAGTAAACTGTTGCACTTCTATAACTAAGAACTAAGGCCGGAAAGTATTTGACCGATGTCCAAGAACGGCCTTACTATGAATGTGGAGGATGAGTATTCAACCCTTGACTGGATAAGAGGAAGGACTATAAGAATGTTATCAATGTATTGGGAATTTCAATGTCCTCTCTTTATATAAAGAATGTGAAACTTGAGTAACAGCATAAAAAGAAACGTAAACAGAGTATATCAATGCGGATGTAAAGTTATTGGGAGTTTGATGAGGTTTTGTTCGTTATCATTATTAGCCTCCCCATACAAATTTACCAAAATATTTTAAAGTGCCAGCCAGTCGGTTTTGTGGACTGAAGCAGCGCAGGACCCCTGCTAACAGTTAACGCTAATACTAATTCATCTAGATTTCCCTGGGAAACGTTCACCGTGATTTGATATTAGGAAATGTTCTGCATATCGCATAATATTCAATATCCCACAATCATGTAATCAATCACAGATCGGATTGGAGTTTAACCTGGTAAGGCAGAATTTTAGGATGATGGCTCTATTTCCCTCAGGTTGTTTTTTACTTTGTCTTGTCTTCGAACGACAAGCAAGATTAAACGGTTTGATTTGGTCAATGATTGTATGCAGAAAGAATGTAATGCAAGCCAGTGTGTAACTCAATTGCAATACAGAGATATAGGGTATGACGGAGTTGCAGGGTTTCAAGGTCACAATTAAGATCCTGATTATGCTCTTATCCTGGAGCTCAGATTAGGAAGATTACTAAAGCATGAAGCGTGTATTTATATAACCGTGCTTTCTCCCCATGTATTTAGGTTACCCCTCAACTCATACAAACAGAAGGAAGCTTATTTGTTTTTGCTTTACCTTTTTACCAATATTTGAACTAAGATTAGGCTGCCTATCTTACCACTCATCCAGTGGCTGATGTCTTTTACATAATTACATAGATAAATCCATTTTACATCTCAATTGCTTGTGCCCTGAATTAAGTGTTGCGTGCAGAAAGCTTTGAAGATGTGTTTAATGTACTCGTCTTTCTGTATTCCTATTTGGTCTCAATGAACGGAATCCTCATATGCAAGCCTGTCTATTTACCTTGTTGGATGTCGCTTGCTCTCTCCTAGAAGCAATTCTTTCCCTGCAATTGTTTTATTGTTGTTTCTTGATCTAAGGTGGGAGAATGTTTAATTCCTTTTTAAATTTCTGTGTCCCGATAGGTACACCAGCCGCAGTAGAGGTTTTTAATGACTGTAGTCATTTCACTGTATTTTATTGTGGGATTTTTACTCGGTTTTTTACCTGCTTAAAGTACAACTTTAACACCCATTATAAATGTGCATCCACTTTTGTATTTTAGTGTTATACGTTGCAGATTTAGCCTCTCAAGTGAGCGTTTTGAAGTTCGCAGAGACAAGCGAGAATTAGAAGGCAGGCTTGTCGTATACCCAACTGTACCTTCGTCCTAAAGCCTTCTCGCATTCTTCCCACAATAAGGGGTAGACACTTGCTCATTAATGTCTATCTGGAGTTCTTTTGATCATGTGTTCCTTACTCTGCTTACAGCACTGAAGAAAATATATCAATGTAAAGTAAAAATGCACTGAAAGTAGCATTATGTGTTCTAACGATTCAGATGGAGAAGTGCTGGTCTATTGACAATGCTCGTCAAAATTAGGATATTTTTTGCCTTAGCTATATATTTTTTTTTTGCATAAAACATGGATATGACTTCTATGGGCTTTCCCAAGGATGTTTCCTTTTAAGCGAATAATGTGATTGGTTTCAAGATTTTGATGACTAAGTAATCAATAGTAGTAATCAGTGGCCTCAGGCCACAAGAAAGATTAGCGGATCTCGCATTGTCAGGGGTAGGCCGAGGCCGCCACACCACATTATTATGACGCCATGGCCAAAGCAAGAAGTCGGATACCAGTTGCACATGCAGTCGTGTAATCGGGGCACGAGAACACACTCATATACCATCCAGGGGTCATTCCCATCCCAACATATTTTAATCAATGAATGACTATTGCACAAGCATAACTATCTTTCTTCGTTTTAAACTCTGGATGGATAATGACACTGCAGCATCTATGAATGATGCAGTCCTCAAAATACATTATATCTATTGATAAATCATTAGGTAACATCTTATTTCAAAATCCCTCAATAAAAACAATAACAATTCAAAAAGAAAGGAATGTATACATTTCCATGAGGCCTGCGCATGCATACACCCGAAATGCATCTTGTAGGCCAGATAGAGGGTGAACCATATGCACATCACTCAGTTCACCACTATTTCTACCAACAAACAGAAATTAGCTTTTGGTGCCATAAAACCTATGAACACTTCAGTGGACTTTTTTTTAGAAGATCCGTGACCAGTTTAAGATCCTGCACCAAGATAAGGACATGTATTGAATTTGCCCCTTGACAAAACCAATCACACATTTATTAATGATAAAGTATTAGAAATTGAACCTTAGATGCCAAAGGATTTTGGATATTGAATCAGAGGTTTAAGTTAAATAAACATCTATTTACCTGTACACTGTGGTTATCTGGTACTGATATCTTTTATAGATTCACATGCTTGAATCTTGCCAGTCGTCATGGTGGGAGTACCACGGTAACAGTACAAATAGCAGTATTAACCCTTTCACTGCGGCGGCTATTCTGCCCCAGTGCTAAGGGGCGGGGGGCCGCGCGGCGCTCCCGCGCTGGTGACGGAACCGCTCCGTCACGCCCCTCGGGTGAGCAGTGCGTGTGACGGAACGGTTCCGTCACGGCCCTGCCCACTCAATGAAACGCGCCGCGCAGGCGCGGCGAGGGGGCCGTAACGGAACCGTTCTGTCACCAGCACAGCCCACCCGAGGGGCGTGACGGAACGGTTCCGTCACAAGCGTGGGAGGGGTTAAAACATCAACATAGACCTCCATAGAACAGAAAACTCACTTAAGTAACCTTTCAACCTTATTTAAGAACATCCAAAGTTCTGCCAATCACAGCAGCGACCTCAAGAGTTCCCTTTCCCTACAGAGCCACCATACCTCAGATTTTGAGCACAAGTGTATAGGTATACAAAACTCTGAGGTAACGGGTGAGCCTTATCGGGGAGGAGTGAGGGCTAAATGTGAATCTATAAAAGATATCCGTACTGGAGAACCACAGTGTACAGGAAAGCAACTTGTTTTTTCCAGTATTGTATCTTTTAAACAATCATATGCTTGAATCAAACAAGTAAGTAGTATAACCAAAATAAGAGAAAAAGAAAGGTGGCGGGTAGGCAAACTATCCCACGATGACATAAAATTGGAACATCAGAAAAACCTAGAAGAAAATATGTCAACAGTCTGTATATGATTACAGTTTTACAACCAACATGGAATTGTAAAATAACCAACCAGTATGTAAAGAACAAAAGAGGCTACACGCCGCCCTTCTTCCACCCATCGAGGCAGTAATGCTTCGTGAATGTGTGAACATTCGCCCAGATTGCTGCCCTGCAAAGGTCAGGAAGCCATGCTCCAGCAAACAAGGCCAAGGAAGTTGCCACTTTATTAGTTGAGAGAGCTTGCATTTTCGTAGGAAAAGGGCAGTCAGCCTTTTTATGAGAAAAGACTGCTTAAAAAGTCAGAGCTTTTATGAGCCAATGGTCCAGGTAGGGGAAACACCTTAAAAAACTATCAGTGCCATGCACTTGAGAACACCCTGGGAGCGGATTTCAAACCAAATGGAAGCACCACTTTGATATGCCGAGAGTGGAAGGGAATATAGGCATCGAGGAGATCGAGAGAAGCCAGATAATCCTCTTTTTCCGTGAGACGAAGAATCTCCTGAAGAGAGAGCATCCTGAAAGATTATTTTTTGATGAACTTGTTCAGCATTCTGAGGTCCATGATCTGTCTCCATTTTCCTGTTTTCTTTTTGATGAGGAAGAAGTGAGAATAAAACCCCTGATTTTGTTAGCTGAGGGGTACTTCCTCTATGGCCAGCTTGAGAAGAAGCGATTGTAACTCCTTTTTGAGATGCAGAAGGTGATGCAGCTGAACTTTCCGCGGTAGAACATTTAAAGGATGTTGAATGAATTCTAGGGTGTGGCCGTGCTAGATTATGTCTAGAAACCATTTGCATGAAAAAAATGGAGCTCCATTTCAGAAAGGATGTGGAGAAGACAGGATTGTGGAGTGGGACTATGGTGGCAGGGACCTGATTAACTTCATTGCCTTGTCCCTCCGGACAAAAGGTTGTTGCCCGTAGCCATCCCTCGTGACGCAGAACGGCCACTCCTGCCATTTGGTGAAATGCAGTATTTAAAACGTCCATGGAGATTTAATTGATCTCTGAAGACTCTCTTTCTCCTTCCAACAAAATTTCCTTAGCCTCTTTCTTTTAATCCTCCGGGAGAAACTCCAAGAAAGTAGAGATGTCTCACCACATCTGTCGGTCATATCTCCCTAGAGTGGCCATGGAATTAGAGGCTCTAATGGAGGTGGCCGCCAATGCAGAGAACCTCTTATCAATATTATCGAGGCAGCGCCCTCCTTGTCAGGTGGAGCTGTACACGGAGATGCTGGATTCTTGGCTCTTCTTTGTGCTGCCTATATGATGACAGAATCCAGCCTCGGATGACCAATGAGACATGTGGGCAAGTTGTCAAGAGCCTTGTATTTTTAATCTAGTTTTGGAATTTTAGATGGAACAAAAGCAGGTGTTCTCATTAGTTTCAGCCTTTCTTGCCATAGAAAAATCAACTATAGGGATTGCCTTTACAGAACGTTGGGTGCCTGGCTTAAAATCATATATGAAATATTCTGTGTGTTTAGCCGGTATTGGCAAGTCAAAACATTTGGAGGCACACTCCAGAAGATCATGAAATCCCCCAATATCTGTAGGAGGGGAATCTACAGAAGGGGGGATAGGAGATGGTGGCATGGGGGCTATATAGTCATCCCATTCATCATCATCTGTGTCCAAGTGTATTTCTTGTTCCTCTGTCTGTTTTTGTTCAGCATCCTGGGTATCCTGTGGGATGACCATAGGAGGTGAGAAAACTTTTCCTGTTGGATTTAGGAGTGCTTTGGCCAGGGACAAGACTAGGAACCTCTTGGGAAGGTAAAGGCCTCTGAGGAGCATTTGCATCCGGGAAAAGTCTGTAATAATCGTTAATCATATGACGGAGATCCGATAGCAGAGAAACTGAAAAGTTCAAGGACTACTCCCTAAAATGATGCCGTTCCTCCTTCCTATCATCATAAGGGTAACGCTCCTGGAAGGAATCCCGCCACTGCATAGCAGAAGGATTTCTCTCTGCAAAAGAATATTCCCCTGGCAGGTAAGAATATGGATCATTGTCCTAAATGTCCTCATCATCAGAATCTTGGCACTTGACCCTTAACTGTGATGGACTATATGCAGGTCCATTAAACCTTCATCCTCTGACTCTTGGAAGTCCAAAAGGTGAGCAGGGAGCAAAGGGGAAATCTTGGAGTAATCCTGAATTTGCTGGAGCTGAAGGAGGCCAATTTTTTCTCCGTCGACGGGCTTGAAGGTGCTGTTGCTGATGTAATCGTCTGCGATCACATCGAAGGTGCATGGGCGGTCTTCATCTGCTGGACCATCGTCATCGGAATAGTCGACGGACAGATGATACACAGTAAAATTCTTGTATACGGAAAAGGCCTAGTTGAAAATGATGTCGTAGTTACCATCTGCATTGATCCTGCCAACATTGCAGCAGTCAATGTCTTGACTGTCATGGTAGTATAGCCATCGCTGATGAGGCTGTCGAAGGTGCACAAACCTCACATTTGCTTTAGGAGGCTAGAATCTTCAACGACGAGGCTGTTGACTGGCAAGAAGACTGGTCCCTGACAGGAAACAGAGAAGCAGAGGCTAGAGCTGAAGAAGACTTTAAAGCCTCTGTCTGGGGTTTTTTGTGGTGTTTTACCTAACATTGGTCCTGGGAGTTGGATCTCTTAGAGTCCCCATGATGGGAAGAGGAACTGCCTTCCTTTCTTTTCCTTGAGGCGGTATGGCCTTTTCCTCAGGTTCAGACTGAGTCAGAAGCAGTCTTCCTGGTCTGGAGCCAGAGTAGTAACCTACCATTGAGGGGTTTAGTTGAAAAAGTGCGACAATATTTGCATTTCCCGTTTTTATGGTCAGGGTAGAAGCAATATAGGCACTGTTTGTGGGGGTCTTCAGAGAACAGCCTACACTTCCCATACAACTTACAGGGCCTAGACAGCCCTTTTTAGGATCTTGCATCTCCACAAGAAGGAAAGGCAAAAATATATAGTCCATTAATACCTTAAAAGTAGCAGAAGTTGGGACTGGAGGTCAAAAGCTGAAGATAGAATACTGTAACTGAACAGAGCTCAGAGACACTCCCTATCACATGACACATTTCTGTAAGAAATCTGAGGTATGGTGGCCCTGTAAGGGAAGGAAACTGAGGTCTCTGCTGTGATTTGCTGAACTTTGGATGTTTTAAAATAAGGTTGAAAAGGTACTCAAGTGAATTTTCTATTCTATAGAGGTCTATGGTGATGTTTTAATACTGCTGTTTCTACTGTTACCTTGGGACTCCCACCATGACGAGGGTGAAGATTCAAACATGTGAATCTATGAAAGATACAATACTGGAGAAGCTAATAAAGTATGCAATATTGCCAAATATATTATTATGCGACACCTGTTTAGTGATACGTTATGTCCGTAAAAACTGTGAGACTCACATTTTTAATGTTTCAGAATTGTGGAAAGCATAATTGTACCGCAAAGTGATACACTGTTTCTTGATTTGATGTATTTGACAGCATAAAGGCATTAACGTATTGTCAATGTCAATGTTTACAGTACCACATACAACATCTAAACCAACTTACAGTTCAATGGCTTTATTCCACATGATGACATAGCCTGAGAGTGTGAAGGACTCCACGTTGACAATGTGTACGTTTCCTTTTTCTGTGCCCACATAGAGCCATTTACTTTGAAAAGGCAGATGGCAAAATGTTATCCTGCAAAACAAAAGGAATTCATTAAACTAAATTGTTACATTTCAGTTTAAATCCAACAAGAATCATCATTCTATCACCAAGGGATAAACCAGACCCACCAAAGATTGTTTCATGGCATTATAAAATACCTTAACATTGAATTGTAATAATATACCAGATAAATTACCACCTTGCCAAACATCATAAGGATATCGCAAGTCACAGAGCAGTTCCAAAATGATATAATAAGAACGAAGCCGAAGGCACAGTTGCTCTGCAAGGACACTGAACTCCAAGAAGACTAGCAATATCCTATTAATATATGGCACAGGGTATCCTATTACACTGCTTAATTTATAAAAAAAGATTAAGTGCCAGGTCCCATGGCATTACTCACTGGCCCACTGGAATTGGTGCAACCCACGTCACTTTTTTCAAGCAGGTTTAAGTGAAGTTTTATAATTTGCTTAAAGCTATATTAAATAGTGTAAGGCTCCACTAGTGGAGGTGCTTAAAAATACATACACAGTGCCACCATGTGGTAGTTCCTCATAAATAAGTTCCAGTGTTTACAGATAACTGGCGGTATCGAGCATCAGAAAACATCGGCACAAATTAGGCACAACCTTTTTCCCTGTAATACAACATCACCTTTCCCACAAACTACTTGAATCATTGATGTCTTACACAATCATATAAAAGAAATAGCATGGTTTCTGTCATGAAGAAATAAAGCACATCTCTAATGTCAACTTAAACACAGCAGAAATCAGACTGTAACTTGTTGGAAAAAAACATATTAGAATTAGTTTATTGTCAATACAATTAACAAGAGGGTGTAGCCCAAAATGAGTAGCAGCATCCAGATTCTTTTTTTCTTTCCTTGTAATCAACTATAGCATGCAATAAATAAACATGTTGCCCTAATGCTTTTCTTTTTGCTAAAATAACTATTTATTTTAGAAAAACAGACCATAAGAAAAAAGTTGTTTAAACTGCAGCTGTAATGATGTTCAGTGGCCTACCTTTCATCTTGGCTGCTGGGTCTAGCCAACAGCATTATGAGGTAAAATTCAACAGTAATAAATTATTGCAGTCTAGGAGGTACGTCCTCTCTTTATAGGAACTAAGAGACGTAATACCTCTGCTGTAATAATTAAATCTGACATAAGTATTTATACTAGGATAATAGCCGTCCATACTATTATAAAAACCTAATTCAGCATAATAAAGGACGTTTGAAGGCAAACTGATTACAATTGAGAGGTGGAAGAAAAGGCAGGAATGTAATAAGGGAGACAATTTCGAATATGACCTATTGTAGCAGCTCACACCTGGGAAGAACAGAAAAAGTGAGACAATAGGAGAGGAGAAATGGGAGGAGACCAGGGGCGAAGTGTAATTAAATTAAGGGGAATAGGATGAGCAACGCAATGTGTATGTTTGTTTTGTGGGGGATGGAAGAGTCACAAAAGAACTGAAATTAAGGTAACACACTGTAAAACGAACATGTGCCACAGGAATCTAAGCAAAGTTAGAAATCAAAACCAGGAGTAAGAAGAAAACAAGCCTTAGCAAAGTTAATATCTGCCCATGTCAAGTTAATGCAATGGTGTGTTTTCTATTGTTTTTATTGCATATAAAGGTCACACAAATAAAATAAACAAGAAGAAAGAAAGCATGCTAAAATGCTAAACACTGCTGCTGTGTGCTTGCAATAAACCTTTTAAATACCGAGGAGGGGGAGGGGGGGGCGGGGTCACCTAAAGTTGGAGAAAGGGAGCAACCAAGTGGATACTGGGAAGATGGTAAATGGCTCCTGGGAGTCTCCTGTTTGGGACTGCAATATGCATGCTATGTCTGCGCCATCACTTACTTAAAAAAATGTTAAATACAAAAATACACTTCAAATATAATTGTATAAGTAGTTGAGCATCCTAGGAAGCTGGTCTACTTAGAACATCTACCTTAACCTTTTAATGTTAATCACAGGTAAAACGAATCTGACTTTGAATTCAAAGCCAATAGTACTTTTACTGTGTACTGGAAAAACCTGAAGACACAGTTTCACCACACAAGGATCACTGAAGTGCACTTCTTTTTGGGCGGATGTGCACATGTGATCAGGTTTTTACCTCACTCAAAGTGGCTGGAGCAGGCTTATATTTACTCACTACCCCATGCATTATGCTAGGGTGGGTGGGAGAGGAGTGAAGCAAAAAGTGAATGACAGATGAACAGACCAATAGATGAAGATAGCTAACCTAAAGTCCTCTTTTTACACACATATATATATATATATATATATATATATATATATATATATATATATATATATATATATATACGTTGTTCATGATATTTTGAGGCAGCCAAAACAGTTGAAACTGTTCCTATACCAGACCTAAAAAATAAAGCCTTTTGCGAATTGCAATTAAGTGACCTACTATATGCCACCTTTTATATTCTGCGCTGATTAAATAATGCATGAAAGATAAGAGGGCTGGTGTCAATTGGGCAAGAATGCCCCACCCCCACCCCGATGTGAAACGGCAGAGAGGTGGAGAACTCAACTCCAGTTGCTTATTCAAGGGCTAATTCTGTCTTGATTAGACTATAGCAATGCCCTGTTTTTGGCCGCCCCAGAATCGACCATTAACACCCGCCAATGAGTTCAGAACTCGGCGGCTAGGCTGCTTACTGGCACATCTCGCAGAGTATCAGCCAAACCTGCACTCAAACCCCTGCACTGGCTGCCAATACAGGAAAGATTAAATTCAAGTCCCTGTGCATTGCCCATAAAACTCTTCAGAACAAGGGGCCCCCTATTCTAGGGAGCTTGGTCCGCCCGTATAAGGCTAGCAGTGCCTTGCGTTCGGACCATGAAAATTTGACCATAGTTTAAAGAGTCAGGAAGGTTCGGACTGGAGGGCGTCGATTCTCGGTCAATACGGCGACCCTGTCGAATGCCCTCCCGGTTAGGCTGCGAACCGAACCAAGTTACTTGAAATTCCGAAAGCTCCTTAAAACGTTTCTCTTTCCTCAGGATGTGTAAGACCTAGGCCCTTTCTCAGTTGTCCTCTGTTCTATAGCGCTGGTACGCTCCTGGGCAGCCATGCGCTTTGTAAGTCAAATTTCATTTCATTTCAACTCCGCCCATCCCAGCCATTTTGACTGAAATCCAATGAGGTCCATTTGTCTACATTCCCACACAGCATTCCATCTTCTAACAAGCATTTGAAATGTCTGGCATAATTAAAGTTTGAGCTATTGCTGTTGCATTATTTAGCAATGCCAATAGCTCAAACTTTAATAATGCGAGACGTATTGCATGGCAAATGCTTGTTTCTGTTGGTGTTGTAGGCCGACTTGGCAGTCCAATGCATTGCTGTGGTTGCCCAACTTTTAGATGTGGTTGGCTCTATTGGTTGCCTGTAGATGGGTACGGAGGTGTGTACTTGACAAACGTTCCTCTTGGAAAGGAGCCGAGCTTTAATATGGCTTCTACCAGCCACCAACGCTCTAACCTAATGAGCCAAGAATGAAGTTAAAAACATTAACCTTTGATGTAAAACAGGAGAGGGGATGAGTTCCCACCTAGTGGCTGAATGTAAAATCAGAAAACCTATGAATGTTACCAGTTTTCCCCTTGACCAAGCTGTGCGATTCTAGACAAATACTTTATTTCACAGAGCTACAATATTGCGTTTGAGAACACGTAGAAAGACACAAGTTTAGGGAACGCAAGCAACCTCTACAAGCACCTTTCTCTGGCTTGATTTAAATAAACTATAGTGTTGCTAGATGTAACCTACTTGGTAGATACAGGGTGCACATGATAACTGACTCGCCTCTTAATAAGCTATTGGCATGGCGTGGTGTGTGTGGGGGGGGGATATGATTTTTTTAAACAAATGCCTCTCAATGCATGATGTAATCTGATTTACTAGGTTCAAAACCTTCTATGTGTTAAAGAAACACTTTTTATGTTGAAGAGTCTATCATATTTTATACAGTGTTTGCTGCAGTTTACGCGCTTAACATTTTCAGGGTTCGGCTCGTTCATGGTCTCATTGATCCGTCAAACTCTGGGCTCGCCCCTTAATTTTTGGGCGCGCACATACCCAATTCTAACTACAACTCCCACTTCAAACGTGGACAGGGCAACACGACACATGCTTATATTGGCCAATATATCTGAAGAATGCATACTTTGTAGCATTTGAAAACGTGAAAAGCGCACTAGAAGGCTTCCCCGCCCTCACGTGTCTGCTTTAGGCAATGGCGAGGGACAAGTATAGGCTACGCAAGAGCGCGAGACTAAGAGAGGGAGAGAAACTGAATCACTATGTATGTTTGTGTGAGACAGAACCAGAGGGCGGGAGATGGGAGATAAATTAAGAAGGTTCGAAGATAATACCTGTAGGAGAAAGAGGGGCAAAGTGAGACATATCAGGGACGAAGAGATACGGCATGGGAGAGAATGCGGAAGCAAGCACTGGAGGCATAAGGATAACGAGGGAGAGAAAATTGAGGAATGGAAAGTGTTACAGAAAAGTGCAGACAAATTAAAGGGGCAAAGAGAGAGTGATAGAGGAGAAAGAGAATGAGGAAGATGGAGACAGAAACACAGAAGAAAAGAGAGGGCGCTAAACAAAAGGATTCAGTGAGAAAACGGGGGGGAGCAGTTCGACAGAGATAGAACACGAGAGAAAGATAGAACAGTGACTCAGACAGAGAAATATACACAAGTTACATTTATAGAATCTCACTAGTTGAATGAATAGATTTAATTGAAGCAGAGGGATGTGGTACATTTCTCCATTTACATCCGAGTTAGGAACGTCCACCTTAAACCAGGACAAGAACAGCGAAGAATATTCCCGAAGCACTTAATCTGTACAAACTTCACTGGAGGCTGCGCAAACAGTGTGAAGCATCGTCTGACCTCGCACTGACCCCGCGGGAGTGTTTATACGAGCAGTGCCAGGCTTCTGAAACTAAATATTTCCGCTGGCGATTACGTGTACGTGCAAGTATGGAGCGCGCACCACAGAGGAGCGGGGCGAGGGAGTCTCTTGGTGTCTAGGACGTGCTGATGCACCGGTGGGACTGGGAGGAGCAAAGGCAGGACATGCGCCCGCCTTTGCCCAATTGCGCACCTTATTTTTTTTTAAAAGCACGCTAAAGCCAATGGAGGGCCGCGAAAGCAAAAGCCCACACACAAGCGTGTGGTTAGCTTTCTGAAGCCCACGCAAGAGGTCTTGCGCTGCCCAAGCACTGCTGCGCACGGCAACGCAGGCGCAAGACCTAAAAATGGAAGTATTTCTTATTTTACTAAACATTCAATAATCCGTTAAGTCACTGCCGAACAGAGGAAAACTTGCAACTAACTACATTAGGAGAAGGCCTACAAAAAAACAGAACGGGAAAAAACGACCACTACTTGTGTCCGGTTAGTTCAGACAGGGAGGGAGGTGGGCATATTGTACTTTTTTCTTACAGTGAGTGGAACAGGACAGTAGCTGTGAAAAGTGTGGCACCCTTTGCCAGCAATCAATTGTGTTTTCACTTTGGGAGAAATATATCTATGGATTTAGAAAATATGATGCATTTTTCCTTTGTGATTTTCTTCCGTTTAAAAAATGTTTTCGTACGAAAAACCTTCTATGAATGTAAAATACTTTTCATTCTATCTGGCAGCTTTTAATATGGAAAGTAAAATCAACTCCTTCATCTAAATGCGAAAACGTAAATTCTTTTAAATCGAACTTGATATCAGCCGACGGCTGTGTGCTACTCCCTTGGGAAAAAAAAGGAGCTGGGCGCAGGCAGTTGGTCTCATAGATGTAGCTCCCCTCCTTAGATTTATGACTAACCCTTAATAGCAGGTCCTTGTACGTATATAGTGCGATCTTTAACCCTTTCTTGTGTCTCTTCTTGTGTACACACAAGACATCATACAGTGCCTGGATACCCCTCGGGTGATTAGTGCGCTTTACAAGTACTGATTGTTTGATCCATCATTGTTCAGACACTGTAATTATAGACGTCATTAGTGATGTGAACAATGACGTCATATGAGATGTACTTACTGTGCGTTGTTGTGAGCTGCTCATGACCTGATATGTAAGATATAGAGCACTAGGAAAACTATAGTGGAGGGATGCTGCACAACACTTCGAAATAACACCAATTTTAGTGCTTTCCAACTACGGCTCTAAACTTAGTTGGCATCATAGCCTACCCAAGTCAATGGTTGGCATTTAGACCCCATACCAGATAAGAATAGAGTAAACTATACTATGAGGGCATAAACTCTATATTCTCCCCAAACTATACATACTGACCCGACCCTCCTCTACTTCTCCTTTCTCCTCTATTCCTAAGTTACTTGGTGCAAGATGTTTCTACAGTCTTCTTCCCCTCCACTCTTCTGTGTGACCAGCAGCCTTAGTAAACTGATTTGGTGAGACAGCAGTGAGCTGCCAGATTAACATCAAGACCTCAAAAGGTCAATTTAGATCCTCAGCAGTTCCGCTCAATCTCATCCATGAAGTTGTAAATTGGGAAGGTTCAACGTTCAGTACCCTGCCTTGCTAGAGACAGCAGGGCTTCCAAAGGAGCAGACAGCCAGGGTTAGCACTTCAGGCTACCAGACCTAACTGGTCCAATCCACGGCCATCCGCATCAGCATGTCCTGAGTCTCGCCTGACTTTCTCAGAGACCTTGGGATTGGTGGGAGGCTGAAGCGTGTATAGGAGGACAGAGTTCTACTGGAACAACTCACCTGAAGATTCAGGAGTAGAAACTAGAGAGCACAAAAGACTAGATAATGAGTAACTTAGGAGCTAGCGAAAAAATCTACCAACCGTATCCACTGGATGAAGATACTTCATGCCACCTCTTTATGCAGGTGCCACTCTTGAACAGCAAGAAGATATCTGATGGGCTTACCTGCCCTGATGTTGAGGGATCTTGCTACGTGAGTAATCATCTAGGAGATCCTGTGCTGTGCCACCCATCAACAAAGCCTTTCCGACAAATGGCATGAGATTCCAGTATGCCATGCTCGTTGAAGTACAACATGGTAGTCGTGTTGTCAATCAGCACCTGACTTGACCTGCCCTTGTTTGACAGGCATAAAGGCCTTTACAGCCAACCAGATTCCTCACACTTCCAAATGATTTAAATGGAGAGTCTACTCTAAATGATAAGGAGATCCAGGACCAGTTTGATTGTCCATTTATTGAGCAACATCATTTTCTTGGACAGAATTGTGGTGTGATGCTCCAGTACAAAACAGTAAGATATGGGGGAGATCCATCCAAAAAGGGAAAAGACATAACCAACTTGGATAATATGAAGGACTCACTGGTCCAATCTCATCCTTACTGGTCTCAACACAAGACTGTAGAGTGAACAAAGGGGTATGAAAGGGGTACCAAGTGAAAAGGAGGATGAGGAATGCTGTTGCTGCTGTTGTACACGTTCTTTGTAAACATGTTTATCCCTGCCAGCAGGATGGGTCTGTGTGGGAAACCGTAGAGGCAGAAAGGGCTACAGCTGACTATACAAAATACCCCTTGAGTAACCTCTGAACGTCCTGCATTGCTGATAAATCTACTGAGCAATGATTGGGGCATAGCTCTCCTGTCTTTAAATATTTTTAACATTGCACCGCTTCCTTGCCAAAAAGCATAGATTCAGCAAGTGGCAAGTGTATTATGGAAGCCAGGACCCCCCCAATTAGAATATAGTGGTGTCCAAGCATGTCATCTAATAATTATGCTGTTGGCCACAGCCTAAGTGTTGACTTCTTAACATAGTATATACTTCAGAGCATCCTGACCACCATTTACTCTCGGTGCAAAGGTGTCACTCGTGTTCTTAGGCAAAGTCTTCAGAACCTCATACCATGCCCCAAAAGGTGTGGGCGTGAAGGCCCAATAAACCAACTGCATTCAAGCAACATACAGCCAAACTTGCATAAGAAAATACTCTCACTTATAATATAAATTCTGGAGCGAGGCCTTGGAAGAAGGCCACCAGAACGTAGCTTTCCGAGCAATAGTCCCGCCCTGTGATTATCCTATAACATCTGTTCCAAAAGCCCCTTATTGCGTTGCTCCAGAAATTGTTATAGCTGCGAGGCATGCAGCAGTCCCATTTATGGCACAATAGCAAGTTGCTAGGGGGCTCACGTCTCCGTGAGCTAAGTACAGCCGGGAGGCAGCCCGGGCAAAGAGCGGGCTTACGTTACAGTCTGTGAGCCTGGGATGTGCAATGAGCCTCCAGGGACAAACAGTAGGCAGTCGAGCCTGTGAACACCAGCGAGGCTCGGGGCTAGGGGACCCACTCCCCTGGGGCAGATGCTCCAGAGTGGTGCGGAAGTGAATAGAAGTGCCACGGATAAGATCAGCCATCCGCTCTCTATTTCAGGAAGAGCGGCTGGACCGAGATCGGCTGCGACAATGATGAGGAGAGAGTGCAGTGCAAAAGCCAGAGTAAGAAGTGTGTGAGCCTGGCACCTGTGATTGGAGCAGTGGTGCATGACAGCAGACGCCGCTGAAGATGACTGGCACCAGGGGTGCGGCGGTTTGGTGGTCCACAGCGTTGAAGAGGCCATAACGGGAGACCCGGCCAGGCAGAGCTTGATGGTGCAGCAGTGAGGAGTGAGTCTTGCAAGGTGCCTGGGGCCTGTGCAGTGCACACAACTGGGTCTTGTATGTTCAGAACAGTAGAAGACATAAGCAGACGGTGAGCAGTGTTGGGGGCAGCAGGCACCCAGAGGCACAGCTGGCTGTCTGTCACTGGCAGCAGAGGGCCCTTAATTACATTTTCAACACTGCCTTGAAGCCCCTGAGGGTGTGAATCTTGCCCCGCCCTCCACGCGAGGACAGCCAGAGCATTGGGCACCGGGTAGCAGGACTGGTAGGGTGTGGTGCTGGAGAGTGGCCACAAGGTCTCCATATCGGGCGATGCAGATAAACTGTACAGCTGCGCTGATGATGGATCAAGGAGAGTGGTGAGACAGGCATACTACCCTTGAGACCAGACACTGCGGTTAGTCCAAGGGGGTTCCTCTGGTGGGGGTGCCCCAGTCCTTATAATGGATGATTAAAAGACCTCAGCAGCTGCAGCGAAGACCCACTGCATGCCTGTCCTGCCTCACATTACCAAAGCGGAGTACAGGGCTGTGGGAGACTGGCGATACAACAGGAGTCTTGAAGTCTGGCACAGAGGCGGCAGACCCTCCTTCTGGTGCTGTGAAGAGACATTGATTGTTCTGTCTTCCCTCGATCTGCCTATCTTGGTGCGGCAGGCATGATGTGTACTTGGACTACCGTGCGACAAGAGTGACAGAGGAGAGTGGGCTGATGCAATTTGACTGACCAATCAAACGAGACAGAATCGCAGTATGTTGACCTGTTGTGGGTGGACCTCTGAAAGATGGCAGATCAGTCCCTGGCTATGGAATAAGATGTGACCAAACCTCAGGAAGAGGTCACCGCTCTCCAGGCTGAGTTGACTGTCCTCTCGGCTAAGATGGCCACACTGGATCATGGAGCTAAAGATGCATAGGGGAGAGCCAGAAGATGTAATCTCCAGTTTGTTGGCTTTCTGGAGTATGCAGAGGGACAGACCGCAGAACTCTTTCTTGAATGCTGGGCGGTGACGGCGATCCCCCTTGGTCAAGCTATCCCCACTTTTTGTAATGGAAAGAGCTCATCACATATTGGTGCTGAGAATGCCAGCTGGGTCCCCCTAGCGTATGATGATCGCATAGATCCCTAATTATGGAGAGAGAGACGCCATCCTTTGCGCTGTCCGGCAAGCAGAGGACCTCCACATTCGAGAACCACATGATTTGCATATTCCCGATAATACAAGGTAGGAGCAACAGATGCGACTGACATTTGGGGGCGTGAAGCAGAAGTTGAAGGCCAAGAAACTGCAGTACATGCTCCTATACCCAGCAAAGATGAAAGATATACAAACTGACCGCACACACTTCTTCACCTCACCTGAGGCGGTTTGGGACTGGCTGGAGATCCAGGGAGATGGACAAATCTCAGTGCCGACCTCCCCTGCCTCTGGGGATTTGCCACAGGTTCCTCATTGGTATCTACCTCCAAGGAGAAGTAGACAACAGGGTGGTGGAGGTTCTTGACCTCCCTCCCAAGTAATAGTTATGAAAGATGGTGGAAGCGTTGACTGCTACTAACTCAGACAAGAGCACTGAGGACGTGGTGGAGGAAACCTCGAAGTGGGAGACACCTGATGTTGAACTTGATCAGCTCTATGGGTTTGGACTCTGAAGGGACCCTGGTTCAGAGGTTTCTTGTGGTGACTGTGAGAGACGTTATGATGAGGGATCCAAGTGCGCATGCTTAAGCAGCTTGGCGATCTGGTCAGCAAGTTCTATGAGAGTGTGCAGATGTGAAAGACGGAGAGCCATGTGCTGGGTACACGGAACAGACTGCTCCCCCACCGGAGTAGTAGTTTTATTCTTTTTGAGGGTATTTTGATTTAGTTGTTGGGTCGGTGATCAGAAAGGTGTGGGTTGATGGTGACAGTTGTGGTGGCCTGTAGCAACTGTGGTGCGGTGTGCTAACAGAGGGAGGGTATGCTTTATGTAAGTGTGGGCTTGGGGTTGGGATCAGGCATTTGGGTGGTGTGCTCAGAAGCTGACACTGGACGCAGCTCTCCTCCAGATCATTATTGAGATTGCATGTTGTGCGTTAGTTGTAAGCATTAGTTTGGGCCTCAGTGGATAAGGTGTGAAGAGAGACAGGATTTTTTCGTGATGGGAGGTACATTGGGGTCGGGATGTTTGGGGAGACACAAGTTGTTTTGGTGTGTTTACCCGGTGGGCAGAAGAGGGCATTCTCTTACAGTTTGTTATGCAGCGGCAGGGGAGTGAGGGGCTGCGAGGTGGAGGGGTGATACTTGAAGTGTTGAAGCAGGGCTGTGAGTTTTAAGTTGGTGACACAGAATGTTTAGGAGCTCAACTCTTGTTAAACAACACAGGGTGCACACCTACCTCTGACGAAAGGGTATACATATTGTTCTCCTACAGGAGAAGCATCTGATGGAGGGCGAGGTACAGAAGGTGCAGATGAAATGGAGAGGACAGCTGTACTCTGCACATACTCAAATTATGCCAGAGGGGTTGTGATATGGGTTGTCCCTCAGGTCCCCTTTACGGTTCGGATGTTGAGAGGCGATACGTCTTACTGTATGGCCTGTTAGACGGGAAGGAAATATGCCTACTAAATGTATAAGTGCCAAACACAGATAATGAGGAGTCCTATCTTGAGGTGGAGCGAGAGCTGCTACCATATGTTGGGGTTCCCCTCTTATGGCCAGGGGATTATAATTATATACTACATGGGAATAGGACAGACATCCCCCACGGCATGCACAAAACCGAACATGGCAGCCTCAGTTAGAGATGTGATGGAGTGTCTGCATTGTACAGCTGTATGGCGGGTGACACACCTGGAGGTCAGAGAATTTATATGCTATACGCTGGCACATGACACCTATAGTCGCCTATATCAGATTCTGGACCTCGCTGCAGAGGTATAAAACTTTCATATACTGGGTAGATTTCACTTAGATCACGCGCCAATTCCCTTGGAGTGGATGGAATTAGACCCAAGGTAGCCTTGTGGCGACTGTGTCCAGAGACATTGAGAAACCCCAGATCTGCGAGGAGCTTCGGATGGTGATGGCGGGTTACTTTAATACTAGCTGGTTGATGGCAATGTGGTAGGGATGGAGTGGGAGGTGCTGAAGGTGGTGACATGTGAGGAGCGCACGTCTCGAATTGGCGGCTCTAGCCATTACTTGGAGGGGACAATACTGGAGGAGGAAAAGGAGATGGGGAAACTCCAGCAGAGGCTCATGTTCAGGGGGAGAGATGAGATGAAGTCCTGACAGGATGGGATAGATTAGACTGTCAGGTCCAGAGAGATTACCTCCAACTGTTGCACGGAGAGGGAGATAAATCAGGGGAGCTCCTGGCATGGCTCCGTATTAGGGAGGAGGTGCGATACCTGTTGTCAGTAGCCACACGGCTCCTGGATGGGTTGGTACTTCCTCGCTTAACAGAGGTGCAGGATAAGGAGAAGAAATTGCAGGTTGAACTCCAAATACAGGAATTGAAGGAAGTGATCCAGCAGATTGCACACTGCAAGGCCCATAGTCCGAATGGGCTCCCAGTAGAATATTAGCAGGCGTTCTCAGGGTTGCATCTTCGACAATTATTGGAGACTCTCCAAGAGGACAGAAGGTCAGCTGTGCTACCGCAGTCAATGCAGGAGGCCCTGATTATTATGCTCCCCAAGTCTGGTAGAGACCTACCTGATCCTGGCTCCAGCCTTTGTCCATAGTGGGGGGCCAACACAAAGATCTCGGCGAAGTCTCTCGCGATGCGAATGAAAGGGGTAGCGACCCACCAAGTGCATGGTGAGCAGGGCAATTTCATCCCTGGTTGGGGTACCCAGATAAACTTGACGAGATTGTACCATGTAATCCACTCTATAGCTGATGGGGGCCTGGAGGCCACGGTGGTCGCTTTAGATAGAGAAAGCGTTTGACACACTTAGTTGGGAGTATGTCCGGGAAGTGTTAAGGCTGGAACTGGGACCTGTTTTTCTGTCCTGGGAGCGATTATTATACATTTAGTCAGTTGCGCATGTTCGCACCAGACAGGAGGTGTAGCAATGCCTCCGCATCGAGAATAGAACCAGACAGGGGCCCCCTTGTTGCTGCTCCTATTCACTCTGGCAATGGAGCGAATGGCCATTTGGCTATGCCAAGACATGGCGGTGTATGGTATAGAGAGGTGCAAGGCACAGTCACATCATCTTGTTGAACACAGATGACACTCTAGTCTACCTTACGCACCGGGAGAGATTGGTGAGCGAGTTGCTGCAGTTCATGACTGACTTTGGTGCTGTGTCGGGCCTCCAAGTTACCAAGTTAACAAAAACAAAATAGAGCTGTACTCTCTGGCAGCACTGGCGCGATGGAGAAGCCTGGTCTCCCTGTGACTGAGCTTTGGTGGGAGATAGCCCACTTCCGCTATCTGGGGATATAGGAGTACAGGTGGCTCATTCTCCAGAGACACATTATCAGCAAAATATGGGAGGGGTACTTGAGGGCCTTGAGTCGTCAATTCCCTTTTTAATTCGCCTGCCCGTTGCCGGTGATGGGCAGAGTGGCACTTTGCAAGATCGAAGTTAAAGGAATAAGGGAGGTCTCCTTATAAATCCAATCGGGGACAAGGAGTCAAGAATCAAAAGGGGGGGGGAGGGGAAGGGGTGAGAGTCCCTATTATCCAAAATTTGGAAAGGTCATGCCCGTACCACCTTTAGCGAACAATCACACCCTCAAAGATAAAGTAAAGACCACAATGTTTTACAAACACGTTCAGTTAGATGAGATACTCAAAAATCAATATCCAAAAGTGATTATTTTCTTAAAAAATTATACAATTTATTCAATATAAAAATAATATATTCATTAACAATTTTAGTGCCTTGACAGTACAGTGTTAAAAATCACATGAAGAGCAGGTTAAAAAACTTTTCGGTAAAAAGTTAACAAGATCGTGCGCTGCCTGTACGTGCTAAAAAAACACCATGTGTACTATCCCAAGATCTGCGTTTGTGACGCTGAATTGTCTGCTGGTATCCCATGTGTGGGCTAACAAGAGGAGTAGGATAAAATTGGACACACTGAAGCTAGATGCCGAGCTGGGGGGACTGGGGCTACGAGATTTACAGATGTACTACTTTGTGGGACTGTGGCCTGAATGAGGAAAAGGCACCGCTAGCAGACTGGGGAGCTGGTGAGGTCCTACCACAATACCTCATGCAGGGGTCATGTGGACAGAGGGATTTCCCGTTTATTGTTCGGCAAGTAGCTGAAGCCTGGGAGTAGTCAGTCATGCGTGTGCTGGAAAGGCACCCTATGCTAGATTACTGCCCCTCTGATGACTGCGGCCCTTTAGGCAGATATCAACAGTGATGGCAATGACACAAAGATCAAAGGGAGGTGCACCATGGCTAGAGATCTGTAAGTGAATGGCACTTTCCTCCTTAGGGGGAAGGCGCAGGATTGGTTTCAGATGTAGCAGGGCTAGTTTTTGCAATATGCAAAGATATCTCTACAGCCCGCGAGATCTGGATGTAATTCCCGGCACAGCCTATAGAGTCCCAGAAACTACGGCTTGTGTTGAATCCCAGCTTCACGAGGGGTTTGATATCCTCAATCTACCTAGGTCTTCGTTACATTATGCTGTGAAGCTATGATGAGACCAGGAGCTGATGTTGGTGCTGTTGGAGCAGCTCTACTGTGTACCTGCTGTTTTGCTGCCAAATCATGCCGTCTCACCTCACCCAGAGTCACCTCTCCTGATTGCCCCCAGGCCTGGTTACAGAGCCGAGTAGCCGTGGAGCTGTGTCATGTGGCAAAGGCGAGGGGGAATCGCTTGACCAGCTGGCATGTGGAAGCAGAAAACGTGTAAAAAAATCAGCGGCTATGAATGAAGGTTGATTGATGCTGCAACTTTCACCTTGGCTGCCCTCACCTACCACTTTACACCGTTCTGCAACACTTAAAAGCTCCCCCGCCTTCATTCACCATTTAAGTCCACCGGCTTTTGGTCATTTGATTACCGCCGTAATGTGTTGCAACAAGTGATTGCAGGGGCGGCGGTCTGCATATTGTGGTTGGACAAAGTTGATAAAACAGGTTACAGCAGACAGCAGATATAGCACTAGGAGGCACCAAGAGGCGCAAGAGGTGAAAAGAGGAAAGTAGAACTGCTGCAGAGGTGCTTTAGGGTGGTTGCTTAGTAGCAACACATTGGGTAGAGTCCGGTTATGCGGAAGCAGCCCTACCAGGTCAGGGTGCGGCTTTTGTGACCGGTGATCGCTCACTCCTACCTTCATAACTGCATTCCTTTTCACCATTTGCCGCGGTCTGCAAATTTATGAACCAGCCTGAAACCTGTCTAAATCCGGCTGCCTGTCTTGAAGAAGCTCCAAGGAGGGAGACTTCCTTCTCCTCTCTCCTTTGCATGCTCGTGCCCCTTCTCTGTTCGCGTTGGAGTGCCAGCAAACCTTTGAGGACCAAAGTGGGTGAGGAGGTACTCTATATCATCGTGTAGTGGAGCACAGTCACACATTTTAGAAGATTCTATCATAATTATTATTAATTTGTGTGAAACAAGGGCCAAAGCATAGGTTGCAGCCAAATTAAGGATTTATACCAAAGATGAGCACGACACAGACTTCACAGTTGAAATAATGACGGAGGACAAATTTGGGGGAGGGGGGTGTCTGAGTCAGTCATCAATTTCCGTCCAAATTCTAATATAGATCAAGCACCATCATCGCGGAGGGTGCTATGCTAGTTGATCAGCACAACAATACTATCCTAAGAGACAGGGCCTTGAGTACTAGAAAAGGCAAGAAACCAACGGCTGAGGGATCATCATCATCAACCTAAAACAATCAAGCATAAGTATCCAATGGATACCACCAATACTATTACAAACTATTTTGGGGGCATTACAGAGAAAGATCTAATAGATGTTTCCCTAGTCGCTCCTCTGTCTTCTCTGGTGTAATGCAAGCCAATCATATCAATTAAGTTACCATCTGATGCCACACAGCTTACATTTTCTGTCCTTGCCTTTTAAAAGTTTTTGGACTTCCAATAGTCTATCTCTAGATTTTTACAGTTGATAAGGCCTCAAT
Source organism: Lissotriton vulgaris (assembly GCF_964263255.1). Lineage (NCBI taxonomy): Eukaryota > Metazoa > Chordata > Amphibia > Caudata > Salamandridae > Lissotriton > Lissotriton vulgaris. The sequence goes on along the minus strand of NC_141694.1, from coordinate 1,317,344,737 downwards.
GCCAATAACACAAGTAGCTGTTTCAGCATTGGAACTAGGGAGCTGTAGGTCTACTGTGAGGAGGAGACACTTAGAAACTGCCCCTCAACCCACAGGTGTGCAACGGAAGTGCATCAGACTCCTGCGTCCCTCCACTCACTCCCAAAGGATGTTTTCTATGATACAAGCAGCCCAATGGATTTCACATTCAAAGATATAAACAACCTAGATGAGGCATCTTGTAGTTTGGTGTTTGAGGGTAGTACACCCTAGGACCCACATATGGGCCTGTGCATACATTAGACTTTCCATTAGGTACAGGATTGTCATATTTGGACTAATTTTCGTCAGATGATGATTTAATTAACATGGGAAAGACCAATGCTGCAGATTGTCAGACAACAGGGGGCCAACAGGCAAACAGGTGTACATGGACTATAACTGCCCCATATGAGACACCACCCGTCCAACCTATATTAGGCCTCATGAAAGTCATGTGCATTACCTACGCACTGCCTGCTCAGCCACTAAGAATGGATGAGCAAACGCATGTGATAAGAAAGACTTTGAGTACTAAGAAGGCACTGGAAAGTATTGATCTGAGGAAGGATGGCATGAAGGAAGTGGTTAAGAACCCGCTCGCGCAGCCCATTGAATCGGCAGAGCCATGCACTTGCTCCTCTATCCAGAATAACTTATGTGAGGTCCCACTCATAGTAACATCAATTATTTAGTTGTAAGTCCAAGCTCGTAAGGAAGGAGCAAGCTGCATTAGTGAACATCCCAGAGGTCCATACGAGTAGTGCGTTATACAAGTATCAATTTACATTTACTCTCCCAAAAAGGGATGATGGCAGGGATATTTATAATCAGAAAGAGGAAACATACTCCCTGGGTCTGGCGCAAGAGCCTGCACCTAGGACTTACAAGCCTAAAAATATGCTGCCGAAGATGTCCCTGTATCCATCAAGAAGCAGCCAAAAACTAAATAGAAAGAAAGGGGGGGAAACGGCCAGGCTTGTTGTCTATGGAGAGGTAACTAAGGTCTTGGGCTCCTGTGAATCATCATTCCAAAATGGACAGTATTGCCTGGATTTCCTCAAGCAATTTCCAAAGGTCCAAACTAACATTGACTTTTCAGACCCAAGTTGGAAAGAACAGCACTGATCCTGAATCTCCATTAAATTGCCAGCAGCCATCTGAGCCTGGTCATCAACCATCCATACCCTTTATTCACTCTAGTCTTTTATGAGACAAGCACTGCAAGTTGCATACACCCAATAATAAATGTCAAAGTATTAATCAGGGAAACAGTCTCAAGCCTGACAAATCTGAAGGAGAACTGCCTCCTGACTTAATAGCCCATGACGCTCCAGGAAATAGGGGTCAATAAGGCTTGCTCCTATCAAATGCAAAAAAAGTTACGTCCGGTGGTACCCTATCAGGTTCAAAATGCGAGCTACAATAGGTTATCATGTCGGGCCTCTGGTATAAGTTCCATGAGAAACTAGACTCCAACACATCAACATCGAAGGGCCAGCTCAGTCTCACTCGTCAAAAGTTAATGAAGGAGTAAGTAGAAGGTCTAAGCATGGAACAATGGATGAAATATTAGTGAACCCTCAGGACTGGCCTATAGCAGGTGAAGCTCAAACCCATCCCTCAGCTGCCCCCATGAATTAATTAGACTAGTCTAAACCCAGAATAATACCAGTCTGCCTCCACATAGCATCTCGATTACGGAGATTCAAGAGTGCTGACGGGGGTGATGATGGTGCTGCGTTTTATCAGAGTGCTTCTATTATTCCCAGTCTTGTCCACCCCTCTAAAACCTTGGAGAATCATCGGAGACCCCTGATTGAAGTTGCCAATAGAGAAGCTCTATCCAGGTCCTGGCTCGCCGTCCACTAGGGTCACAAACACTTTTGTCAGACAGAGTGCCTTGTGCAAGTCAGGTCGAAGATCCACGTTAGGGAAAATGAAGACAAATTAAATTGGGGAAATATTTTCTAATTGATCAATGCCTCACAAGGCTTACTTACCTCAATTAACCTAAAATGACTTGCTCAGTATAAGCTTTTGCCTGTGGGGAGGGAGCGGACACTAAGCTATGGAACAGCAAAGCAATAGTAGACCATCTACTTTGTCATTACAAAGTTCTCGCGTTTTGGAGAGTAACAGCTGAGAAACAATTTGCGGAGCCTGACCCGCCTACGTTCGTGGCAAGCTCGAAAGCACATAAAAACTCAAGCAGCAGAGCAAGGCTACGCCATCTGCCACTTTTAAACAGAGCATGTGACCCTTCTCTTCCACTCCCATCCTTAGTTGTTCTCAGAAAACAGAGGTTTCACGTAAAACCAAAGCAAGGTGTAGCAGGGGACGCTCCCCATTTGCCCAAATTGCTAGACAAGCATTCTAATGATGCCCTTAATGATCACCATCAACAATCCCATTCTGGATGGGATTTCATTGGCACTGCTAGGCAACTAAGCAGTCACATATAGGGAATACAGAGATCCCATTATTTAGTGCCTGACTGTACGCAGATAACAAGTTGGAATATAGCGGGTTCAAGTAAGAAAATGGAAGACAAAGATTGGATTGTGTACTGAAGTTACAGGATGTATGCTGTCTGCAAGAAACCTGGGCAGTAGAAACTTGATTTAGAGGGGGTTGTGTCTTTCAGTACGCCTGCTATAACCCAGCTGAGAGGAAGGGCAAAGGGAGGCCTACATACTTGGGTTAAGGCATCTTGTAAACTTAAAACTAAATTATAATTTTCCTACGTAGGTAAAAATATCCAACCCCTAGGGCTTGAAAGAGGCAAGAGAAGGATAGCTCAACATCTGCCTTTCATTGTGTAGGAAAACTGAAACCTCGATAATCTTTGAAGCACTGGAGTTACTACTTTTTTCCTTACGGTATGAAAGATTAGCTAGTCACCATTCATCAAACAAGCAGGAGAGAGTAATAATCTTATGTAGGGAATTACTAGACTTCGTTCAGCCCTGCAGGATCAAGAGGAAATGATTGAGGACCATGCCTGGGGGCTCCCTCCACATACTTTATGCAAAGAATGTATGTTATCAAAAAAAGCAGAGCAAGTAACTATGATTATCCTAAAGGTCACCTTAAGACTATTGAACGGTCGCCCCATCTCTGAGTTTTCCCCCCAAGACCAACTTACAGGATTGGGAAGCGTGCTAGAGCCATTGATTATTTTATGATTAATCTAGAGCCCTGGCACCGGGTAATCGACATGAGGTTCGAAGAAAGAATAAAGTACGACCATGATCCACTCCTCTTTGTGCTTGATCTTGCTGATTCCCACTGTGAGAACTGGAATCAGGTTGAGCAGGAGTATGCGTCCAAGTGGAGTTTAAATGGGATAGGATTAAAACTTGTCAGGGGTGCAATGAGGTGGATACACTAGACTTATCAACCAACTTGCAGTGGAGTGCACTCTCAAGAAAACGGAGTATGGAGGTTAAGGACTGTGGTCCTGGGACATTTGAATCCTTTAAATGACTTATTACAATTAGCAAGCAAGTTCTACTCGAGCATAAAGTCAGCAGGGGTGGTTAGTTCAAGATGTTTACTATGATTGGTATGATGATGAATGTGCCGAAAAAAGAAAGAGCTCACTTCCGCTTTAAGAAACAGAAGAAGGATGCCAAGGGGTGAGGGAAAATTAATGGAAGCTTGAAGATTTTATAAAAATCTCATCCAATACAAAAAGAAGACTCAGTGCATCAAAGCTTGGAAAGCACTGCAGTACACATTTAATACAAAAGACATGAAAAAGTACTGGGAAATTGTAGGATGGGCTGCTCAGGGCTGAGTAAGAATTTGGAACCCGTACAAGTCCTTCTTGATGGGTGGAGCATTTCGCCTCATTATATCAAGTGCCTATGGAGGACGATTTGGGAGGAGAAAAAATTAATCTACCGGTCTTTGCAGAGAAACAAACTGAAAGTGTTGCTCCTCTGTGTAAATTAACTCTCCAACGATGTTGAATTTAGTAAATTGGAAATAGCCGAGGTTATTCATCATCAAAAAATGGCGAAGGCTCCAGGCCCTGATCAGGTTCCCACAGATGTGTTCAAAAGGAACCTGTAGGTGTGGTTCGGGCCTATGACAGCTGCTTTTAATACTGTTTTACTGGAAGGTGTGGTTCTTGATTCATGGAAAACATCTATAATAATCCCAATTAAAAAAAGGGACTAGGGACGACCATTCCAATTACCACCCAATTTCCTTATTGGAAGGTGTAGGTAAACCTTTTGGTAAACTGCTATTGACTCACTTGGAAACATGGATGGAGACCAATGGGATAATGTTTCACCTGCAAGCCAAATTCCACAGGCCAGAGTACGATTGATCAAGTTTAGCGCTTGTTTTTTTTTATCTGTTTGAAGTACGCTATTTTAAGGAAAACACCAATTTTTCTGTTTTTTTAGGTTGAGTAATTGTAATTACTCGAAACCTATTACATCTGAACCAAAGTCTCTTGAACCAGCTGGATTTCCTACAATGCATGTTAACTTTTCAACCGTGACGCTTCTACAGCGCACGCTTGGCCCGTTCCCTCCCACCCGCTCGCATCCCGCCCCCCCACCAGGCTTCAACTCTGTGATGCATGCAACCGTGACGCTTCTCCAGCGCGCGCTTGGCCCGTTCCCTCCCACCCGCTCGCATCCCGCCCCCCCACCAGGCTTCAACTCTGTGATGCATGCAACCGTGACGCTTCTCCAGCGCGCGCTTGGCCCGTTCCCTCCCACTCGCTCACATCCCGCCCCCCCCCACCAGGCTTCGACTTGTGATGGACACTATATAAATAACAGCGCTCACCCCTTTCCTCAAAGTTTCTTTATTTACATTTGCTCTGTCTCTTCTTAACTCTTATTGCGCACTCACTACCTACTTCTCGTTTGCAGTGGCTCTTTTTCCTCTGCCATTTCTCACTTACACTCTTTCTTCTCACCACATCAAAGGCAACTGCTGCTACCCCGCCCCCGCACTCCCCACCCCACAGCAATGCCGAAATCTCTTTCTCCCTCTTTCTATGTCTGTTCTCGGACATATTTCATCTTCAACTGTTGATTTGTTTGCATATTTCGGGTCAAAAGAGCTTCGACTCTGTGATGGACGCTATATAAATGACAGCGCTCACCCCCTTACTCAAAGTTTCTTTATTTACATTCGCTCTGTCTCTTCTTAACTCTCATTGCGCACTTACTACCTACTTCTCGTTCGCAGTGGCTCTTTTTTCCTCTGCCATTTCTCACTTACACTCTTTCTTCTCACCACATCAAAAGCTACTGCTGCTCCCCCGCCCACCCACACGCACCCCCCCCCCCCAGCAATGGCGAAAGCTTGATTTGGTACTTCTTCATAGTCACTCCCCGTTTCCTGCTGTGTCCGTCCTAAATGCCAAGCCTGTATGGAGTTTGCCTGTAGTAGCGCTGCACTACGTTTCCCTATTTTAGGCCAGCAGTGTCCCTACTTCAATGTTAAACGTTTGGATTGGTGAAAGGCTTTTGTTTAAATCGTTTACATTTATTTATGTGGGGACGGTGTGGGAATGTACACTGCCAATAGTAAAGTCTAGATTCACCACTTTTGCCTTGGAAAACACAACAAATAAGAGACCTGTGTGTAAATATTTGTGGCGACCTCCAGGGCAGGTTTAAACCGGAGACCGCAGCTCTGCCAGCCTCTGGTAAACTGACTCCAAACATATTTTAAACCACCTCAGAATGCAAATGTGTTTGGATAAACTATATATATATATATTTAGTTTTATAGCATTTTTAAACCCTATCGGCCGCCGAGAGCCACTCGGGCTGTACTGGAGTCTCAGAAACGTCATCAACAGTTGCCCTCTTACTCCAGGTGTATGATTTGTGGATGTATTGTATACAGACAACAATCTTTTTTCAGAAGGATTTAAAAATATTCTAGCTGGAACACTAAATTTAACCTAGACTTCTAGGTGATGCGTTTGTTTTACTAATATTTTGTGCAAGAGGTGAACGTTATTTCAGCGTGCCAGCGCTACATCTTTGGCCTGACCTTTGTTTCTGCTACTATTCGCTGCTGACATGTTTCCAAACCTAACCATACTATGCTGTTAGCTCCCTATGCCTCTCACTCCAGTATGTATATTGTTAATGTATCCTCCTCTGACCAGACACTCCACACTCCACACTCCACCACGTCACTCGGGGACACCACCACGTCACTCGGGGACACCACCACATCACTCAGGGGCACCACCACATCACTCAGGGGGCACCACCACATCACTCAGGGGGCACCACCACATCACTCAGGGGGCACCACCACATCACTCAGGGGGCACCACCACATCACTCAGGGCCACCACCACATCACTCAGGGCCACCACCACATCACTCAGGGACACCGACCACATCACTCAGGGACACCGACCACATCACTCAGGGACACCGACCACATCACTCAGGGACACCACCACATCACTCTGCGGCACCACCACATCACTCTGCGGCACCACTCAGGGGTACCACCACATCACTCGGGAACACCACCACATCACTCGGGGACACCACCACATCACTCGGGGACACCACCACATCACTCGGGGACACCACCACATCACTCGGGGACACCACCACATCACTCGGGGACATCACCATATCACTCTGGGAACACCACCACATCACTCTGGGAACACCACCACATCACTCTGGGGACACCACCACATCACTCTGGGACACCACCACATCACTCTGGGACACCACCACATCACTCTGGGACACCACCACATCACTCTGGGACACCACCACATCACTCTGGGACACCACCACATCACTCTGGGACACCACCACATCATCACTCAGCACCACAACAGCACTGTCCTTACTTGCTACCAACAAGCATTGCCATAGCCAATAGGACTCGCATTAGGAAAGTGTAAGCTATTGGCTTTGTGAATAACTATGCTATTAATTTATATATTTTCAAAGCCAACACATATAAAAAAATAAGACAATTTAAAAAAATGATGCCCATTATCACCTGTTCTTTTAGCATTTTTTATTGAGCCCCTCGCAGTTGCAATTCGGAATACTGCTGATATCCCTCCTCCTATTCCATCAATGGATAAGATCAAGCTTTACGCTGATGATATTTTGCTGTTAATCAAACCCAATCTAAATTCACAAGCCCGTGTTTTTCAGCTTTTTGAGGAATTCGAGGCCTTGGGGGGATACCGGATTAATAAAAGGAAAACAGAAATTCTGGTTTGTGGAGGTGGGGATCCAGAATTGCACCCTGATATAAGTTGTTGCATTAACAACAAACCAAAAAGATATCTAGGGTTTTTTTTTCAGCCCATGTCAAAGATTTGTTTAATCTTAACTTCGATCCCCTTCTTCAAAAAATTTGCATAATGTTTTATAGGTGGAATACATTGCCATTGTCGATCCTTGGCAGCGTCGCTCTGATAAAAATGTCTATCCTCCCTCTATTTAATTTTCTGTTTTCCACTATCCCCTGTTTTTTACCAAGTATATTCTTTGCCAAAGTTGAATCCATGTTTTCTAGTTTTATTTGGGCACAAAAAACACCACGAATCGCCATAAGCACTTTGTTTCACGAATTGGACCAAGGAGGTCTTTCCTTACCAAATCTTAAGGATTATCATTATGCCTACTTTGCTCAGTATCTATCAAGATTTGTGAATCAAACCCCAAATCAAAATGTATTTATCAACTGCTTTTTTGATTTAATCTGTTATGAAAATCAGATTCCTTCCCTGTTGCAGGTTTTAAAATCTCCAAAACGAGTCCACTATAAGATACTTCTATGGTTTCTTAAGAAACGTGCTGCCATGCTTAAGAGTTACTCTCTCCCCCCCTTTAATCCAACAACTTTGCTGTCTAACTTGGTTTCATGTTTGGGAATTAAGATAGGATCAGAGATGGTCCAGAATTGGATCGGTGGAGGATTTAGCAAAGTGATAGATTTTCTAAAAGATGGAGAGTGGATATCTCCAACAGAAATGGCCCAGTTAGTTCAAGGGAATTTTTTATTGGTAGGGTCTTACATAATATTATATAAAACCTTTGAGCATTTGGACCCCACACAGTTTACCTATCCATCTCCGCTGGTTAACGACCTTTTCGTCAATGCTGTGTCAAAGAAACCGGGGGATTGGAAATGTTGTATAGCTCAGAGTAGGAGGTTTAGCTAGGCCCTAAAGCAGTTAAAAAATGGCGGGAACAAGAATATCATGGACTCTCTCTTAATACTTGGATAATTATTAATAAACTGAATTTCAGCACGTTAAGGGGAGCTAACTGGCGAGGAATGTTATTTTTCAGTAAATGGCTTTTGTACCGCACACCTGCTGCAATTTCCAGAATGTATAGTAAGCATTCATCTGTTTGTTTTAGATGTTTAAATTGTGTCTCCGCCAATTGGTCCCATATAATGGTTCACTGTACAAAGATTACGTCTTTTTGGGATGATATTTTTGCTTTTTTGAGAAGTTATTATCAGTTTGAGATCCTCCTAAATGTAAAATTGATGCTTTACGGTTTTGATCCTGATCTCAGGCTCTCGCTCTCACAGGTTAAATTAATTTACATTGAGATGGCAGTTGCTAGGTCTTTGTTACTCCAAAACTGGCGGTCACAACAGACTCCATCAATGCAGGAATGGATACAGAAAATGCAGAGAGTTAGGAAATGCGAGCAAGGGTATGCTCTGAGGGTAGGAAGGGTCAAATTTTTTTATTTAATTTGGAGTTCATATTTCGATTAATTCGGTTGTGCATATTGTGGATGAAAGCTTGATGTTAGTGGATATTGGTTCTCCCTTACTTTTTTTGGGGGGGCAAATTTGATAGGCTGAAATGTGTTTCTTTTTCTTGTAATGACACTAAAGGTCTTCAATAAAAAATAAAATGTAAAAAAAAACATTAAAAAAATGTGTCATTTACAATACCAATAGCTCACACTTTCCTAATACAAGACCTATTGCATTGCAAATGCTTGTAATGATTTAAAGACCGCTTTTGATAGTGTTGACAATCTGGATAGATTCTGGAAGACCATGATGCAGTTATTCTACCACACACAGAACTGTCTATGCACCGCCTATTGAAAGTCTGAAAATGTTTTTGCACATCCATAAAATTAACAATAAATGTACAGAAAACCAACAATAAATGTCCAGAAAACCAAGTTCATGATAACAAAATCAAAAGGCCAAATTAAAATCAACCTTTAGGCTCTATAGTAACCAAGTAGAACAGGTGAGAACCTTTGATTATCAGTGCATACGGATTGATGATAAATTACTCTGGAACAGTCAAGTAACTAAGTCTAAAATGGTCCTATTTCAACAATCTGGGGCAGTAAGGAGATTTGCGAGCAAGTGCAATCATCATTTGATAAAACCAACCCTCATTGACCTGATGTTCATGCCAGCCCCAGAATGCCGCAGGGTCAAAGATCAGAATCCTTCCCTGAGGCACTTGTGGAGAAGTGTGGCTCAATAGTTAGAGCGGCGACCCTGATGCAGAAGTCTGGGCCGGGACCAGGGTTCAATTCCCCCCTCGGCGGATCTTGGGCTCAATTTCCTCGGACCTGTTAATTCTCGCCTCGGTGCCTATTATAATCATGGGTCCAACTCTGCAACTCTGGGCAATAGCTTGCTTAATCTCCACACGGCCCCAACAACGCTAGATGCCTGGCTTCACCTTGGGGGTGCCAAGGAGTGGGCACTTCACAGGGAAAGGCCAGGAAGGGTTCCTAAGCGGTATTCGTACAAGCGCCGAGATGCCTCCGGGCAGTCGTGCGCTATACAAGTACCTCTACATTTACATTTACATCTCAGACCACTCCCAGATGCTTTTAACTGTGGACGAATCTCCCATTGATCTCTGCCCAATATGGAGGATGAATGCCTGGTCCCTCCAAGATTGGGAGTTTAAGGAAACGATGAGGACTGACATTACGCATTCCTTTCTTATTAACCAGGGCTCAGTCTTATCCCCGGGCACCCAATGGGAGGCAGGTAAAGCCACGATCTGCGGACTCGCCAAGAGTCACCTTAAGACCCAACGCTTAGCACGAGATGGTAGACTCACCCTCCTGGAATCTCAAGCGGCCCAGCTCGAGAGGGACACAAATGCCACAACAGACGAAACCCAGCTGCAGGAGCAGACGCTGATACGTGATGAAATAAGACAAATTTCCCTTGAGTCTGCGAAAATCCTATGGAGGTCCCCTATTGCGTGGGTATATGGGTGGGGTGATAAAAACGGGACACTATTGCACAGATTAGTGTCATACTCCTTAGCAAACCGAATGATTCCGGAAATCAGGTACCCAGAGGGGAATATCCACTGCTCTCCAAGAGCAATGGCTCGAACCTTTGTGAACTACTACTCAGGTCTGTACTCGGCACAGAAACCAGAGATTTCCCTTAATGAACTTATTGCTTTGGAAGACCTTCGTCCACCCCAAGCTCGCCACATTAGAAGTGAACGCCCTAGAAAACCAGATCACTAGCGAGGAGATACACGCCGCCCTTTCACTTGTCTAAGCCGGTAAAACCCCTGGCCCGGATGGCTACCCACAGAATACTACTCAGCCTATCGCAACATACTTGTCCCCACTTAGCAGCTCTTTACGAGGAAGATGTGGAAACAGGCTCTTTTCCTCCAAAGATTGATACGGCCACAATAGCCATTAGACCCAAAACACAACAGCCCTCCCCTGCCTGCACTGGACCCATCTCTTTGATTAATACTGAAGTCAAAATATATGCCACAATACTGGCCCAACGGCTCAAACCGTACCTCAGAAAGCTGATCCATGCCGCCCAATGTGGCTTCATGCCGGCTCGGGGTACCAGACACTGCCTGAGGCACTGACCCCGTAGTTCGCGTTACTCACAGTCGACTTTGAGAAAGCAATCGACTCAGCCGTTTGGGGATTCCTAGAGGACGTCCTGCAGGCTACGGGCATGGGCCCTAAATTCTGCTGTATGGTTCACATCCTACACTCTAGACCCGTTGCAAGAGTACTGGTTAGCGGAGTGCCCTTGAACACCTTCCCAATTAGAAGAGGGACGAGACAGGGATGTCCCCTCTCGCCCCTCCTCTTTGCTTTGGCGATGGAGCCACTGGACAATTTCATCCACTCGGATGACCGGGTTCGCGGCTGGAAATGGACAGGATCGCACAAGGACAAAATTGCCCTTTATGCGGACGATGTCCTGCTCTATCCCCCCCCTTTTGTACCGCTTTTGGCCACCATAAGTGTTGCAGGGTATACTCAGACGTGAGTCCCTTGCTCACTTTGCCACTGGATTCAAGCAAGCCGGGCTGAAGACGGCTGGAATGCCAGAAACCGGTCCTCGGAAGCTTGTTTCCGGTCCAGGGAATATATGGCTTGTCAGTTCGGGCTGGACTGTTCCCATGGGGCACAGGGTCAGACTGATTTGCATATAGCCATGTCTGAACTGGGGTGGCAGAGTGGGCTAAAGAACGGTGATGGATGAAACCCAGATCATTTGACTGGGTGTGAGTGTTTGATTGATTCGGATGCTCCGTCCATCACCACCCCCCTTTTGTACCGCTTTTGGCCACCATAAGTGTGGCAGGGTATACTCAGACGTGAGTCCCTTGCTCACTTTGCCACTGGATTCAAGCAAGCCGGGCTGAAGACGGCTGGAATGCCAGAAACCGGTACTGGGAAGCTTGTTTCCGGTCCAGGGAAGACCTGGCTTGGCAGTTCGGGCTGGACTGTTCCCATGGGGCACAGAGTCAGACTGATTTGCATATAGCCATGTCTGAACTGGGGTGGCAGAGTGGGCTAAAGAACGGTGATGGATTAAACCCAGATCATTTGACTGGGTGTGAGTGTTTGATTGATTCGGATGCTCCGTCCATCACCACCCTCCTTTTTTACCGCTATATTGTAGACCCGGCCCGATCGGATCCTAGATGCTTGCATATAATACAAGCCTTTGAGCAAACTTCAGGTCTACGCCTGAATTTGGCTAAGTCAACTTCGGTCTCTTTACATCTCTCCAGAGTATGCTTCGATTGACAATCCAATATTCCCATCAGACGTCAATCTTTCAAATATTTGGGTATATGGGTTGCCTTACTCCCTGACCTAGCTTGGGCACTTAACATGACGCCTCAGGTCACCAAAACCAAAATAGATCTGCAGAAATTGTCAAAATTATCACTCAACCCGCTAGGGAGAATGGACAAATATATCTCCCCCCCCCCTCTCCCCCCTCTATGACAGAGGCATGGAGCTAATATATCTATATTTATATTACCTTCCTGGTAATACACAATTGGTTTACTGGGGGATTTTCTGACCTTGCTTACAGGACAGAACTTAAAGACCTATGCCTTTCCCGGGTCCTAGCCATAATGTACGGGTCTCCAAAGACCTACCCACAGTGACCCAGGCAGTACTCCTGGCCTGGCAGGCTGCTTTACGACACACCCAATGGAAAGGCAGACTGACCCAGCAGACTACCCTTTGGCAGAGCACATGGTTGCAGGAGGTGGGAGGCCTGGAGGGTTTTGGGAGCTGGGATATTATCGGTATCTTGCAGCTGGGAGACATGTAGGTGGGGGAACACAATTGCTCCTTTGCGTATCTGCAAACTGATACTGATTTCACCCGTTCCAGTTTTACAGATACTTACAACTCTGCCATGCCCTAGATACACACATACAAACTGGCACATACCTTCCCGAACACAGCCCTCTCAAAGCCCAAGTCATGATGGGTAATCTCGGCAAAGGGGGAGTCTCGCGTATTTACTGTTCGCAAACTAATAACAGTCCGACCTCCCTTAATCCACTGAGAACGAAATGTGAGACATGGTTGGGCCTGCTAGAAGAGGAGGATTAGGGAGATGCATTGAGGGCACCCAAAGCTATCAAGGTCTCAGCTAAACTGCGTCTAGTTCAGCTTTAGTATTTGCATGCCTCTTACCTTACCCCCGCCCGCCTACACAAAGCTGGTCTAACTCCGCACCCAACATGTACTAGATGCAGCGCTAAGCCCACCGATTTTTCACATGGTATTGTCCTGTCCACAAGTATCCTCTTACTGGTGTGCCCTGGAGACAGAACTCACAGGAGTGCTGGGGTGGGAGGTTTCACACAACCCACTTTACATATTGCTTGGGGTCACCCACGGTCTGGATGGCTGAAGAGCCGATAAAGTGTTCCTGGGAACTGCCCTTGTAGTGGCTAAGCGAGACATAGCAATGGCATGGAAGAATCTCGCCCCTCTCACTATCACGAAATGGCGCAGAGGGGTGGACTGGTGCGCCACACAAGAACTTCCGCTATACGAGGCAAGGGGCTGTCCAGCCAAACACTAAAGGATCTGGGGTAAATGGTTGCGGTTGAAGGACTAATCCACTTTCCTTTTTTTCTACATATCGCCCTGTATGTCCCGCACAAGAGGGAGAAGCAACTGTGTATAATGTAATAGGTGGATTTCCTAGTCAAATGTCACATGTGCTGTCGCTATTGTTCAAGCTGTTTAGTTTTCTGTTATGTTTTTATCTTCATCATTCTCAGAACCAATAAAATTGATTTTAAAAAAACAGCCTTGTCAGCATATAGCTGCAATAGCCGCAAGCACCTATGGTGCCGAAATCTGGGGCATTAGTAACGCAAAGGCCATACAAGTAGTGGAAAATGCCTTTTTGAGGCGCCTCTTGCACCTAGGCCCAGGGACTCCAATGGTAGCACTCAGAGCTGAACTGGGAATAAGGTCTGCAGCAGATTAGATTACTTGTTGCCCTGTAAATTACTGGACCTTTCTTTGGTCAACATTGGATCTTGTAGAGTATCAAAAGGACATTTTGAGTTTGATGAACTGTAACAAACGTCTGTGGTTTAGACACATAGAGGACATTCTAAAAGCAATTGGCTGTTCAGACCTGTGGCCTAACCCTGAAAATATAACGAAATGTATACTACCATTGGTGAAAAGGAAATACTGGGATGTTATGTGGCAAAAATCTGCAGACACATGTAGTCCCTTGTTAACCAAACATCTTGTCCTAAAGGCCTATTCGGATGGGAACCCTACATTAATATGATTTTTCCATCCAAACAAAGGGTTTTTTTCTCAGCTTCAAGCTAGGCATTTTGCAAGTCCACTCATATACTAAATACTGGTCCAAGCGCCATGGTCGGCGAGATGAAAAGTGCAATTGCTCCTTACTTGACCATGAAACTGTGATGCACTTTCTCTAGCACTGCAATAACGTTTTGGTTCTTCATAGAACTTACCTTTATCCTTTGTTTTCAAAATATAGTACGGGTACTAGAGTAAGGATGCTCTCCTACTGTGCTACAGAACTGACCACCCAGAGATTTACCAGGCCTTAGCCAATGTATATACACATCGCCTGGAAAAGACGACGAACGGCTATAACACAGGCAATAGAGTGTGCCACTTCTTAAAACAGTGAGCATGGAGCACTGACATTTTTTTTAACTTTTATAGTGAATTGAATTTGAATTTGAAAGGATTTGTATAGCGCTCGTACACCTGGCGGTTTCTTGGCGCTCACTGGCAACTGCTACTCAGTGTGTCGGAAAGGGGAAAAAGTTGAGCATTTAGGATGGGAAGGCTTGGGTGAAGAGGAAAGTCTTGAGGTCTCTGCGAAAGAGGGGGTACTGGGTGCAGGTTCTGAGGGGCAATGGGAGGGAATTCCAGAAGGCTGGACCTGTGGTAGCAAATTTTGAACCACCCCACTTCTTCCGTTTGAAGCGGGGAACCAGGAGAAGGTGGTGAGAAGCGGATCGGAGATCACGTGAGGGAGTATAGGATTGAATGGCCGAGTTAATGAAGGAAGGGGCGGAGCCTGTCCGGGCTTTAAAAATGGTGCAGCCGAGCTTGAATAAGACGCGTTGCCGGACAGGGAGCCAGTGAAGGGAAGAGAGAAGTGGGGTAACATGGTGTGATTTAGAAAGGTTAAAAACCAGCCGAGCGGCCTGGTTTTGAACGAGCTGGAGACGTCTCATGAGGTAGTTGGGCATGCCATGGTAGAGGATATTGCCATAATCAAGGCGAGATGTTACCATGGCTAGAAGAATTAGTTTGAGCGCGTCTGGGGTGAAGAATCGAGAGACTCTGCGGATAGTCCTAAGTGAAAGGAAGGCTGAAGAAACCACAGCAGAAACTTGAGAATGTAGGGAGAGTTGATTATTAATTTTAAATACAAGAGTTTTGACAGAGGATACAGGAGTGGGAGGGGAACCTAGTGAGGGGGGCCAGAAGGAGGAGGTCCAAGGGCTGGAGCAACCACCCGTCAGCACCAACTCCGTTTTATCGGGGTTGAGCTTCAGGTGGTTGAAGTTCATCCAGTCTTGGATGAAGATCATAATGGACTGGACTTTGGACACGGACTCCGGGGTAGAGGAGAGGGAAAAAATGAGCTGGAGATCGTCTGCGTAATTGTACACAGAGACCTCCAGTTGCTGTAAAGCAAAGATGAGGGGGGCAATGTAGAGGTTAAATAAAAAGGGGGACAAAGAGGAACCCTGGGGGACACCACACTGTATGGGTTGAAATTCCGCAGAGAACTCTCCCAGACGAACCGCTTGAGTCCGGCCGCTCAAAAAGGAGGATAACCAAAGTAAGGCTGTTCCTCTGATTCCCGCCGCTTCGACACGTGAAAGTAAGATGGTATGATCCACCATGTCGAATGCGGCGGAGAGATCTAAAAGGACCAGAGCCTGATGTTGATTGGTATCCATTCCTTGTCGGAGGTTGTCCAGAACTGATGTTATAACGGACTCAGTTGAGTGGGCCGGGCGGAAGCCGGCCTGTCTTGGAGCCAACACACCATGACTTTCCACAAACTCGCTCAGGGTTTTTGCCACGTGTCGTTCCAATACCTTGGACAGGTAAGGCAAGAGGGAAATTGGGCGGAAGTTGACTGGATCGGAGGGATCTGCTCCAGGTTTTTTTAGAATCGGAACAATCACTGCCGATTTGAGTGCAGGGGTGACGATGCCCTGAGCCAGCGAGCTGTTTAGGAGCGCTAAAGGTGGTGAAGGGCAGTAAGTGTAAATCTGCTTTAGAATGTAGGCGGGGCAGGGGTCCAGCGGGGAGCCGGACTTAACCAACGGGAGAATGGAGAGGAATGAGTCAGTCGAGAGGGAAGGAAGTGAGTCCAGGTGTGCCGTGACAAGAGGACGGGTGGGGTCGGTGAAGGTCTGGGATGGAGGAGGAATGTTACTTTTGATTTTATTGATTTTGTCCAGGAAGAAGTGATTGAGCGAGTCACATAGTGTTTGGGAGGGAGATGGCTTGAGTGAAGTTCTGTCAGAAAAAGCAAGATCCTGGATGATAGAAAAAATGTCTCTTGGCCGATTCTCCGCGAGTTGGATTTTAGAGGAGAAATAATTTTTCTTTGTGTCTAGAATGGCTTTCTTGTACTGACTAAAAAGTTCAGTATAGCGGTTTTTAGCAGTAGGGCAGTAGTTCCGTCTCCATTGTCGTTCAGCTTGGCGGAGAGCAAGTTTTTTGATCTTTAGGTCGTCTGAGAACCAGCGGTTTGCGTCTTTGGGGCGTTTGGTTGCGATGCGTTTTAGAGGAGCGATGGCATTGCACCCGACCCGTAGCCAGTTGGTGATAGCTTCTGCCTGCCCTGAGGAAGGCAGTGCGGTCAGATCAGGGCTGGAGGAGGAAAGGAGAGTCGAGAGGGCTTCGATGTCAACACGATTCCATGAACGCGCCCAGACATTTCTAGCAGAGGTGGGCTTAAGTGGTGGAACAGGGGATAGGGAAAAGGTGATTAGTGAATGATCAGACCATGAACATGGGGAAATCAAAAGGGAATTGACCGGGCAATCGCGTTGCCAAATTTGGTCTAGGATGTGTCCCAACCTGTGTGTGGGAGTATTGACAACTGATGTGAAGTTGAGTGACAGAAGAGAGTCTGAAAACTCCTTGGACGTGGCACATTCCGCAGGGTCGGAGGGCCAAAAGTTAAAATCTCCCAGAACTATAATGGAAGCGTGGTTGACAACCAGAGTCGCCATTAGATCTTGAAAACCGGGGAGGAAAGTTTGGGGGGAGGACGGGGGTCTGTACACAAGGACACAGGTTAGCGGGGGGGAAAAGGAAAGAGAGCGAACCACTAGGCAGTCTGAGATTCCCACGGAGGGGGAAACCAAAGGCTGGAAGGTGAGTTCCTTGCGAGCGATCAAGGCGACCCCTCCACCGGGCCTGTCAGAGGAGCGATCTGCTCGAATGGCATAGTAGGCCGGGGGGAGTATCGCTAGCAAGGAAGGGAGGGAGCTGTCCGAGAACCAGGTCTCGGTAAGAAACAATAAGTCAGGTTTATGGGAGTCAAGTAGAGTGAAGAGATCGAGCTGGTGTTTTACTGCCGATCTTGTGTTTAGATATATGGCAGAGATAGCAGTGGGGGGAAGGGCATCTGGATGCCGTTTAGAGGGGCTGGTATTTAGAGACGTAGGTCATTTCTGATTGGAGTACAAGTTAGACATTAGGATTCATTTCTATAATTGCTGCTAGTGACTTAAAAAGTATCTGCATATTGCTGGATGGGAATAGCTCTTGGCAATCGTTTGTACTACTTTATTCCATTTGTTGCACAGATATTGAAGTTCTAGCAATTATTTTTGTATTTAGCACAGTTGCGCTTTTGTGTACAATTCATAGTAATAGCTGGTTGACTCATTTTTATCAGCCTGTTATATACCACTCATATTTTTTGGTTATTTTTCAGGGAGAACATGTGGCCTAACACCTAGGGTGGTCGACCTCAAATCTGTGGAACCGGTTTCGAGTCTCGGCAAGGACATGCAATGTGATTCTGGGCAAATCACTTAATCTCCTGGTGCCTAACAAAAATGAATGTGTCCTCATGTAACGCAACTGCTGCTCGTGTAACGCTCTCTGCACTTATTAGTAGTATAAATGTATCCGGACAACATTGGCACTGCACACAGCATTTTATTTTGTCTGTTGTATGGTCTCATAAGACTCTTATATAACTCTGTTCTTGCCTGGTTGCAATTTGATTGCCTAGTCATTTAAGATTTTTAATGTCCATACAGCCTTTTCTATTATTGGGGAAATGAGACAAAGCGTTTCAACACATTTCAGGGGTTTTACCTGCATCTGGAAAGGGGCGACCATTCGGTCCCCCCGAACGTATGGTGGAGTACCACGATCCCCCCGGGAAGCCATCTTGGGCGGGAGGCGAGTCTCGGCTGGTATGCCCGAAGCGGCGTAGCCGGGGCGCGCCTTTTCCCGCCCTGGAGTGGGCTGGCCTAGACACTGACGCGGCCGGCCACGCCCTTGGGGCAGGCAGGGGCGGGTTTACGCCCGCCCTGAAGACGGATAAAAGGAGCAACAAGCCAAGGAAGCATCCTCTTGTTCCTGTGCTCTGAAGCTGCACCTCCTCGCTGCACGTGAGCTCGAGACGGAACGAAGAGCCAATTTTGAGCGTGGTAATCTTTCTTTTTATCTTACAGATACTCTGTCTGAGAATGCCCAAGAAAGTCGGAAAGCGAGTCAGTACCGATCAGATGCTCCGCATGCTCATGAAAGAAGTAACCGATCTGAAGAAGCAGATGGCAGCTAAGGACGGGGAAGGGGGACCGAAACGACCTTTGTCGGGAGCAGCCCCCGGAGGGAGAGGCAAGAGGTCCAGAAGGGGGGCAGCTGGGGGGGAAACCCCGGTTCCCGATATCCCACTTGAAGAGCCAACTCCAGTGCCGAAGGAGGGGAATCCGATTCCCGTGGGGGTCACTCCCGTATCCGGGGAGGATATGCCTCCAGAGTTGGCAGCACAATTGGCAGCGTGGTTGGGGAAAGATAGCGAGGGCGCCACGGCTGACGACGCCTGGGTGTTAATGAGACAACTGCGTGAAACTAGGGAGGCGGTGAAGGCACCATCGTCAGTTACCCCGCTGTCTCCGGCGGCAGAAAAAGCAACAGGCCCAGGTCCGGCGGCAGATGCAGCTTCTGGTTCAGGTAAGCGGCCATTGCCGATTGCGAGGGAGGGGTCTGCACCTTCACGAAGGGAGAAGGTGGGTCAGCATGTTCCTCTGGCAATTAAGGAAAAGATGTGGGCGGATGAGTATGTAAACATTTTTTCTTTGCTTACCGACCATTATGAGATGGAGCATGTTAAGAGCCAGAAGGAGCTCATGCATCCGAGTGTTTGGCGCGCAAAAATGGCCGCCTTTAAGGTCGACAAAAACATTGGCACTTGGGGCAGGGCATGGGGAATCTTTACCTCCATCATGGGCGAACGTAGGCCCGAGTTGCTGACCGAATTGCCTATTTATCAGTCACGGATCATGGAGTATTACGTATCATATGGGGGCAATCAGTGGTTCTGCTACGATAATATTTTTAGAAAGGCGAAGGAGCACGACAAAAATTTGACTTGGGATTGTTACGACTCCGTTTCATGGTCAAAAATGAAGAGTACAGGAATGTTAAAAGTACCATTAGTAGGAAGTAGCGGGGGTGAATCCTCCCGCCAATACGCTGGGACACCCTTTCGGTCGGGTGCAGCTAACGACTATCACTCAAAGCCGAATGGCAATGCAGGTAAAATGGGGATTTGTTGGAATTTCAACAGGGGTAAATGTACGAGGCCCCAGGGGTCATGCAAGTTTAGACACGAATGTGGAGGATGTGGGCAGCCATCCCATCCTGAGTCCATGTGCAGAGCCAAAACGGGTGATAACGGTGGTAGGGGAAGCGCCAAACAGGTCTGAAATAGTCCGAGGGGCGCCTTTACCTACTCCGATTGATACCATGGCAATGATTCCTTGGCTCAACGAATACCCGGATCATGCTTCCGCTGGGGTGTTGCGGAACGGGTTTTCATATGGTTTCCGCATCCCAGTGGGGGATTTTCAGGGTGTAGCAAAGTGTAAGAACCAACTGTCGGTCTTGCAACATACGACCGTGGTACAGGAAAAGATTGGGAAGGAGGTTACTCGAGGTCGAGTCGCCGGTCCATTTGATGTGCCACCGATGCCTAACTTTGTTTGTTCCCCTTTAGGGGTGGTCCCCAAGAAGGACCCGGGTGAGTTTCGGCTGATACATAATTTGTCAGCCCCACGTGATCTTTCCGTGAATGATGCGATAGACCCGGAAGTGTGTTCGGTGCGGTACGCATCTTTCGATGAGGCCGTCGCCATGTTGAATCGCCTAGGGCCCGGTGCGCTGATGGCAAAGTCAGATATTGAGTCAGCGTTCCGGTTGCTCCCGGTACATCCAGACGATCAGCGTCTCCTTGGTTTCATGTTTCAGGGTCACTATTACATGGATAGATGTATGCCAATGGGATGCTCTATATCTTGTGCCTATTTTGAAAAGTTCAGTTGTTTTCTGCAATGGGTCTTCACAAAGAGGACGGGTTTTCAACATGTTATGCATCATCTTGATGACTTTTTGTTTCTGGGGGCAGCCGGGGATCCAGAATGTGGCCAGGCTTTGAACGAATTTTGTGTCTTAATGAATCATTTTGGTGTGCCATTGGCACCAGGTAAGACTGTGGGTCCCTCGACTTGCCTCGAGTTTCTGGGGATCGAGCTCGACTCAGAGGAAGGCTGTTTTCGATTACCAAGAGAAAAAGTGTTAAAATGCAGGGCATCCCTTGAAATGTGTATTAGTGAGTCTAAGGTTAAACTGCATCAATTACAACAATTGGTGGGCCAGTTGAATTTTGCCCGGAGAGTAATGCCGATGGCCCGCCCCTTTTCCCGCTCGATCGCTCAAGCCATGGTCGGCCTAAAGGAGGGTCATCATCGCACGAGGCTATCGGCAGAGGTTCGCCAGGACATGCGCATTTGGTTGGCATTTCTGGCGGATTTCAATGGTCGAATTGTTTGGAACAAACCGGCGGTGTCCTCCGAGGAGCTGGGGCTGTGGACAGATTCGGCTGGGAGCATTGGTTTTGGTGCCATATTCGGCACACAATGGTCGGCTCAAAGATGGCCGTCGTGGTGGCATGAGTGTGGACTGACGAGTAACATTGCTTTTCTTGAACTTTTCCCCATTCTGGTGGCCCTGCAAACTTGGCCCGAGGGATTCAGAGATCACTCTGTGGTGTTCTGGTCTGATAACATGACCGTGGTTGAGTGTATCAATAGCCAGGCAGCACGATGCAAATGGATTCTGAGATTGCTCAAAGAAATCGTGTTATTGTGTATGCAATTGAATGTGCTATTTAAGGCAAGACATGTGCCGGGGGTAATGAACAAAGCGGCTGATGCGCTTTCTCGTTTTCATATGCAGGCCTTCTGGGGTTTTCTGCCCACAGCGGACCCGGTGGCGGCACCCTTTCCCGAAGCTCTCTGGTCTCTCGGTGCCCCGAACTACAAAACCTCGTGGGAGAGAGTTTAGCACCCAGGACGAGGAAGGCATATGAAGGGGCGTTCCGTTCCTATTGGGCCTTTTTGGGGGTTGCTAGGGGGGAGCTTTGGGGCCAGGAGGAGTTGGTAGTAAAATTTTTGCTGTCTTTACATCAGGCAGGCAAATCAGTGGCTACGGCCCAGAGGCACCGGGCCGCCATTTCCTTTATGGCAAGGGCTCATGGGATCCAGGACCCGACTGCGTCTTTCGTTGTGCAAAAAGCGCTACGTGGGTGGCAACGCCTTGAGGGTCGCAGAGTAGATGAAAGGCGCCCGATAGGTCTGGATAGGTTGGCCCTGTTATTATCTGTACTTCCTGCAACGTGTTCATCCCAGTATGAAACAGTGTTATTCCGAGCCGCTTTTGCGCTAGCATTCCATGGGGCTATGCGGGTGAGCGAACTAGTGGCGAAGAACAAGCAGGATGCCATGGGGGGACTGTGCCGAGAGCACGTTCAGGTCAGGGGGGAGACAATGACTGTCTCGTTTGTCAAGTCCAAGACCGATCAGGGTGCGGTTGGGGACTGCATAATCATACAAAGGATTCCCGGGTCTTCCATGTGCCCTGTGGTGTGCGTAGAGGAATATTTAGCGCAAAGGGTGGCATCATGGGGGGGGACCTTGTTGAGACACGCTGACGCCACCCCACTGACGAGGTTTCAGTTCCAGCGGGTGCTTGCGATGTCGATTTCGGCCGCGGGCTTGAACCCCGGCGAGTTTGGGACCCATTCCTTTCGGATAGGGGCTGCTACAGAGGCTACAGCCAGGGGTCTGAATGTAGAACAAGTAAAACGTGTGGGGCGTTGGTCCTCGAACTGTTATAAGAGGTATGTGCGGTTGCATATGTTGTGAAGCTGTAATGATGTACTCACGCTTCTTGTTTTGTTTGGTTTTCAGTTGCGCAAGCCTGCGAGGCGGGGCGGACTGTGCAGTCGACCCGACACCGGGGGGCCAGCGGTCAGACATCACCGGCTGTGAAAAAGGAGGTGTGGGTCGTGGGCCACTCATACGTGAGGCGTGCCGCGGACGTATTCAAAGCAGGTGACATGATTCACGTGGCTGGGGAATACGGGTACAGGGTGTCCTTCTACGGAAAGGGCGGGCTCTGTATTGACCAGTTTCAATCATTTTTCGAGGGTTTGTTAGGGCGGACAAGGTCACCGCCGTCTGTAGTTATAGTACATCTTGGGGGCAACGATTTGGTGACCACTGGTAGACGACTTCTTCTTGAGGCGATGCTTTCCACTGTAAGTTGGTTAGCGAGAAGAGTTCCAGGGTGCACAATTGCATGGTCCCATATGATCCCACGGAAAGTGTGGCGGGGGGCTATTTCGGTTTCTGCTCTGAATCATTCAGTAAGGAAAATTAATAATAAAGTGAGTAGATTGTTCCGTTCAAATACACTGCATTCTGTTTCGCATGGTTGTATTAAAGGGGACAGTATGTATTTGGGGGATGGTGTTCATTTGTCCCGGATGGGGAACGAGTTACTCATAGGAGACCTGATAGCTTGGCTAAAGACTTTATGACATGACCTTTAGGCAGGAGTGTTGTGGGGGGGTCCGGATAGCCGGTCAACTATCCGGCCTGTGGCGGTAAGGTCATGATCGGTGAGCAGTAATTGGAAGATCCCTATGGGTGGGCGTCACCCATTACGGATGGGAGCGCTCGGGGGAGGTGGCCATTGGCCCCTCAACGGGGAGGCGGTCCCTTCTAAGGATGGGCCGCCGAAAGGAAAGGAAAGGCGGTCAAGGCCCCTTCCTGGGTAGGAGGGGCTACAGCCCCCTCCTGGGGAATTTGCCGGGGCCAGGACATCTGCGACGGCAGATGTGGTAAGTTGTGTGGGGTTTGGGAGGGGGTTTACGCTACCTTCTAGACACCTCACACGAGTCTTCGGACGACCTTTAAATGGCGTCGAGTTTATTGGGGCCCCCGTCAAGTCAAGGGAAATTGGTAGATGCACTTGAGGTACACCTCTGTGCGGTCGCCCCTCACAAGTGAGGGGGATATTTCTGGTTTAGGGATCTGACACCGGTTACGACCTTGCCGTTGGCCCTTAAACGTTAGGATGTACAATTTCAAGTTAAATGTCTTGTAGGATGTTAGTTCGGCTAGGTGAACCTTTGTATTAGAGAATATGTTAAGGTTAGCCAAACATCGCAATGTGGAAATGAAATTGTACATAATATGAAACTGTTATTTTAATGTTTTAATTTTGTTTCATATTTTAATAAATACGGCCGGGAGGGTCACTCCCTCCCGTCTTCCAAAAGTTCAGAACCGTTTCCGGTTTCCCATCCTTGGGGATTGTGTTGAGAGGGGGTGGCGGGTATCTCAGCCATATGGAAAGGGGCGACCATTCGGTCCCCCCGAACGTATGGTGGAGTACCACGATCCCCCCGGGAAGCCATCTTGGGCGGGAGGCGAGTCTCGGCTGGTATGCCTGAAGCGGCGTAGCCGGGGCGTGCCTTTTCCCGCCCTGGAGTGGGCTGGCCTAGACACTGACGCGGCCGGCCACGCCCTTGGGGCAGGCAGGGGCGGGTTTACGCCCGCCCTGAAGACGGATAAAAGGAGCAACAAGCCAAGGAAGCATCCTCTTGTTCCTGTGCTCTGAAGCTGCACCTCCTCGCTGCACGTGAGCTCGAGACGGAACGAAGAGCCAATTTTGACCCACCCACCAGCCCCTGAGGACAGCAAGTGGTTTTCGAATAAAGTTTTGATGTGGTAACTCTATTTCTTGCAGGTTGTGATGACTATCGTGATAACTTTGAGTATGCAATAAAGAATGGTCAATTTTAGTTTGTTTTGCAAATAAAGTAATTCTGCACTAGTGTTGATCAGTAATCATGCCTTTTAATAAGTGGTAATTGTTACTGTCATGTAGTAATGTAGTCATTTAGAATTTAGTTAGAATTGTCGTATTTATTTTGGTCGGGCGGTAAGGTCATGATCGGTGAGCAGTAATTGGAAGATCCCTATGGGTGGGCGTCACCCATTACGGATGGGAGCGCTCGGGGGAGGTGGCCATTGGCCCCTCAACGGGGAGGCGGTCCCTTCTAAGGATGGGCCGCCGAAAGGAAAGGAAAGGCGGTCAAGGCCCCTTCCTGGGTAGGAGGGGCTACAGCCCCCTCCTGGGGAATTTCCCAGGGCCAGGACATCTGCGACGGCAGATGTGGTAAGTTGTGTGGGGTTTGGGAGGGGGTTTACGCTACCTTCTAGACACCTCACACGAGTCCTCGGACGACCTTTAAATGGCGTCGAGTTTATTGGGGCCCCCGTCAAGTCAAGGGAAATTGGTAGATGCACTTGAGGTACACCTCTGTGCGGTCGCCCCTCACAAGTGAGGGGGATATTTCTGGTTTAGGGATCTGACACCGGTTACGACCTTGCCGTTGGCCCTTAAACGTTAGGATGTACAATTTCAAGTTAAATGTCTTGTAGGATGTTAGTTCGGCTAGGTGAACCTTTGTATTAGAGAATATGTTAAGGTTAGCCAAACATCGCAATGTGGAAATGAAATTGTACATAATATGAAACTGTTATTTTAATGTTTTAATTTTGTTTCATATTTTAATAAATACGGCCGGGAGGGTCACTCCCTCCCGTCTTCCAAAAGTTCAGAACCGTTTCCGGTTTCCCATCCTTGGGGATTGTGTTGAGAGGGGGTGGCGGGTATCTCAGCCATATAATATTGTATGTTTTCTTATTGTATGGCTTTTTTGTAAAGCTGAACCAATTAACTTGATTGATTGGGTTTGATATCCCCTATTTACAAAGCCCTCAATGGGATTGCCAGGTAGACATGACAGGACAGGGGTTCAGGGCAGATGAACGGCTGGCCTGTCCGATCTATTTTCTGAGGGCGACTGGAAGAGAGCCTAGGCTCAGGTCAGGAAGGTGGCTAGTAATGCGTGGTTCAAGCTCACCCAGTTTTACTACTTGCATCGCACTTAACTGACAACTCAAACGGTATATATACGATAAGCGCGGCACAATTGGGTGCCTGTCCTAGACGTGGAACAGCTCCAGCAACATTTCTCCATATGGCGTGGGGCTGTGACAAATTACAGAGATATTAGGGAGGGGTCCGGGGTGCCTGTGAGAGGTCACATGGGTACAGGTGACCGCAAAGGTTAAACACTCTGTTGGAAGTGCTCCTGACCCCAAAAAGAGGGGCTAAGATGACACAGTGTTGCCCTGCTGGTACTGGTGCTTGGTAAGCGGCGAATAACCATTCAGTGGGCCCAGCCAAGTTCGCCCACAATTGAAAAATGGTTGGCAGGCTTGAATGGATGGGGAGTGGCTGAGGAGCACAGCTTACAAGCAGTGTGCACTGATGAGAATGCACAGAGGGACTTAGAGTTATGGGGGATATGCTGGAAGGCCTAGATGCGGTAGAGCCGCTGGATGAGGACTCCCCCATGGCCTTTCAGGACAGGGAGACGCTGCTCTGAAGCTGTAAGGGTATGCCCCGCCTCCCCTCAGGATAACTGTAGGTGTGTGAAGGTATACTTGTAACCGGCAGGTAGGCGAGTGCACTATTGCAGGAAAAATTAGACTGATGTTTCATCCTCCCCTTCTTCCCACCCCACCCCCCCCAGCTTCCCTCCTACCATACCTAATTCTCACCCCTCCCCCCCTTTCTTTTGTCTATATTCCGCATACTCGCCCTGGGGAACTGCTGCTGTTTAGTTTATTTTGTGTGTACTGTTTATTTAGTTTTAAATAGTTTATTTTTTTCATTTGTTTAATGGTATGCTACAGTATTGGTATTATCGTCGTCCCCTACAGAGATAGTTAGGAGGGAAACTGAGGTGTAGACAGGCGGGTCACCAACTCTTGTTTAAGGGATATGTACTGCCTTGTATTGTGACATAAACTAATGTTGGAAGCTGTTGTAATATGTGTTGTACCTCAATAAAATCATGTTAAGAAAAAAAACCGATTCTCTTCGGCTCAAGTGAGAAGGTAGGAAAAGAATTTGGTTTCACTTTAATCATGGAGGCCTATATTACAAAGCTTTCCGGTGTTAGATGTTATGTCAAAACTCTGAATCAATTGGTACTGGCAGGAGATACCTTGCCATGGAGCTACTCTAAGACAAAGCTGAAAACGGTTTTCACCAAGCAGTCACGACCAAGTCAGTCAGGGAATTGTTGAAAAGAAATAAAGGCTCAAAATTCAACAGCCAAGGGTGCGAAATTCTGGTAACAAGGATAGCCTTAGTCTCTTCTGACAAAATGAGTATTTAAAAATTGCAATGCCCTGGGCACCCACTGAGGGATGTGCAGTGGAGGCGGTGTTGTACTCAAATACGCTGAGTGTCTCCCAACAACAGGCATAAATTGCTACTTTTTAAATTTATATAGAGCACGTCTATGACCCCTAGTAAATTGCATCGTATGGATCCCTCTCACCCGCATAAGTACTCGCGGTGTCGCTCCCCGGAGGCCGATTTTGCGCATGTGACGTAGACATGCCCTACACTGGAGGAATACTGGAAGTCGATTTTTAAGGAATTATCCCGGATGGTGGAGATTGAGATGGCGCCATCACCTTTGTTAGCGTTATTAGGGTACATTTATGATATCCCTAAATCTATATGCTCTTTTGTTGGCATAGCGCTTCTTCTTGCTAAGCGTGAAATGGCTATTAAGCGACCTGTTTGTGCTCCCCTACATCCGCTGCATGGCTTCATAGTATGATCTTTTGCAACACCATAAGCGACACATATGCGCAGCTACAGCCGCCGGCCTCCAGGCCCGTGGACATCTGGCACCCGCTCCAAGGTTATCTCCTAGAGACGCAGGGTGGTAGTAATCCCCCCACCCAGGAGCCAGCCAACCCTCTTGGGTCTGCAACTTTGTAATGGAATAAAGGTTTTTTGTGCTTGTCCTTTTGTTTCCGGAATGAGGCGTTTAACAACTGGTGTTTCAGTGGGGAAGATCCATGAGTGTATGGATGTTTGGTATTTTAAGAGTCTTTTTTGCCATATCTGTACATGATGTGCTATTGTGTTGGACTCTGTTATCACTGTTCTCGAACACTGTAATGCTATCAACATTATGTTTTCTTTATTTCGTTCCTTTATTTGGGAAATTAATAAATACAAATAAATAAAAAAAGATTGCAATGTTTAGTAAACCAATCCTACAAAAGAGGCAGGCACTTCCCTCTGTAGGAGGCCCTAATGATGAATACAGGGTGGAATTCGAAAAGATATACAAAGCCAGAACTGTATAAAGAGGTGGAGGCAAATTATCTGCGTCCTGATCTTCATCGCTTGGTTCACACATATACATGAATATCATTTAGGGGTCGCCAGGGATCTCAGCTGTGACCCTTGACATGCCCCTTGATACCCCTGGAACTGCATTTGCCACCCCTGACCTCAGATGTAGCAAAATCAGTTCCAGGAATACAAGGGTAGCTCATCCATATGGACATCAGTTTGGGCTCCAATCTCCTTGTATTTTGTAATTGTTTCATTACACTAATGGTGAATAACTATATAACATTCACTATTAGTGTAAAACATGGAGAACAAGCAGCTGGAATATGACCCTGCCTGGAAGCTGAGGTAAGTATAAGATGCTTTTAAATGTATGTTATGTGCATGCATGCAGATAGGAGTGTGTTTATGTGAGAGACAGTGTGTGTATGTGTGACTGTGTGTGAATGTAAAGATCAAATGGTGTGTGATCTCAATCCAGCTACCCCTGGCCATTTGGTGAATTGATGTTCATGAACATATAGGAACTGTCGAAGAGCGCTCATCATCCCCAGAATTCGCTTAGTTATTGTGTACTTCAAAACTAGGCAAGCTGTATCTGAAGATGCTTCTGGTCCAAAGTCAGAGTAGGTGACGGATTTGGAGCTGCTGCTTCTGGAATTGTAGCCAGTCCTGACAGAGGACCAGGAGGGGAGGCCTGAGTCATCGGGGTGGTGAAACATCCCAGTGGTATTGCCAGAACAGGTCAACTTCATCTGGGGTCATTAGGTGTTGCGGAGGGACCACTACTGGAGGCTCAATTGAAGGCTTAGTCAGGTCCATGGGACCAGAAGGTGCCCTAGACGGAGCTGAAATGCTCTTAGAAGTCTTCAGTGTAGTTTCCTTAAATGCAACACCCTTCCGCTGAGTCAACAATGGCCCAGAAAACTCATGTTACTCAGCTCCAAGTTGGATAAGGGTTCCAGATATACAACAAAGACAGAGTCAGGTGCCATAACCACCAAATTCTTACCCTTAACCTCCTGCCCCCCCCCCCAAATCCCATCACTATGACCCACCAAAGATAGGAGAGTGAGCATTGAGGAACCTGAATGCACTGCTTCTGCTACTTCCTGGACTTGTTGTTTTACTTTGTCTTAGACATACTGGATGAGAGCGGCCTCAATCGAGACAGACATCACTTCTTGTGCTCTGCGAAGTAAAGCTTGCCTTTTAGGTAAATTAAGGAACCCTTATTGCATGAACTGGGGGCATAATTGCTCTTCTGGCAACACAGAAGAAGACAATAGAGTCTGTGCTTTAGGAGAAAATAAGTTACTTATGTATCTTACTTGAAACAGGGGACTGCAAACTAGTGACAAGTAAATACGATGTCATGCTGAATGCATGTTCCAATAGGAAGCATTGGACAAAGATGAGTGAAAAAAGCAAAAGAGCTTGCACCTAAATAATATATCCAAAAATGTTAAATATAAGCTAAAACTTTAGATTCCGAGTTAGGATTTCTTTAACAAGCAGTGGATATGTAAATTTTATCCAAAGTTTGACTCAAAATGTCTATGTTGTACAAATTGAAGAATAGCCCCTTGGCACTTATTAACTGTTGCATGGTGGATCAGCTTGGACAGTGAGTGTTCTTAAAGCTCAACAATATTCTGTGTGTAGCCCACAGGTGATCCCATGATTCTGCTGATTATTGAAACTGCACAGCATTCAACACATAAACTACAACGTATAGGTTCGGCTATTGTTTCTGCGTGAGGGAGATTAGCTCCGAGATTGATGATACACAGTATCCGAGGCAGGTTTGGCTGTTACAGTCTGTAGTAACCAATACTCCAGGTGATATTAGATAGAAGTATTCATTTCAAGCAGGTACAAGGACTGGTCATCATACAAGCAAGTCCAACAGCTAACGGAGCTATCTATATTCTAGAATACAACAATACAGTGCAGTCTCATAGAACACCTAACAATGATGTAATATAGAACACTTACTAATGATGTAGGTATGCCACATCTCCCTTCTTTACAATAAACAACAATAGAATAAAGAACCTATTACATACATTATATGACAAGAATAACATATAATAAAGTTTATTAAAACAACCAAAATCAGAATAAGAAAATAACAAATTGAATAGATGGCAATTCCCATCTCCTCTTTTAAATAAAAAAAAATCAAAACATAACTCCTGTATCTAGCAGGAACTTTAGTAATCCTACCTATACGGGTAGAACTACAAATATTTTAAACATTTCCTTGCGAGTTAAGTGCATCAACACTTGAACTAGTATGCACACGTTCCTTTAAATCAGTGACATCTTCCAGTGGAACAGTGGTATCACTAGAAGAATGAAAAATTAACTCACTAGAAGGTAAGTTTTTTACACCAAAAGAATCAAAGTCCATGACATCATCCCACATCCAAGAATAAGAGGACGATGGAATCATCTCATTTGTATTTGAACTTTTGTTCTTATACATGCACATCCTATTATAATGCCAAATATTTCCATCACTAAGTTTTGCAGACTTAGAATATGGAGTTATTACTTGTAAAAGAGACAAATATTTACTCAAACCCTTTTTGACTTTGATAGGTAATTTTACATTGACAACATCTCCAGATTTCAAAGAGAATTCACTTGCATTGTGTGTTTTGTCAAACTGGACCTTCCCAGAATCATACATTTTCTTCATATTCGCTCTGACAAGGGCTGGAGACCATTTACTATGTATCTTCTTAGTACTCCAAGCCCCATTATCTTTACAATAAGGTTCTCTCCCCCTCAAAATCCTAAAAGGACTGTATCCAGTACCTGTAGGTGTAATCCTATAAGCCCATAATGTTGCCAGAAGCTCCTTTTCCCAATCTTGCCTGAATGCTACCCATTACAACCCTGTTAAATCTCTCCACACATCCGTTCCCAGCACGATTGTAAATGGGTGCGTATTTTCTGATGACACAATTTCTTTCCAAAAACTTTCCATATTTAACTGAAGAAAATTGAGGACCATTGTCACTCAAGATTTCTTTAGGAATACCTTCCCTGATAAATAAACTTTGAAGAAAGTTTATAACCTGTTTTGCATCAACATTTTCTGTAACATCTACTTCAGGCCACTTTGAGAAAATATCCATAACAACCAAAACATGTTTGTTGATACCAACTTGATCTTCAATAGGCCCTAACCAATCAATACACAAATGTTCCCATGGATTATCAGGTAAAGATCTCAACTCAAGGATAGATCCTAAGATTTTCAAAGATTTATCGGAGTCCAAACAAATACAGTAATTCCTGACAAAGTTTTCAGTATCTTTGTCTACGCCAGGCCACCAATAGTGATTTGATTCTTGATTTTAATTTAGAAATACCCAAATGGCCCTCATGATTACTTTCTAAAACTTTATTCCTTAAAATCTGTGGTACAAGAATTTTCTCACCTCTACAAACATAGCCATCATCATCGATGGACAGCTCGTCTTGTATTTCCCACATAGCTTTTAAGTCTCCACTTAAATCATTTTTATTGGGCCACCCTCTTGTAACAAACGTTTTGGCCCGAGACAAAAGCACAACTTGACAAACCATTATTCCATTCACTCTTAGATATGGCCTCAGGACCTTCTAGAACTACAGCTACACTGAAATTACCATACTCTTCACAACATTCCAAATCTTGTTGAATTGGAGACTTACTTAGATATTCAGAAACCCGATTTCTCTTCCCCGGTAAATACTCCACTTCATAATTGAAATCCAGTCACTTGAAACTCATTTTAGCAATACGTGAAGTAGCTTTAATAATACCCTCAGACATTAAGACTTTCAATAAGGGTTTATGATCTGTGTGTATTAGGAATTTGGTTCCCCACACAAATTGCCTGAATTTTGTCATCGCCCACACAGCAGCTAACATTTCTTTTTCAATCATAGAGTATCTGACCTCTGCTGGAGACAATGAGCGTGAGGCAAAAGCTATGGTGACTTCTTTACCCAACTCATTAATTTGTGAGAGGACAGCCCCCAACCCTTTGTTACTTGCATCAGTTGTTATAATGCTAGGAGCAACATTGTCAAAAGCTTGCAAAGGAAAAGCATTTGCCAAATCTGTTTTTATATTCTGAAAATCTAGCTCTAAATCTACACTACATTTAATTTCATTCTTGACTTTCAGAAGCTGTCTCAAGTTAAAAGTTTTTGTAGCAAAGTTCTTTATGAACTTAGAGTAGAATTCTGATAATCCTAGAAAGGATCGCACATCATCCTTGGAAGTAGGGGACAATGCTTTTTCAATAGCCTCCATTAATATCTTTTTCGGTGAAATACCTTAACTACTTACTTGATGTCCCAAGTATGTTACAGAATTCATTCAAAATTTCAATTCTGCTGTCAACCCATTATCCATTAATTTATTAAGCACTAACTCCAGTCTATCATCATGTTCTCTCAGGTCATGTCCCATTAGTAATATGTCATCTAGAAAATAAGTAATACCACTGATCCCTTTGAATAACCGGTGCATTAATCGTTGGAAAACAGCAGCAGCACTCGCAAGGCCGAAAGGCATTCTTACAAATCTGTAACACCCAAAAGGTGTTATAAAGGCTGTTACATTTCTGCTACTTTCATGTAATTCCACCTGGTGCTAGGCGAACGTTAAATTCAGAGTAGACAACCACTTCACACCTTTTGTTTGAGCAAGAAGTTCGTCAATCTTCGGAATAGGGAACTTATCTACAACGATGTTCTTGTTCAAATCTCTTAAGTCTATTCATAAGCGAAGGCGATTATCAGGCTTGTGTGCAATAACCAATGGAGCCACCATTCGGCAGTCTCCACCGGCTCGATAATCCCTTTCTTTTCTAGAATATCTAATTCCTTCAAAACATCATCTTTAATGCTTAAAGGAATGTTCCTGCTTTGTGACATACTGGATTGTTGTCCTTTTTCAAGATGATCTTATGAGAAAACCCTTTTAGTTTTCCTACATCACCCGAGAATACCTTTGGAAATTTCTTTGTTATATTTCCAATAAAGTCTTTATCCAAGTCATCTATACGCATGACTTGATCATTTGCTTTGGGATTTAAAATGATCCCCAACTCCCCCTGATCCAGCCATCCCAACACAGATGGACCTTTTTCAGCAACATAAAGCTTTCCCATGGTAGACCTATCTTTGAACTTGAAAAGTTACTCTGCATACCCCACCATGGGAATTTTCTCACCCGTGTATGTAACAGGATGAATATCTGGAGGTTTGAATTCCTTATTGATGAACTTTGCGAATTCTTTATCCCAAACTGCTTTCTGCACAATAGTATAAGGGGATCCAGAATCTGCAACAATGTTAATGGTTACCCCACCAATGTCAATATCACATACTGGTTTATTTTTCCCATTTACACTGACGTTCAAAACACCTTCGTCAGGGTCATCAAAATCTAATATGCAAAGTATTTCTTCATCTTCAGAACTTACTTCATTATTACTATCTTTTTCTTCCTTTTCATTAACATAGCTTACATGCTTTTTTTGATTTTTGTTAACTCGCCTTCTACATACTTTAGCATAATGGCCCGGTATTCCACTGTACGTACATTTAGAGTTCAGGGCAGGACATTTTTTTATCAAATGCAGTGTGACCTGTATATCCACATCTATAACAAGTATTCTTATTTTCAATATTATTTTTGTTCTTATAATTATCTTTCCTATTGTTGCG
Organism: Lissotriton vulgaris; assembly: GCF_964263255.1. Classification (NCBI taxonomy): domain Eukaryota; kingdom Metazoa; phylum Chordata; class Amphibia; order Caudata; family Salamandridae; genus Lissotriton; species Lissotriton vulgaris. The sequence continues at coordinate 1,317,311,324 of NC_141694.1, read as the reverse complement.
ATAATCATATTTCTTGACATCAATCTTTTTTTTTATCTTGTATAACAGCAACTACTTTATCATCACCATCCTTTTTTAGTGCCACTTGGGCGCACCTCTTAGACATTTCGGCTTTTTTAATAATGGCTATTATTTCATTCAATGGAGAATCCCCACAAACCCAAAGCTTTTCCTGAATGGAAGAGTTATTGCAGTGCATGACTAGCTGATCCCTGACAAAACTGTTGTGAAGATTTTCAAACTGACAATTTATCGATAACTTCTTTAAGGATGATACATAATCTTCCACAGATTCAGTTTTCTTTTGTTTCCTTTGGAAGAATTCATATCGGCTTATTCCAACACAGACAGTCAGTTGATAGTATCTGTCTAAATCAGCTAAGGTATCCAGAAAAATGTCTGAGCTGCTATCCGCACTTGTTTTCTTCTCCATTTGTAAATAAATCGTTATTCCTTCTGGTCCTAAGTTATGCAAAAGCATTTCTTTCTTCCTTGATGGTGTGAAAGCCTCATCATTTTCTTCCTCAAGAGCCGCTACGTAGTTGAAAAAGTACTCTTTCCAATCAATCCATTTGATGGAAGGCTCACCAGGTCGAGGAAGAAATGGACCAGGAGTAACTAACACCGTAGATTGTGAAGCCATACTTGTGTGAGCGCTCAAGTAATTATAAAACCTGTTCTTAGATGTGATAAGTTGATTTTTGTGGATGTGGTGAATGTATTGTTGATTATTATACGATCGATATTAGTACTCACACTTTTTATTCTTCAAATTCCATATCAGAATGTCAAATAATTGTTCCACTTACTTTAGTGCTGGAAATTTAGTCCAAAATAATGCCAAAACACTTGTAAACTCAATTGGTAAAGATGAAATCTCTTCGCGTAGATTCGTTGCTAAGCAAAACGTTTATCTTAGTAACAGACGCTCTTTAAAATGGCCGCTGCGTGTATGTGCGTGATCACATCACCGCACACACGCTTCCACGTGATGAAAAGATACGTTGCGTGTTGTCACTCTGTTTCATAGCGCGAGTCAAACTGAATCAGCGCTCATGCTGCGAACGTTGCCACAACTCAAAAGATGCACTTGAGCCGGTAGGAGTTTCTTTATTTTCGAAATCACGTTTCTTATGCATAAAATATGTCAAAATTCACGCTTCATGAAGAGGAAATTACTCACGAATTCTACTCACTGTAGATGGAGTTTAAATGCATAAATCATTTCCAGTAGTAGACAAGAAAGTAATCTTCTTGTAGTTTCCGTTTTTTCAATAAACAATTTTTTTTCAAAAATCTTCTTAATTCTTGTCCTTCCTCAAATGAGCAGTGCGCTCTGCTTGGCAAACAAAAAATTGCGCTGCTCACAACATAATGTTCTTAATCAAAGTCTTTTAAAATCTTCAAGATCTTGGAAAGAAGAAAATAATCTGGAGCTGGTTTTAATTGAGTTCAAGTATCCCATTTTGTCGCTATTGTAGTAACCAATACTCCAGGTGATATTAGATAGAAGTATTTATTCCAAGCAGGTACAAGGACTGGTCATCATACAAGCAAGTCCAACAGCTAACTGAGCTATCTATATTCTAGAATACAACAAGACAGTGCAGCCTCATAGAACACCTAACAATGATGTAATATAGAACACTTACTAATGATGTAGGTATGCCACAAAGTCATATGGCATATTTCAATTATACGATAAATTGCTGTTAAATGGCTCTTCCACAATAAAGCCCATCGGATACATAGGCAGGTCACTGGGTTTTTGTAAGCAAATTAACGGTATATTAAGTCAGGATGGGGTATCGAACGTAATTTTCTTGTGTAGCTTTAACCTAAATGTTGTGATGGGCTGAAATTCCCTTGCTAAAGTAACATGTGATGTCTATGATGTGTTCAAACTGCTGGACTGGGCTTACATCATTTGATGAGACTACTGTGTCTATATTGCTTTCTAGATATGTATCATTCTAAGTTTTTATGTGTCACTGTAAAGGCTGTAATATATGTATGAACCATAAAGATTAAAAAAAGAAATGGAAATGAGAAAAGGGGTCACCCAAGATGAAGACAAGAAATAAGATGACAATAAAATAAAATAGACTAGCAAAAAAAGCTTAGGAAAATGAATGAGGATGAGAGAGGAATTTTTCATCTGTACTACAAAGTTACAGGAAATCGTGTTTATGTACCTACTGACCCCAACCCAATCATCTTATGCAGCAAGCTGATCCATTGATAGCTGGTGAAATAACCTAAAATCTGGGTAGCAAAAAACTCAACATTCTGCAAAACATTTGCTTGCGTGAGTGTAAAACTAAGCCCTTGGTTTCATTTAGAATGCACGGAGAAACTAGCATTAGCAAAGTCAATATGTCTGTCCTCAACTGTCTCCTTCATATAGTAATTCTGAATACATTATACATGTACTAAAAGAGTAAGAAAGCATGTATGCTTTTAGGTTTCCTGTGTAATAGTGCTTGCATTGTATTAGAATTAGAGTGTAAGGGTGTTTGTACCTTTTTGGATTAGATATTTTATTGAATACTTACTCCATACATATTGAAAGGGGCTTCAGACAAACCTTCTTTCACTACTGGCTTGGAACCTTGTTAAACACATCTTATCATTCCACAGCAACACTTTATTCTCATTTCTTTCTATCAGTTTAGATCCTTTAGTTTTATGTGGAATATAGAAGGAGCTATTTTATATTAGAAAAGTTTATTCTGTAATCAAATTCTTTTTTTCTCATTTGTGGACTGTATATACAACTCATTTTTGTTATTCTACACTGCAGCCAGATTTTTTATTTGCTGTTGTTATTGGCAGACATGAGTATCAACACAACCCAAAAATACAGAAGGCTGGTCCTTCTTTTACCCAGAGTGCCATTAGGTTGCTACTGGCACCCAACCCCGGACCAGGAAAGCAGTCCTGCCAAGTGTCACGCACCAGGCGTGACGCTAACGCATTTCAGTGTGGTGTTCCCGCATCACCGCACTGAAATGCATTGTCACACATTGTACCCACTCTGCTCTGTGACATGCTGAAACTGGCTTAACGCCAGGGTGCTAGTGAACGGTGCGCGCTGCCTGGCTTAGGAGGTGGTACCTCCGATATGTGTGCGCTGGTGGGGGAAGGGGGGGGGGGCTCAGAGCTGCTCTGCTGAGCGCACTGCTCTCGCTCCCGTCTCGCAGACTCCAGGAGTAATTAACATCGGAGCACGCCCGTGCCGCGTGCCCAAATTGAAATAATGCTTCATGCTTGTGCTACACTGTTGCAAAACTAAAACTGTGTAGGCAGAGCTGGCTGTCGATTCCCACAGTGGCGCTGTCACGCTGTTCACATCATGATTAGTGAGAGTCAATCATGACGTCTCAGACACCCTGCTGCTGCCCAATTACATTTTCGGGACCCGGGCCTGCCCTCTCAAGTGAAGTCCCGTTTTAACTAGCTGTGTGCGGTGCCTGGCGCCCAAATCTCACGTCCTGTTAGTTCACAGAAAGCAAGTCAGTGAGGCTAGTGAAGAAGGCGCTGCGGGGGACTCAGAGTCGCTGCGCAAGGTCACACACCAATGTCAGGGCCAGGCAGCGCGGTGGGCATGAGGCCTCGCCTGTGGCTGCAGTGCAGCATGATCGGGCCATTGCGCTGCGTTTCAAGGACACAATGGAGATGGAAAACTGCAGTTGTATCATACTACCGTCAGATGCCCTCACAAAAAATAGAGGACTGCAGTTGTACTAAAAGGAAGTCAGATAGGCTCACATTATGTTCTACTTTAGGCGGAGAGAAAATTGTAGCTGCGTTCTCTTACACAAGATTAATGCTAAAGTATGGCAGGAGGGGGTACAAAATTAGGAGGATGGCAGTACTTTCTGAAGTGACACTGCTCTTCCAGGACAAAAACTTAATGCTTCATCCAGTTCAACATTTCCCCTGCATTCTGTTCTTTGCAATCTTTTACAAGTAACTATATGCAGTAATAGCAGGATAAGACCAAAAATAAAATAAGTCTAGCCTTCTTTCACTATTCATTTATAGTCTTTCGAAGAGTAAGTTATGCAACATCCTTATTTTAACTGTGTATTTGTGAAACCATACTCGCAACATACAAAACAAAGACATGAATGTGCACTGACAAAGTTAAAAAAAATGCCTACAGCACATCCACATGGGTCCACGTTTCCCACAATCTCAGACAAGTGCTGGTAAATTGAAGTTTCACAAAGTAGCCCACATTTGTCTTCACAGAACAGTACAGTAGCAACAAAAAGCTTGTTGCACTGTACTGCAAAAAGTTGTCCTCAGAGGAAAATAGAAAGGTGCTTGGAAACTGAAGTTACACTATACTACCAAAGAGATACTCACAGAAAAGTGAAGTGTAGATGGAAAGCTGCAGTTCCACTATAATACCAAAAGAGGTCTTCATAGAGGAGTACAATATAGATGGAAAATGTGGTGCACTCTACAACCAAAAGAGGTTCTCGCAGAAGAAACAATGATACAATGGAGATGGGAACCTGAAATTGTGCTATACTACCAGTGAAGATCCTCACAGACTAATACAGTGTGGATGGTAAACTTGATGCACTCTACCCAACAGAGGTCCTCACAGCCGAGTACAGTGGAGAATGGAATGCTTATTGCACTACACTTCCAACAGATGTAGTCACAAAAGAGTACAATTGCATCACCACAGCGCTTCCTGAGAATATACTTACACTTTGGAAGACCACGTTATGCAAAAGGGACACATCATTGACATTTTGAGGAAATACACATAGCTCTGCTTCGCAAATAAGTCCTTTATTTCCTCGAAACAAAAGCAGCAACATATTAACTTTTGCAAGATCACATTTGCCATGGACTGACTTTCACCATCAAACCCCTCGTTTCTTTTTAGGAATAACGATGTGCACCCCAATGGAGAATGGCTACTGCACATCTATCTGGCGTAACCAACATCCTGGATTTTTTTCAGTCATTCAATATATGTAACTGCAAAATCAATGTATTGGAAAGAAATGCAAGGGCCGAAAATCTGCTGCAGTTCTTAAAAAGTCATTACTAGATGCCCCTCTCAAGTTAGATATAATTGCTTGCAACACTAATGTCTTATGCTCTTTAGAAAGCTGCAGTTGAAATCTACCACCATCAGAGATCATTACAGTACAACGAAAGCTGCAGGTGTGCTATACTACCATTGGAGGTCTTCACAGAAGAGTACTGTGTAGATAAAAATCTACTACCAACAGAGGTGCCCAAAGAAGAGCGCAATGGAGATAGAAAACTGCAGTGTTCCTTCTATCAGTAAACACTTCCAATGAGTCTACTAAGCAGGCTGCATATATTCCACCCAATGGCAATGCCTGGGTCTCCTGGTCTATATTGTGGCACTACAGGCTCTTTCATCCAAGACACCATCACCATGATTTCCTTTCACACTGCGTAGGAAAGGACGCATGTACATGGAGGGTGGTACACTAGGGAATACATGGGGGAGCTGCTCTGTATATGCGATGGATGATGCATTAGATGGGTTGTCTGCACAGTACCTCTTTTGTTCCTTACTCAAATCCTCCTCAGATACCTCCTGTGGTTCGCCTGTCCGAAGATGCCCTTCCTTGAAGATACCCCAGGAGCGCTACATCTCAGCTGGGCAAGCAGCACAGTGAATTACTGGTCTACTGCTGTCGCTGGAAGAATACTATGACTTTTGCAGGTCCTTAGTGGCTGCGGTGGCAGGCCTGAGGTGGCCCTCAGTGGCTGGGGCTGCACTGCTGGCAGTCCAGACTGGCCATTACTGATGGGGTGTTTTTGGAAAGCTCCGGCAGCCATCTAGAACCCAAAGAGTATATAAGCCCTGATCTGGGCATTGCATTGAGCATCTTGGTAACAGAGCTGACTGCTGGCTTAATCCATTTTAGTGGGTGTTGCTCTAGGCGGTCCGGTGCCAAGGTACAGAGCTTGCTTGCTCACAGACTGCAAACTCTCCATAACACAGCAGTACTGTTAATGCAACCTGGCTGGTATAGACAAGTTTCTCAGAATGGTTGTATAGGCCCGCCAGGTGCACAATGCCTAGTGCCTGCTTATGTTAACTGTGATACTTTGCATAAAAGTCGTCTTGACTGTTTGGTGCGCAGAACTAATACTAAGACATAAAGGCCTTTTTGACCATTTGGAGTGCAGATCTGAAAGACAATGCTTTGAGAGCCCTACGAGGAACCATTACCATTCTGTCTACATGAACATCACTGCCCAGTGGAGGCACTGGAGTTGGTGGTGTGTCCTGACAAGATAGTGTTGGAAGTCAGTGTGCTGGAGTGCCTTTGTTTATTACTTTAGCACTGCATGTTTTCAGGGAGATTACAGCAACGTATGCTTAACCCTATGTGACACCTTAACAGGGAACCTCTCCATTCAAAATATGGACCTATATATGGTAGAGGAATATACAATGTACATTGCTAGATCCAAACAGCATCAACAAGGTATAAAGCAGACACAAACAGGGAGTCATTCTTGGCTCTTGGGGTAAGGTCAAGTAATTGTGCTGTGTCTTCATTCATCTGTGGTATTGTGTATGTCATCTGTGCCAGTGCACAACTCACTTGTGTTATTGCTACACGCCTGTGCTATTGTGTACGTTATATGTGCCAGTGCACATCTCACTTGTGTTATTGCTACAAGCATCACTATTGGGAACTCAACCATCAGCTTATTATATTGTTAGTATATTGTTTCCTCCCAAACCCCCTTCCCTTGGGAGTATCAGTCGGCACCTGGTTGACTATCCACTGGCCTTCGGATGCTTTCAGAGGATTGCGGGACCAGGCTGCCTCTGTGACTGAATGCGGTAAGAAAGCGTTCCTTCTAAGACAGATCCTGACACTTTCCATCTGGACCTGCAGATAGCGATGTTGTCCAGGTAGGTGGCACAGTAGGCCTCCTTTCCATCTAGGAGCCTGTTAACCAACCTCTGGAAGGTGGCGGGGTGTTCTTCAAGCCAAAGGCATCATCCAAAATTAGAAATGGCCTTCTGGGGTTGAGAATGCTGACCTCTTTTTTGCTCCCTCTTACAGAGCAGTCTGCCAGTGACTCGCTGTCAAATCAAAAGTACTGAGGAACTTGGAAGCACCCAGCCTGTTGATAAGCTCATCAGCTCGGGAAATGGAGTGTGCATCAGTTTTTGTGAGGAATTAAGACCTCGTAGTCCACACACAAAATAAGTTCTGGAGTGGCACCCAGTGGTGCAACCTACGGTACCAACACCACAGGGTTGGACCAATGACTGTTGGAGTGCTAAATCACCCCTGGATGTGAGTGTTTGATTGATTCAGATGCTCCGTCCATCACCACCCCCTTTTGTACCGCAAATCACCCCTAATGTCAGCATCTTTGGGCCCCCTCATTGATACTAGCCCTAATCATATCAGACAACCTGTACATTTTGCTCTTCAAAGGTGAGCTGCCTCCAGTGTCTGTTTCATGAACGCAAAGGTGTGTGAGTCCAGGAGTAAGGAAGAACAGAGTCAACCTGCCCCAGTAACTGGTAATAATGGCTCTGCTGCTCTGGGGTCAATGTAGAAGAGAGGTTGACACCTTCCACTGGGCCATCATGTTCCTGGAAAGATGGGAGGAGCATGCTCACTTATGACCTCTTGAAGAGAGGTTTGAAGCGATTCATGTGGCTCACTCTTAAGGGCTCTTAGGGGTCTGGAGATCTGCCGGGTAGGTAGAATCCCCTTTCGCTCTTTCACCTCCTATGAGCCCGTCCAATGATCCTGGAGCGCTCTGGGCTCCACAGGTTCCATAACTCATACTTTCTTGCCAGGTTGAAACCACCAGTGTCTCCTTCAGGTCATAACAAAGGTTCATAACCTCTTGGCTGACCTCAAGGTTGCTTATTGCCTTTTTCGGTAAGCCGTGCATCTGGTTGCGGAGGGCCAGCATGTAGCTGACCACATCATGTGGAGGTTTCCTGGGAGCTTGCTCGAGCCCCTTCTTCACAAGGTTCAGAGGTCCACTAACAGGGTCGCCATAGAGGAGTTTAAAAGGGCTAAACCCTACTCATTTCGGTGGCAACTCCCTGTAGGCACAGAGAAAGCATGGAAAGAGGATGTCCTACTTACGCCTCATGGGCTCAGGCAGGCTCATTATCATGCCTTTCATTTTCTTGTTGAAGCTCTCCACAAGACCATTGGTTTGAGGGTGATAGGGTAGGGTGTTCTTATACATTACCCCACATTCATCCCACATGTACTTCATGCATGCTCACATGAAGTTAGTGCCTCTGTCGGACACTACCTCCTTGGGGATCCCCACACGGATAAAAATCCTCACCATAGCTCTGGCCACCAGAGGTGCAGTCACTGACCTCAGAGGGATTGCCTCTGGGTAGCGGGTGGCATGGTCCACCAAGGCCAGGACATACCTATTGCCTAAGGCTGTCCTGGCGTCCATGGGTCGAATAATGTTGATGACTACCCTTTCAAAGGGAGTGCCAGTAATGGGTCTCACTGGCCTGGCAGGTGGGACAGCACCTACAGAATTCATCTGAAGCAGTCTTCATCCGGGGCCAATAAAAGTAGGCAACAGCCTAATAAAGGTCTTGTTTTGCCCTAGATGTCCTGCCAGGAGTTTGTCAAGAGGCAAACCCGGTAAGAAGGTCCTGTAACACGGGGGTAACCACCACTAGGACTGCAGAGAACCAGAAGCCTTCATCCCAACGAGGTGTCACCTGCTGTCTGGGCTTCGGCTTGCCACCTCAGGCCCTATAGACACCCTTAACTTGCCAACCAGCAGGATCAGACTGGGGGACTTTCTCTTCAGGGGCACGGTCAACCTCGATTGTGGGAAATTCAGGGTCTGTTTTCCCACGTGTCCTGGACGTTGGGAGGAAGGAGCAGATGCAGTCACGTTTACAGACAGGAACACATCTTGACGAAAGTGTGACGTCAGGGGTTCCTTAGCCCTTTCTCCATGGGGCCCAGGAGACCCAATAGTTGGGTACCCAGGGGCCTAAAACATTAATGGTCAACAAATGTCAACCCTACTTTGATTAGTGGCATGTGCAGTTGCCATGCTTGGATTCCATATTTCCATCCTGAAGAATGCCCCGGACTCGCATATGGGTTACTGATTGGCTGGGTTTTAAGTCTTGGTGAAGGGGCAGGCAAACTCTAAATTAACCTGTGCTCACCCTCACGTAGCAGTCAGGCTTTACTTAGAGGCAGTGTGTAAATTATCTGTACAGCACTTCAAACAGTAAAACAGAGTAAACACTACACAAAAAGATCCCACATCAAGTTAGAAAAACAGATCTGACTTTAATAAAACAAGACCAAAACGACAAAAATCCAATTAGTTCATCCGGAGAAGTTAAATAGAAAAACAGAAAAGCATAAAGTGCTATTGGGGATATCTGGCTATGCCAGACAGGAACAAAGTCACAAGTTCAAATCGACCGTGATGGAGCGCAGCAGGCTACAGGGACCCAGGTGGCCTGCTGCATGAGTCCTTAAAGTGCTGGTTGCGGAGCATTGCATGGCTCCGTGTTGAAGATGCTTCGCACAGCAGAGGCTATGCGTCGGTCCCAAGATGTGATGAGGCTGCAATGTTTGGGCCTGTTGCACTGACCTTGAGGATCCTGTCAACGGGGCTTGCGATGTGAAGTCCAGTGTCGAGGATGCGTTGCTCAGCAGAGGCGATGTGTTGATTCTGATAGGCGGTGAAGCTGCAATGTGGAGTTTTGTAGTTGCACCTTAGGCCCACTTGCAAGTGTTCAGTACTGAGGTGGCACCACTTGGCAGGGTAGGCTCACAGATGGCAGAGTGCAGGTGCAGGGTTGGAAGCCTGTTATATCCCTGATGGCTCAGATCAGGAGACCAGTTAGCTAGCCCTTGGAATCACTTTGGGTTCTTGCGTCAGGAGATGCAGGTCAAGTCCTTCTCACCAAGGCAGGAGGGAAGCTGGTAGCAGATCAGAGGAGCAAAGCAGCAGTCCAGCAAAGTGGCAGTCCTTCAGCTGCACAGCAGTCTGTCTTCCTGGAAGAGAATCCACAGGTCCAAAAGTGTACTGATGTGGTGGTGTCTGAGGTCCAATGCTGATACCCAGTGGTGCCTTTGAAGTGGGGAAGACTTCAAAAGACATGCTTTTGAAGAGCACAGAAGTCCTCCCTTCCTGCCCTGGCTCCAGAGTTTCTACAGGGGAGTTTGCAGTCCTTTGTTTGAGGAAGGGACACAGTCAATCCAGGTGTAAGTGAGGCTGTGCCCAGCTCCGCCCTCCAGTCCTGTCAGAGATGGCCCATTGAGACATACCCAAGCTCCAACTGAGTGTGTGGCTGTCTAGGAGGAATACATAAACACCAACTACCAACTACACCTAGTTAGGTGATCAGAGATAGCACCAAATGGCTAAATTAAGAAATGTTCTAAAAGTATAATGTGTTCAAAGGGGTTGGGTCCTTATTTGCAGCTAGAATAGGCATCTCTACATATTCATCAAAAAACAATTCTAGCTGTCTGTTTGAACTGCTATATACGTATACTGACCAGGACCAGGTTCATCAATTTTCATGAAATCACAATACATTTTTCGTCAGAAGAGGGGCCACAATCAACTTTTGGGAAATGTATACAAATATTATTCAAACTAACACGAATTATGACCAACATTTTAAACAAAAACAAATAGTTAGAAGTTAAAAACAATACATGTATGCAATTTCATAAATACTTCATCCAGTCATATATTAATCATATATATTCAATAAGCAGTGCCATAATTCCCTTGGTCCAACATGGTTCTATACTACTGTCGATAGCTCTTGGGAACTGTTGACTCAATGCTAAGGGTTTAAAATTCATAATGTTTCCGCTAGATAGTCCTATTTTTGCAGTTACTTTTCCCAAGATATTGTGCCATGCCGACGCGTTTCGTACCCAATTATCGTTATTGGGGATCTCCTCAGGACAACGAGTGGATGTGCTCTGTGAATAATAATTTGGGAATCTAGATTAGTTTCCTTTTTAACTAACTCTTTATCCCCACTTATTTTGCTTAGCTGTAGTTAATAATCAAAAGTACCTTGTTCGTAATGTAATTCTTCTGCTTGTTATGAAACAGTTTCTAAAAAGTTTTACATATTTTTTTTCCTTAAAAAATTGTCATAATTCTTGTTAATTTGAGACACAGAATAATGTTTGTGTATATATATATATATATATATCCAAACAAATCGATTGTGGCCCCTCTGACGAAAAATGTATTGTGATTGCAAGAAAACTGACGAAAGAATAGTGATTGGACCTGATATGTGTACTATATGACAGTTCAAACAGACAGCTAGAACATTTATTTGGTGAATGTTCTAAAAGTGTCATTTTCAGCATTGCAATTTAAAACCCGACTTAACCATACATTTGGATACCAGACTTATCTCTTTTGGATTGAAAATTACACTTATAAAATGTAATAGGGTAACCCCAACGTTATCCTGTGGGATAGATAGGGCTTGCAGTATTGAAAAACACATTTGAAAGTTTTTCCCTACCAGGACATGTACAACATAATAGGGGTGACATATTGAAATGGTTTATTTTTTCAGGTTGACATGGCAGTGTAAAATGCACACAAAGGCTCTGTGATGGGAGGCCTGAGACATGGTTAAAGGGCTACTTAAGTGGGCAGCACAATCAATGATGCAGGCCCACCAGTAGCACTTAATTTACAAGCCCTGGGTACATTTATTACCCTTTTATTAGGGTCTTCAAAGTAAATTAAATATGCTGACTGGGGATGAACCATTATTACTATGTTTAGCACAGAGAGCACAAGTACTTTAGCACTGGTTAGCAGTTGTAAAGTGTGCAAAGTCCTAATACCAGCAAAAACAATGCCAGAATAGTGGAGGAGGAAGGCAAAAAGGTTGGGGGAAGAACACCCTAAGGCGGTCAGGTCTAACAACTACCAACAGGGGTCTTCACAAAGGAGTACAATGAAGATGGAAAGTAGCAATTGCAATCTACTTACTAACAGGAGTCCTCACATAAGAGTACAATTGAGATGGAAAGCTGCAGTTGTGTCATATTCCCAACAGATGACCCCACAGAGGAGTGCAATAGAGATGGAAAGCTTATGGCCCTATATTACCAACAGAGGTCCTCACAAAAGAGTAAAAAGGCGTCACAGCCCTTCACGGGTGTATACGTACAGGTTGGAAGAGCAGATTATGCAAAAGGCACAAAACGTTGACATCTTGAGGAAATTCAGACAGCACTACTGTGCAATCTGGTCCACATTTTCCTCAAGCAAGTTCAATTAACAAATATATTAAGTTCTGCAAGATCACATTTGTCATGGACTGACTTCCACCATTAAACTTTTCTTCTTGTTTTTTAAGGAATTAGGATGTGCACCTCAATGAAGAATGGCAACTGCACAATTATTCCACAATGAGGAACATCCTTAAATGTGTGCACACAGTAAAAAAATTTAACTGAAACACCTGAATATTGGAAAGAAGAGCAAAGACTGCAACGCTGCTCAGTTCTTAAGTTGTTACTAGAAGTCCTTCTCAAGTCCAATACAACAGCTACAAATGTCAGTCATGAAGCTGAGGGGATGTGCCTTCAACCTAGAAGTTGCATATGCACTTGCTTCTCTAATGCTTTGCGCTCAGTTCTCGGAAGATCAAATACATATACCAAGTCTAGCTGACTGATGAGTCAACATTGCAACTTACAATAAATGTCTTCTGTATTATGGAAATAGTTGATGACACCCTACTACACATAGGGACCAGCGAACTGGGAAGTACAAGTGTCTAATAAGTTCTATTCTTGGGGAACTATTTTTAGGTATTTAGATACATGTGCAAAGCAAGATACAGTCACTCAAAGTGAAGCCATCCAATGGCTGAAGTGGACTGGTGCACTGACGTACACTTTGTGCTGTGGTTGGAAGGAACACATTTTTTTTTAAACATATGTTATTGTCAGACTGCACATAGGTTGCACGGTTCTGTACTCCAGAGACAACTGCAGTATCAAACATTACATCAGCCGGAAGGCAATCGACGTTTCATTTGAAACAAAAACGAGCAAATAAATGACAGGGCTATGCACATGAAACTATCATTCACCCCCCTCCTACCCCAAACAGCCCCAGCCCCCCCCCCAAATCCCCCCCCCTCCCCCACGGAAAGAAAACATTTTCAGTGACATTTGAACAGACCAATGGTGAAAGAGGGTTGTTCGAGGGTCTTTATATGTGCATGTATGTTTGTATGGATTTGTGTATGATCATTAAAGCTGGCTTTAGGTCAGACCTAGAAAGAAAAACTCATTGTACTGCAAAAGGGCTGACACATTTTATAAGCAAGATTAACACACGTGGAGCAGAATTGGTGCAAATGTAATAACGTGGCTGAAGATTTCAAGGCATATTTTGAAGCACATATCTCGGAAGCAGAGTAGTATGATTTTGTTACAAGGCTTTTTAATTTGGCATATAGAACAAGAACTCAGATGAAACAACTACCAGTCACAAGGAAGCTACCAAAAAAAAGGAGAGAGGCTGGAGAAAGCAGAAAAATGGATTGCACGTCATACGTGTCAAAGGCAAGGGAAAACCCCAAAGTTGGCAAAGCACAAGGGCTGAATATTCTCCCTTCACAAAGGTTTCTAGAATACATTCAATGGTAGAAACAGGTACCCCTAAAACACTGTAGAAATGTAATAAGTGAGAATGTTTTCCTGGACATTTGCAGTGCATGTACAGTAATATCAATAAATAAGAAACACTAAGTATTTTTCAAATTCCCACAGACTTTTTATCCTGGTTCATATTTAACAAGAAATTGTTTCTGCCTTACGTTTCGAATTATTTTAGCGGCAATAGTAAAGGAGAATCCACTCAAGAAAACACAAGGCACAATAGGAAAACGTCTTTCCACAAACCAACCAACCAACCTTTCTTCAAGTTACAAACAAAATTACTAAAAACAAAACCACTGAAATGTGTCTCTTATGGTTCAACTAACCATAACTCATTGCCCCTCATGCACTGCTGATTACCTCACACGTTACAACACTAATAACACCTTAAATGGAACAATAGATGGCTTTGCTGATTTGCTGCACTAATCTTGGCATGCCAAACTAAACAGTATAAACGTTTCTTCTCTGCAGTTTCTAGCAGATTCGTCAAACCATGCCGCTATTAGCAAACAAACAACAGTTTTTCAATTAAATCTCTGAACTAACCAAAACTGCACACTGGCTATCTCCTGTATGTAAAATAAATACATATATATACTGAGATAGGAACTGGATGAAAGCAGTGAAGGATGAAACGGGTACACTCCTTCTGAAAACAATTAAAACTCAACTCAGCCCAAGAAACTTTGTGCATGCAAATTTAAATTGATCCACATAGTTACCTATCCAAATGTAATACAAACCAGACTGAGGGATGAACTAAGGATGTATTCTCGACCCAACTCTTCACAATGAGCATCAATGGCATCTAAGGCATGGAGAAAGGAGCAACTGAAGACATCCCAAAGACTGTCATTTTTCCCATGCCAAATCTTTTGCAGGCTGATCACAAAACAACCCAATGCCCTGTAAAAAAAAATACACAACCCAACTCTGGTGTTCTGCAAAGTAAAACTCTAAAAAAAACACAAAACGTTCAGAGAGCATGCAGTGGGTAACAAGAAAAAGAAAATAACTAGTGTTCTATGACAATGGATCCAAAATTGAAATAATGAATCAATTCACTGGTTTGGGAGTTACATTTATAGTAAACCTTCCCTCTATCTCGCATGTACTGGCTCCATGTTGGAAAGCAGTTTAAGAGACAGCAGAGAGAACACATTATTCAATCAATAAATAACCAAGTGCAATCAAATATTATTGTTATATTTGTATTCTAGGCTACAAAGTTCAATGACCGTCATGGGAAGGACTGGAACTTCATGCTGACAGACAATCGTCTGCTTTCCAAATATGGGGACAACTGCAACACGTAACGCAGACATAGTCTACTTTGACAAATCTTTCAAGGGTGACAATGATATATGCAGTTAAAGGGAGAGTAGCATATCTAGGAAAATGAGGATGCAGTGGCTAGCTGACAACAGTTGTTTAACAAAGACACTTTCTCAAAACATCTAAGAAGATATGAAATTCAAGTCAAGAGAGGAGAATAATAGCCAAGTGGTAAAGGTACATGACCAAAAATTATGAACAAATAATAACTAAAAACGAATTTCCACCACAGGCTAGCTCCAGCCATTGTGGCTAAAAACTACTAAACAACCTGTTACTTTTTTTATCTGAATACTTTTATCATTGCAGTAAAATTAGTCAAAATAATCAAGATAAGGCAGCAGGTCCCAAAATTCAGAAACAAAAAATCATTATAGTTCCGGCCCCTTGATATATTTCCTTAAAAAAATTGTAGTCCAGAGATTTTCATATTTGATTTGTGTTTTTGAGAAGTAATTTAGCTTAGGTAGACATAGCTAATCTGGGCCGAATTTTTCGAGGATGACATTTTTAAAAAGTGTTGTAGTGATGATGTAATATTTCAGGAACCATGAGACCTATATACTTCATTTTGGTGTCAAAAAATATGTTTTGGGGGTCAAGTAGTCTTATAGAGACAGAAAATAGCTCCTCATGGGAAACCTTCTGCCATTTTCCAAAACAGTGGCTTTATAATGATGTGTTTTAGACATGTTGGTAATTTATTTTAATATTGTTTTTGTTTCCGGCTTGTTGATTCAAATTAAAAAACATGAGCTTAGTAGGTTGTAGCAGAGGATCTTTACCTCCGGACAAGCTGTTGCTAACTATAAAACCAGAGGACTCCTTAAACAAAAACACAAACATTTGTATGCCAAACTAATACAAAAGAAAAGCTAAGATCAACTTTGGCTCGACAGAAGAGAGTTAGAGATGCTGCAGAAATACCGCAAGACGAAGTTTACAAAAGATTGAAACTGATGGGTGAAGATGATCAAATATGATATAATTATAACAAGTCATATATAATGTAAAGAAGCCTGGGCATTTTTTTTGTCAAAAAATTGCAGAAACCAGAGATCACAGCAGGAATCCGAGCCTTCTGAGTCAGGTGCGATACTCAAACCCACTGCCCATCTACTTAGAAGATCGATGGCTACCCCTGGTCCACCTCCAACAACTGATCAGAAAGCTTAGGATCTTCAATGTGTTATGTGTGGTTTAGCCAGAACAAGGGCCAAAGGGATTGATAAAAAAACAAAAGAGTTTGTGAGTGTCAAAGGGCAAACATGTTTTTATCTGGAGCTAGTTTCTTCCAAGATAAAGTTTTCAGCCGAGTAACTGATCTACACAGCAAGGCGAGGTTATTCGCTGTGGATTCGTATGCACATCCCTGAAAAAGCAAAATAATTTTAAAAGCCACTCTTGAGCGTTGGCTATGGGTTCACACTCTATGAGATTAGAGAAATAATGGTCAACATTGATGAATCTGTACTGATCCATAATAAAGAAATTAAGATTTTTCTGGTGAAAATGTAAACTGACAAGATTTGTTTTTTATCAGTCTAACAAAAAGAATTAGCCACTTATGGTGTTCTCAGCTGATTTGACTCCTGAAGTTTTTGCTGTCAAAATAAGATCACAGGATGCAGTAAAATCAGCAGGAACCTTTTTAAGAAACATCCTGAAAGATTTAGATTTTGGACTTAACAGCATATTTTGGGATGAAACAGAGCTCCTCAAATCATGGGAGTCAACAAGAATGCCTGATGTGGTCTTCAACATTTTTTTACATCTTTGTTTAATATCAGCAAAGTAAAACTGTTCCAAACTAAAGTTCTTGAGTTCGGAACAGAAGCCAACAACATTGATGATGGCTTTGAAAATAGATAAGCTAAGAAGTGGAAGACAATCCCATGAACAGACAGGCTTATGCTATGCAAATATATTGTCTTTTCCAAATCATGTATTATAAATTACATCACAGCAAAAAGAAAACTATGCTACACATGATGACTGCCCACGCAATCCATTACAAGTGCAAAAGTAGAGAGCTAATCACTTACATGAATAAAATTGGTGCATCAACAAGTTATAATGATGCAGTACGGAGAAGGAACTGTGGGTATCTGAAACACACACATACATTATATATATATATATATATATATATATATATATATATATATATATATATATATATATATATATATGATTAATACCAGTTGATTTGTTGTCTCCCAGTATTCTATCCACATCATCACAAAAGAAAGATACAGAATACAACTCTAGATACAATCAAAATGTTATATGGACACATTAAACCAAGAGAGAAAATTACATTTCCTGTCATATAATAACATCTTAGCTACTGCATTTATTTGTATGAATGCATGTGTAACGTGCAAGCAACACATGCTTGTATGTTTTCCATGGGCTACTGCACTAACAGGAAACATTTCTGATAGATGCATTTCCCCTCCTAAGGCGGAAGCCGGGAGGTCTCTACTGCCGATCTCTGGCATCTTTTTAATTGTAAATTGCACGTTTTTTAAAACTCAGAGCTCTCGGCTTGATTGAAGAAGCCTGGAGATTTCCTGCTGCTCCCTTTGTGTTCCCTATTTCTTTTCCCCACTCCCTCCGCCCGCGGACCGCTATCGGCTGAGCATTGACGCCGAGAGTCGGTCTCCCGGGTTTGGCGGCCATATTGAGTGTGGGCTGGGCGGGTGACGCACTCTAGTAGCACTTATAAGGAAAAGACCATGACTCCGTGCAGCGGACGCGCCGGAGTCGTGCCAGAGTCCTGCCCGTCTGCGCCCGTCCGCGCACGACCGGGCCCAGGGACCAGAACCCCTGGTAGGCGATTGTCATACTCTGCGAGTGAGCTACTTCTATTAGACCTAGGTGGGCAGACTTTAAATTCTACGACGTTGACCACACTAACGGAGACTAACATCTTACGATCCCCTAGTTGTAGGGCCCCTATCCACTTGCCCTCCCTGAAACTCGCCAGCCTGAACACAAGGTCACTTCAGAAACACCACCTTGAAATTTTTACTCTTCTTCAGGATGAGACCATAGATGTATTAAACCCTCACTGAAACGTGGCTAGGCGACAACTCCTCCCCTGACATTATAGCCGCCCTCCCAAGTGGATACGACATTGCCTGGCACAACCGTCCGGATAATGCCCAAGGTGGGGGTGTAGCAATTATTTTTTAAAAACATCTAACAGTGATTAAAGTCTTAGCAGAAACAATAAATTCAGCGGACATACTTGGAGTTAAAATTACCCAGGATAACACATGCTTCTTTGTTCTCACCGTCTATCGTCCACCACAATGCACCTCAGTGTTCAATGAACTACTCTCCCCTATCATTTCTGATATCTGTACTCGATATAAAAAAGTCTTGGTGACAGGAGATTTTAATGACCATTGGGTAGTGCAGATAAAGATCTGCCAACCCGTCAGCTAGAGACCTCTATGACCTCGTTAGGTCTAGAACAGCTTGTGGAAGCTCTAACACATATTAAGGGTCACACCCTCGACCTAATCTGGACTTCCGATCCAGAGGTGGCCCTTACGAGCATCCTACCTTGTATTTGGTCCGACCACTATTTAATCCTGTGCGATATTCCGATGGATAGTGTTCCGGTCAAACCACCTCTAAAAACTAAAAAAGTACAACAATGGAAAAAAGTTGACTCGAAAGCCCTAACTGACGCCCTTCCTAAACATACACAATCAATGGTCCCCCATGGCGATCTGGACCAGGACTATAATACCATAGTGGTGAACCTTAGACAGGCTATCGACCAGATAGCTCCTGAAAAGGTACAGAAAATAAAGGGTGCCGAAAAAGAGGCCCCTTGGTTTACCCCGCTTCTGAGAGATCATAAAAGAAAGCTTCGCCATCTTGAAAGACGTTGGAGGAAGACAAAAGACTGTACAGACCGAGAACAGTATAAAATATCTCTGAATGTATACAAAAAACTCATTGTGTCAGCCAAAGGGGATTGCTACGAAACTCTTATAAACAACGCTGTCAATGTCCAGAAAGAAACATTCAAAATTCTAAAAGAACTTAGTAAGAAAGATGAAAAGGTTGAAATAACAATAGACTGTAATACCTTTCACTGTTACTTCCTGGAGAAAGTGGCAACCATTTTGTCAGATATTAAAACGGACACTCCTAACATTTCCCTTGCACTACAGGTCCCTCAAGCCCCTCTGAGATCCACCATCGCCAGGTTTCCAGGTATAGATTTTATAGTTCTTGGGCAGCTTATGAATACAACCAAGTCAGGCTCCCCTGCAGACCCCTGCCCCCCCCCCGAAATCTTTCGTTTGGCACTCCCTGTTCTAGAGGACCATATCATTTGCCTCTTAAACAACTCACTAGACACCGGTCTTTTACCCGCTAGCTTTAAAGAGGCACGCGTCAAGCCCCTGATAAAAAAGCCGGGGGCGGACCCGGCCATTTTGAAAAACTATAGGCCAATATCCCAGCTGCCTTTTTTGTCCAAGATACTAGAACAACATGTGGTGCTAAAATCCCTGTCTTCCTTCATGGAGTCACACCATCTACTCCAGGAGCGTCAAGCGGGGTTTCGTGCACATCATAGCACCGAGTTAGTAATGCTCTCGGTGCTAGATGAGCTCAGATGCATGGCTGACAGTAAAAAACCAAGTGCCCTGATACTTTTAGACCTTTCAGCGGCGTTTGATACTGTCAGCCATGCCCTGCTCCTGGACAGACTGGCCGCGTTTGGGATAAAGGACCTGGCATTTCAATGGCTAAAATCCTTTTTGTCAGGGAGGACCCAGAGGATTCAATTAGCGGATTGTATATCTGAGGTGGGTGTCCTTGAGTGTGGAGTCCGGCAGGGCTCTGCATTGTCACCACTCTTATTTAATCTTTATCTACAACCACTGATAGAGTCCCTGGCAAGTATGGGCTGCAGAATTTTTAACTATGCAGATGACACTCAGCTGCTGCTGAGTATTGACAACACGACATCTGCCCAGACTCAGGCCCAGAATATACTTAGGTTTACGGTGAGCTGGATGATGGCAAATTTGCTGAAGATAAATCCTGAAAAAACGGAGGTCCTAGTGGTCTCAACTGCTGCCTCGCCTTGGGGTGATTTGTTCTGGCCCCAAGGGCTTGGCCCCACCCCGAAACCATGTCCTAACGTTAAAAGTCTTGGTATTAAGATCGACCATGAGCTGACAATGGCTAGCCAAGTATCTTCCGGTGTTGGAACTTGCACCAACTTAATTAGGCAACTGCGCAAGCTAGTTCCCCTACTCTCCCTAAATATGCTCCTAACTATTGTTTCGGCTACTATAATCTCAAGGATTGATTATGGGAACGCCTGCAGGTTCTTCTGAACGATGTAGCGCGACTAATTTTTAGATCACCTAGACAGACCCATGCCTCCCCATTATTGCACAGGCTACACTTGCTTCCCATAAAGCAAAGGGTGGAATTTAAAAGCTTATGCATTGCCCATAAGAGAATCTATGGGCAGGCCCCTGCTTATATAAAAGAACGGCTTGAGGTTTTATAAGCCCAATCGAGCGTTGAGGTCCTCCGACTCCCAACTGTTGTCTTATCCGCGTTTCAAAATGGCAACCAAGGGTGGGAGATCCTTTTCTGTCCAAGTCCCACAGATGTGGAACAAATTACCCGAGCTCCTCCGCAAAGAAACTAATATCTTCCACTTCAGGAAGTCATTGAAAACGCTTTTATTTAGGGAAGCTTTCTGTTCCATTTGATCAAGGTTTGTTACATCCGTACCTTCTGTTCATTTTTCAATTGTTGTTACTGCATCTGTCAGAAGCGCCTAGAGACCCGACGGTGATTTGGCGCTATACAAACCTCAGATAACAATAACAATAACATTTATATTATTAACTGAATGTTAACTTCATGGTAGTCATGACATAAAAATGTCTGATAAACATTTAGGAGCATATCAGCAAAATATATGTTCTGCCGGTGATTATCTTTCAATTTAAGTCTTGGTTTATTTATACTATAAACGTGTAAAATTTAAGACCGCGAGGGATGCAGTACGTATATGGAACTTGATGCTGACTAACTGTAATACTTCTTTTATTCATACCGAGCTTCCACTATGGGATAATCCAGGGCTTCCCGATATTTTTAGCGATAAAATCGCTCGTGACTGGG
This sequence comes from Lissotriton vulgaris, assembly GCF_964263255.1. NCBI lineage: Eukaryota > Metazoa > Chordata > Amphibia > Caudata > Salamandridae > Lissotriton > Lissotriton vulgaris. The sequence goes on along the minus strand of NC_141694.1, from coordinate 1,317,290,079 downwards.
CTAATTATGGTATTGAGACATTAGGAGACCTATATGGTACTGATGGTTTTCTACAATTCGCAACATTGAAACTTCTGTACAAATTGCCTGAAAAAATGCGATATAAATACATTCAAATTAGGGATTACCTAATATGTAAGATGAATTTGAAAGGAGTTAGCAGCTCAGATATATGGACTTGTTTTTACTCTGCGAATAGAAAATCATTAATTAGTTCGGGATACAAGTGTCTTAGTCAAAATAGGTTGGACGAAGGCCCTAGATTGGCGCTAAAATGGACTACTAGCTTAGGATTTATTGTGACAGCCCAGAATATCTCAGCCGCCTTAGCTAATATTAGTAAAGTAGTCCATTCTTCTAGTTTGAAACTTCAATTGTACAGGACGATTAGTCACCTTTACTATACTCCATTAAAAATTTCTAAATGGTCACAAAATAACTTAGGTAACGATCGTACTAAATGTCCTAAATGCGGTCTGGTGGCAGCAGACCTCATACATATGATCTATTCGTGCCCATCAGTAACTAAGTATTGGTGGTAAATAGAAAATATCTTACTTCAAAATTAACTGATTAATGTCCCACTATCTGCAGCTTCTGTATTACTGTCTATGTACCCGGTTAGCTTTACCAATAAAGATTTGTTAAATATTTTCTTGGCTTGTGCCAGACTGGTGATAGCAAGGGCTTGGATCTCTCAGAATCCTCCTCATACGACCGAGTGGTGGACACTTGTTCATGAAATTTATACTATGGAAGGTGCAATTGCCAGGAACAGAGGAACAAAAGCAAATGCAAAGTTTGTTAAGATTTGGGGCAATTTTCTGTAAAGTTCGCACTGATACGGATTATGGATGCTCTGTGCTTGTGAGGTTATTATTGATTTATATGGATCAGGAACTTCCTCCCTTTCTCTTGTTCGTGTTTCTTTTTTTCTTTTTGTCTATTGTTTGTTGTATATTGATCTGTACCTGTATTCAATGTGAATTTGCACTAATCTGAAATTGATTTATTCCTTTTTCTTTTTGTATATGGAAAATGTTAATCTCCTTGAATTGCTTGTCAATAAAAATTCAAAAAAAAAATGTCTGATAAACATTTAAGAGCATATCAGCAAAATATATGTTCTGCCGGTGATTATCTTTCAATTTAAGTCTTGGTTTATTTGGAGGATAGCCACCCTTACAGATTTATTTGGAATTTTTTGTATTACCGTTCACACACAATAATGACATCAAGAAATAATTTCCCATTAAATCTATGTAAAGGTTGCCTCAAACACCTTTTTTAAATAATCAAAGCAGTCAGCACCTCAGGCAAGAACTACTGATGAAGGAAGTTCTCAACTCAAAAGCTTTTTAGGTCGAGTCTGGGCAGCGCATGCGCTGCTACGAGGCATGCAGTATTGGAGTATGAACGTGAAGCCCCGCCAACTCTCCACCCACATTTTTATTTGGCTTGTGTCATTCTCCTTCGTAAACGCTGGCTTCTGATTCTTTATTAGGCTTGTTAGTCCCTCTTTGGTACCGCCTTGTCTGTAGTTACCTCCCAAAACGACTGGCTCTTTGACTTCTCTTGTTACACGGTGTGCATACTAAGTCGGTAAGCACTATTTTGTTTATTGAATAATGGGGACAATGGCGGCTGCTTCTCGTATTGCAGTATGCCCACACGTATTTGCAGAGTGTATTTGCAGCGTGCCCACACAGCACTCACAGGGTAATGGAGGACGCTTCATGTTTTTTAAACACTTTTAAGCTTCATGGACACAGCGCTCGTTTTCATTTTTTCTTTTTTTTTTAAACTTTAATGGTGAGCTCAGCGCCCGCTTCAGGGACACCACGCTCTCTGTAATACAATAGGTCTTGCATTTTCCAAACTTTGACCTATTGGTATTTAAAATGACAATGCGTTTTATTAATATAAAAGGCACTGACATTTACAATGTCAATAGCTAAAAATCTCGCAATTGCGAGAGCCTATTGTATTGAATATGCTTGTTTGAGTTTGCATCTCTTTGAATCCTTGAGCATGTGGTTGAGCAGAGACACTTTACAGAGCTTTCTAATTCTGAGAGACCAAAGACAAACATGTGCTCCGTTTCTGTGTCAGGTCTCGAAAAATCAAACATGTTCCTAGATCTGCAGATCTAGTAACTTGAATAATCTACTCGACCTAACTGTAATATTCCTAAATTCTCAAATTGTGTGATACTAGGCAAATATTTCATCGTACAGAGCCACCTTTTACTTCAATATCACATTTGAGAGCACCTTCAAATAAGGGAGTTCAGTATTTCTGCTTAACAAAAAAATACTCTTTTGTTTCATTAAACAGACTAAACATTTGTTCCATGTATAATGAGAATCTAGCCCGCACATAGGGGACACATGATCCCTGACTTGCCTCTTAGTTCATTAATAGCATTGCCATTAGGGACGGGGGCTGGAGTGTTTCGCAGATCATGTTTAAAAACTCAGTTAAAAAAAAAAAAAAGAATATGGGGCCATAAGTAAAGAATTTAGGGATTGCGATTTCCTGATTGCGACTCAAGTCCTAATGTACAAAAACCTGGAAGCTAGAAATTGTGATTCCTAATCTGGGTCCCAATAGACCTACCTCATGAATATTAATTAGGTAGGTCGTACTTCACGACCCATCAGGAATTGCAGCCAACACAGGGATGGTGGCTTGCTCGAGTCAGCAGACCACCATGTCTGTGATTGCTTTTTGATAAATAAAGCACTTTGTAATGCAGCCTGTTCTCCTTAAAGGACAACGTGACGAGTTTAAAAAGAAAAAAATGAAACGTTTAAGTTTAATTTTTGGAGAGTAGCTAGTGGTCCGTAAGAGCCCTTCCCATTTGCAAATGGTTACTACCACCCTTTAGTTGTCAGTAAAAAAATTTTGTTTCGCAACCGTAATTTGGGTGCAAAACATTCATACATGCCACTGCGAATCAGTATTAGGAAGGGAAGCCCTAAAAACACCCCTTCCGTATACTGATTTGCAAACCCAAACTGCAATTCGATAATAGGTTATAGAGTCATAATTTGGCTTTTGAATATTTTAAAAACATTTTTGCTTTCGTAAATGACCAGATTCTACGAATTGGACCATTTGCGACCTCAAAAAGGGTTTTGAACATATGGCTTTATATCACTAAAGCATGATGTGGAAGCTCACTCAATTACAGACAGTAAATTTCCCATTGAAATGGTCAAAAACCTTCCCACCAACATGCAGTTTTATTGATAAACCTATGTACTATATAAACAAACTGTGAAAACTGGGTTTCAGCAAACATATTTATCATTTGCACATCACCGGTAAAGTGTTCAGATTTGTTTTCAGCCTATTAAAATATATTTTCAGAACACAGTATTACAAAAAATGAGCTTCCATAACTACTGAAATATATTCTTAAATGTTTGTACAGTTAATTTATTAGCTATTTAAATCTTGAGTGTTATAGAAAATACTGACACAGTAAGCCTTTTATTTCACAGGCTTTCTACAGCAGGTTCAGAAGTTCACTATACCACGTACTGGAAACCTGCAGTCAGAGAAAGAAAAGTATTTATAAGAAGACGTATATTGACTTCTGACTTCTGACCTCCGACTCTGAACACAGAGCACATGTGACAAAATAAAAAGATTTAAAGGCATCTTTATTGCTCCTTCACCTTGAGTAAACAGAACTCCTGCTCTTTATCAGCTCGCCAGAAAGGGCGAGTAGGCCGTAGATATAGCTCGCCCTGATAAAATCTGACTCGACATAGTGAGTGGGCAAGTAGATTCTATGTCGGGACCGGAGGCTTCAGATTATGCTATATCTTCCTTCGCTTTATTAACATAAAGTCTCCACAGCAGCTTAGGAAAAGATACATAATAATAACAAAAAATGCTTTAAACATAAAGCATTGACGGAATGTTCAACAAATCAAACAACAACTCCCAAGAGTCTCTTTGTATAATGATAGTCCATAGTCCTTCCACTCTGTCCATCACCACTATAAAACCGGACTTCTCATCTTCTTCCTCCTCTTTCTTCGCTGCTCCCGCAGCCAGATAAGTGCTTTTCATGTTTTTTCCATTTTTCGATATTGCTGATTGTATTGTGTACAATCGTTGGGGGACTCATTGCATGGTTTATTCCCTTACAGAGTCCCCGGTCGCGGGAACGTTCTTCATTCCTACGCGATCTTTCTTTCCCAATTGTGTGCGGTGCGTAAGTAGACCGCCAGGGGGCGGCCTGTCGTCTCGCCGACCCTTCGGCGCGCCTCCGCAGTGCCAGGAGCCGCGCCGTGGAGTCTGCTTGCGCAGGAGCCAGCCCTCGCGTACCCCACTGACACCTGGTGCCCCGGGTCTGTAATTCCTGCTTTTGACGCCCCGTTGGGGTCTGTATTGCGGCTCTGACCGCGTGAACCACCTTCGGGTGACCTTTGTGCACCTCTTTATTCAAAGTGTGGCTTAGCGCGCTTGAGGGGTGCGAAGACCCGGTCCCGGCGAGGAGGGTCTGCGCGCTTGGGGGTTGGTGCTGCCCACCTGCCACGTCAGTTGGCCAAAAACGTGATCGCAGCCGGTTGGCCTGCCCATATTCGAGTTCTATCTCGACTGTCGCCCTTCAGGGTGCCCCGGATTTGCCCTTGGTTCCAAGATGGAAGGGGAATACGAGGAGGAACCCTACCCCTATCTGCAGGACGACGAGTTCTACCAGGCGGTGGACAATTCAATTTACCGCTGCGTAACGGAGGTGGTAGGCCCCATGGAAGACCGCCTTTCCGCCCGCATCGTGGAAGAGTGCGCGAAGCTGGCATCGGCGCATGTGCCTCCGATCCCCAATCTCCCGGGGACGTCCGGCGGGTTGCCACCCGCCCCGAAGAGGCCTTGTAAGGAGGGGCCATCATCGGAGGCCCAAGGTGTGGACAGGGGCGCTTTTGAGCGTCTTCGGGACGCCTTCCTGGCTAAGGCGACGGCGGTGCCCCCTGCGCCCTTGGTAGACCCTAGTGCTTCGGGGGACGTGTCTACGGCCCCCGCCTCTCCAGTGTACGACTCTCCGGACACCGATGACGACGGGGAGTCGACCCGATCTTGGCTTCCGGCGTCCTCTACCAAGGAGATGCCCCGAGATGAGTCGGGCATGCTGGACCCGGACGAGATCGTCCACCCCCGCTCCGCGGCCCGGACACCGGGGGAGACGGTGGCGAAATTTGTCGCGGGCAGGCTGCGCAAGCCCCTGGAAAAGGAAGCGAGGGGTTGCCTGCGTGGGGAGTGCCCTTGGCCAACTTTGGAGGGGAAAGTGGCCATGACCCCGGAATTGGATCCCAAGATGGCCACCTTCCTGGCGAAATTTATGAAGGACCCCAGGAAAGGGATTGATCGGTCCTGGCGGGCCTGCCAGGACAAATTGTTAGATGCGGTTGGGCCCGCCACGAAGATCCTCGATATGGCGGAGGAGGCTAAGGCGAATGGCACCGTCATTTCTCCGGAAGTGCTCTCGAATTGGGCCCAGAGGGTGGTGTTCTTGGGCAACGCCAACTGTGCCCTGTCTACGGAGAGGCGGCGTTCGCTCCTAATCAAATTGGACCCAAAATTGGGGGACCTGGCCTCGTCGGAGGCGGGTGCTGTGGCCCAGGGGGGCCTCTTCGGCGAACCCTTCATCAGGGAACTGGGCAAGTTCGTGAACACGTTCACGTCGCTGGATAAGGCCCAGTCCAGCATTAAGAGGGTGTTTCACCAGCGTTTCTCCGGAGGGGCAGGTCGCGGTAGGGGCCGCGCGATCGGCCGTGGCCAGCAGACCAATAAAGGACAAGGCTCCGGAAGAGGTCAATACCAGACCTCTGCCAACTATACCAACTTCTACCCCACCAGAGGGCAGCGCTTCGGCGGCAGAGGGTTCAAGAAGAACTCCGGACAAGGAAATGCCCCCGGTAAGTGTCCTTTGTTTGGATCAAGTTCCTATTGGGGGGCGCCTGGCAAGCTTTTACGAGGAGTGGGAATTGCTCACTGCCGACGCTTGGGTTTTACAAACTGTACGAGGGTTCCACATAGAATTTTACAACCAGCCCACGCAAGCGAGGCCCCCGCGCATTATGGTCTTTTCGGAGTCCGACGCGCGGTTGATAGACGGGGAGGTCTCGGACTTGCTGCGCAAGGGGGCCATCCGTCTATCAACGCGCCACCCGCATGGGTTCCTCAGCAACGTCTTTTTAGTGGACAAGACGGATGGGGGCAAGCGGCCTGTGATCAATCTCAAGGAATTCAATGGGTGGTTGGTCTATCGACATTTCAAAATGGAGGGTATCCACCTCCTTCGGGACGTACTCCTCCCTCGGGATTGGATGGTGAGACTGGATCTCAAGGACGCCTACTTGGTCGTCCCCATCCACCCCCCTCATCGTCGCTTCCTACAATTCCTGTGGGACGGCAAGGTGTTCGAATTCACCGCACTGCCGTTCGGCCTTTCTTCGGCCCCGTGGTGCTTCACGAAGGTTCTCCATCCGGTAGTGGAGTTTCTCAGAAGTCAGGGGGTCCGTATGCTGGTATACTTGGACGACATCCTCCTCATGGGGCAGTGCCCGGAGGTGTTGGCAGGCCAACTGCGACAAGCTGTCGGTCTGCTCCAGAGACTGGGGTTTGTGGTCAACGGCTCCAAGTCGGTTTTGTATCCCACTCAGAAGATCACCTTTTTAGGTTTCGTGGTGGACTCGGTGCAGGCGGTCTTGAGCCTGCCGGGTCGGAAGGTCACGAAAATTCGACACCTGCTTCGGCAGACGATCGCGAGGGATCGTACGTCCCTGCGACATATCGCCATGGTGGTGGGTCTTCTCTCGTCTTCCATCCAGGCGATTTTCCCAGGCCCACTGCACTACAGGGCTCTCCAACGTCTGAAAGCGCAACATCTGCGCCGTGGGATGAGTTACAATCAGTGGGTTCCCCTCACGGACGAAGTGAAGGAGGAAATGTCATGGTGGCTGTCTCACATGGAGGCATGGAATGGTCGGGCGATCTTCGGTCCGGCTCCGGACCTGATCATAGAGTCCGACGCCAGCAGGTCGGGCTGGGGCACCCGGTGCGGGGATTTTTCCACCGGCGGCGCCTGGTCTTCAGAAGAACAACGATTGCATATCAATTGTTTGGAGCTCCTGGCGGGCTCCTTCGCAGTTCGTTGTTGGACCAAAGATTCGGTCAAGGCCTGTGTCCTGTTACGGATGGACAATATTTCGGCGGTTCGTTATGTGAACCATCTAGGAGGTCCTCGTTCCCGCGCCTTGGCGGACTTGGCGAAGGACTTCTGGGATTATTGCCTGTCTCGTCACATTGCGGTGACGGCGGAGTATCTGCCGGGTCAGTGCAACCAGGTGGCGGATTGGCACTCCAGGCATCTCAGGGAAGCCAGCCAGTGGAAACTGGATCCGGAGGTTTTCCGGTGGCTGCACACCCTCTGGGGTCCCTTCTCGGTGGATCTCTTTGCGTCCCGTCTCGACCACCAGCTGCCGCGTTTTTTCAGCTGGAGGCCGGACCCTCTAGTGGAGGCCACGGACGCTTTCCTGCAGGATTGGAGTCGGGAACAGCCGTTTGCGTTTCCCCCGTTCTCCATGATCATGCGAGCGGCGGCCCAAATACGCCGCCAGGGAGCGGAGCTGGTGTTGGTTACGCCACTCTGGAGGTCTCAAGTGTGGTTTCCGGTTCTTCTGGAACTTTCTTGGGATTTTCCAATCCTACTCCCCCTGTTTCCTCTGCTCATGACAAATCCGGATCAGGAACCTCATCCCCTCGTCACACAGAACTCTCTCCGCCTCGTGGCGTGGAGGCTCTCAGGAGACGCTGGTCGCTCCCAGGCCTTTCGGGGTCGGCTGAGCACTTGCTCTCCAAAGCATGGGCCGATAGTACGACGAAGCGTTACAGATCCGCTTGGCTTAAATGGATGCGTTGGTGTTTACGAAGGGATTTGGATCCCTTGGTCGCAGGCCTCGTTCCCGTGCTGAATTTCCTGGCTCATTTAGCCGACAAGGGCTTGGCATATAGAACGATCAATGCTATTCGATCGGCGATTTCGGCAGGCCACGACAACATCGATGGCCACCCAGTAGGGGAACATCCTTTTGTTTGCCGGCTTCTGCGGGCTATACGCCTCGCGTTGCCTCCTGAACCCAGGTACTCCGTCCTTTGGGACGTCAATTTGGTTTTGAATTTGTTCTTGTCTTGGCCGGCCAATTCCTATCTGTCTCTTAAGGAGCTATCGGCGAAGTTAGCCATGTTGTTATGTTTGATTTCTTGTAGACGCGTCTCTGATGTGCGCGCACTGGATGTCTCTGCTCGCATTTTTTCCCCGGATGGGGTTACTTTTACCGTGGGCCGACGCACTAAAACGTCGTCGCGGTCCATTTCATATCCAGCTTTTCTTGACACTCCTAAGTTGTGTGTTGTGCAATGCCTCAAAGCATATGAGGACCTGACATTGGAGTTACGCCCTCCGGGCGAACGTCAGTTGTTGATTGCCCTGCGGAAGCCACACAAAGCTGTCTCCTCGCCCACTATTGCTCGGTGGGTGCGGTGGGTCATGCAAGAAGCGGGCATCAATACTTCTCTCTTTGGAGCACACTCGGCCAGGGGGGCCATGGCCTCTAAGGCATTCTCGGTGGGTGCTCGTTTGGAGGACCTGATGCGAGCGGCAGATTGGTTCTCGGATTCCACCTTTAAGAGGTTTTATTTTAAGCCGGTGGTGGATTTGGCCCAGTTGGTGGTAAGTAAGCTTTCAACTAGCATAATCTAAAGCCTCCGGTCCTGACATAGAATCGAAATTTGCCTAGCTTACGTAACGGTAAGTTTCAATTCTATTAAGGACACGGAGGCGAGGATTATCCCACCCAGGCTACAGTGGTGTCTCTACCCACCCGTATGGCAGTAAGTAAAGCGTTTTCCTTTACATTGCCGGTACTGTATTAGTCACTGAATGCTCCTCGCCTTATTGTCGCATTCCTGGACCACCTCGCTGATGCTGTTTCTTTTTCGACAGGCAACGAGGGTGCTAAACAGGACCAATGAGGCTCAAGCGTGATCTGCGCGAAGAAAGAGGAGGAAGAAGATGAGAAGTCCGGTTTTATAGTGGTGATGGACAGAGTGGAAGGACTATGGACTATCATTATACAAAGAGACTCTTGGGAGTTGTTGTTTGATTTGTTGAACATTCCGTCAATGCTTTATGTTTAAAGCATTTTTTGTTATTATTATATATCTTTTCCTAAGCTGCTGTGGAGACTTTATGTTAATAAAGCGAAGGAATATATAGCATAATCCTCGCCTCCGTGTCCTTAATAGAATTGAAACTTACCTTTACGTAAGCTAGGCAAATTTCGATTCATTAAACTTGTGTGCAGTCCTCGACACCCCTGAAGCTGCCTGAGTGCTGAACTCTCAGTTCTAGTAAAGTATCCCAGAGATTAGGTTACTCCCAGTCCTGAGCAGGAGACTTAGGATGGCCTATGGTAATGTGTAGGTGGCCAAGAGCTAAGAATATCACATTTCTTATGGCAAGTCACCACGTAGATCTACTCTTTCATTATTTAATTCATTCATTTTCATTAATTACATGGCCAGGACTCTACATGTTCCAAAGTTTTGGAAACTAATGAAGAAACAAAGGACTGGGAGGTCGTGACTGTATAATGTTATGCTAGGCTTCAAAAGAGCACATTGTGAAGAACCACATTAAGCTCCCTGCATGTAATTGCCATTTGTAAGGCCATGGGTCCTGCCTGCTTTCTGATCACCTGTTTTTTTATCTTTTTAAAGTGGATGAGCCTCATAACTGGTGACTCACCCACAGTAAACTCACTCTAAATGAACTGCGCATGTTTATAGCCAGTGTCTGCCTTTTAAGATCAGGCCACTGCGACGCAACAAGGGTAAGGGATACTTAGTTGGTTACACGTGTGCATACACAAGTGCGGGCTGCGCGTGAGAGACTCCTGTTGTGTGCAGCCCAATAACTGCGCACAGATATCCTGGTACAAAGGGTACTCTGCAGGATTCGATATGGACCTGGGGTAGGCCTCATAATGGTAGTGTACACTCATAAGGAAAGCCAGTGTGGTTTACTGTCTAGTGCTATCTCCTTTTGCTAGATTTGTTCTGCTTTCTGATGCTTATTTGTCCACCTCTTCCTTTTTTGCTCCCCACTTTGCCACTGACCTCAATAATCCTATGGCTTTAGTCACTCCTTCCTATAAGCCATTCCACCCGTGACTCCATCCTATCTTAGTGTCTTCTCATACAGCACTTCTCCTGGGAGAATGACACAAACTAAATGTAATGTCTCTTTCCACTCTCCTCTGTTCCTATGACTCATACCCAATTAAGTTCACATAACACAATTGTCCACTTATCATCCAGCTTTCACCAAACCTTACAGGTTATTTCCAATGTTGGTTTTCCCCTCACTCCCCTGGCCCAGATTCACATTTCTCTCTATCCCATTCAGACTTGCAAAATAATACACAGCTAAAATCGGTAACCTCTGGGATTGTTTTTTCATTTTCCTTTAAATAAAGCCTTTTCTCAAATGTAACCAACTCTCACTTTTCAACTTATTTCTGCCCTATTTACCTTCTAAATTCCTGTACATGTGGTCTATAAGCAACTTTATTAGCACACTTAAAATTATCTCCTGTAGTCTTCTGGCTTCCTAATTCCATGGGAACCATTCTTATTTCTGTTATCAATTACCTTAGCTCTGCAAACCATTATTAATATTCTTCTCTTATACTTTTTGACTTGATGAAGGACTTTAATATGGATTACAATTCTACTCCCTGTTCTACTTTTTCTGCAATTCAAATTTTTGGCTTTGCGGTTAACATAATGTAAAACTTCATACATGAAAAGTATATGAACACTCAACAAGATCACATCATGGAGGCAAAATCAGTTGTGCTGTTCCACGGATGAACACGTATTGTCAAGCCATACAATTTAAGAGGAACATTTAAATTAAGCAATCTGCATGTATGCAGATGCAATGCCATTCAAACTGCAGCATGGTAAACATTTCTGTTTCTATGATAATTTAAAGTACACAGTCGCTTCATTTAGCAAAAAACGGTTGGTATGCCAAGCACGTGAACCCAACAGATGAGAAGGGCAACAATCAATGAAGTTACTCACAATCATTCCGATTTGTGCTCTTCACAAAAGAAAACATTTTAGCACAAGTCTAAAACTAAGCATCAGCAAACCTCAGATTACACATCCGCTGCAGCTGACAAAGCAAGGGTCAATTTCACACAAAATTATTCTGCAAAAGTTGGCAAGATGCCTTTTGGGATTTTGTTCCTGTTAATTTTAACAGGTTAAGATTTAGTCAAGAGCCGTTTTATAAAATGGTAAGGCCAATCTATAAATCTCCACTGAACTTTAAATATGAACAGAAGAATTTCAGTGGTACATGGCTTGCTTACATCTAGAGCATTGAAGAGAAAAGCCAGGGGTAGAAGGTGTCTCTTATAGTAATTTGGTGTAATTTAACTGACTTCTTGAAAAGGGTACATCTATAAGAGTGGGTTATAAAAAACAGCATATCCACAGAATACAAAATATAAAAAATAAGAAACGCAAAAAGTACATATATAGAAAAATGTTTTAAAATGTTAACACCACATCATATATAAAGGCAACACATAAATATACTCAGTCGACAAGTAGTGGCTAGGCACAGGACAGCTCTTGGCCCTGTCTGTATTTATACCACCAGCTTTGCAAGACACCCAACATTTTCTCTAGCAAGACCTCAAAAGTATGATATGCAAAGTCCAACAGGCAAGCCTAACCACCTTTTGAAATGACTGCATAGTAAATACATTCCCTAACTGGTAACCGTCCTCGGCAACCCCCCCCTCTCCCCCCCCCCCCCAGACCACGCCCAGAACCTCGGTATCACACTGAACTCCTCCCGCACCATGACCCGACAGATTAATGCCGTCTACTCCACGTGCTTCAACACCCTCTGCATCCTTCACATGACCTTCAAGTGGATTCCCCCTGAATCCAGAAAGACCGTCACCCACACACTCATAACAAGCAGACTGGACTACAGAAAAGCTCTCTACCCTGGAATGAAGAAATCCCTGCTCCGGGAACTCCAGACCATCCAGAACACTGCTGCCAGGCTCGTCCTCGGCATCCCACGACATGAACACATCACCCAACACCTACGAGACCTTCACTGCCTCCCTGTTGAGAAGAGAGTAACCTTCAAGCTACTCACTCATGCCTACAAATCCCTCCACAATACTAGACCCCAATGCCTCAACGAAAGAGTCTCCTTCCACGCACACAAGAAAAACCTCCGCTCCGCCGACCTTGCCCTCGCCGAAACCCCGCGCATCCACAGAGCCAGAACAGGTGTAAGAGCCTACTCCTACATCGCGGCAAAAACCTGGCAAGAACTCCTGCTGATCGTCAGACGTTCCCCCACTCTGCACACCTTCAGGAAGAGCCTCAAGACATGGCTCTTTGGCTGATTCGGAGCCCCCCTCCCACCCCCCCTCCACAAAGAGCCTTGAGACTCTCAAAGGTGAGTAGCGCGCTTCACAAATCCCTGATTGATTGTATTGGTAAGATTAGTGCAATAAATTGCTGACTATTGATGTTTTACTCTAATGCCATGCTGGTTTTAAAGATGAAATCAATATTATTGAAAGACCAACTTACTTGCATAAGGTAACACTCTTCTAACAGAGAGTCCTTACATTAAGAATATCCCCAGGTGCCATACTGGATCCGGTGAATTTTCTCTTCTCAGCAATGCCCCAGTGCGCAACAAGGAGACACCAGGTTGACCACTACGAGTCTGTTCCGCCCAGGAAATGACAGAACAGAATCAATCATAAGCTCCACCAATGGGGGCGGACGTCAGTTTCTTAATCTTTCTCCTTCTGCACCTTCATACAACAAAACACTTCAAAAAAATGGTGAGCCAAAATCTAACATTGAACCTTATTATGATGTTCAGGAGTCCACTCAAAAGAATTGGGAGGTGGGAGCACACTAAGGAAGCTGCAGTGTAACAAGTAGATAACATATTGAGGAAACAAAACATCATAAATGAATTGTTTTAATGATTTCTTGTTGATGAAAACTCCAGCCAACATGTGTTTCGTCGTTCGGGACAAGAGACCAGCGACTTCTTCAGGGCTTTGCAGATATGACAAAGTCTTTGGAGCCTTCTGGCTGGTTATAATTCCTGCCCAGTAAAGTACTGCTGGGAAATTTCCACATGAAGTAGTAGCTTCAATGTAATGATTCATTTATGATATGTTTTGTTTCCTCAATTTAAGCTATCTACTGGTTACACAGTATATATGTGTGCCAGGGCTTACTAAGAATTTGTGCACTGATCTGTGGATCTGAATTGTGGGGTGTTGGATGATTACCCCCTCCCTGGACACCTTTTATCAAAATTTAGCAGTAAAAGAATATACACCGAAAAGATAGAGCGCCAATTCCACCCAGGGCACAATCATCTCAACGAGTTTTCCTTCAGGAATCTGCAGTTAGATAGAATTTCCACATAAAAGATCTTTACCGATGATAAGTAACTTGTTCTTCTGATGGATGCTTCTAACCATAGATTCCTCTCCTTAAGAATAGATACAATAGCAGTACCCATCGAATGTGGAGGGTCTGAGGTGTGGACCGAGACCAGAAAGCCTTCTACAACCAAACCATCAAACTGCCTCTCTCGCCAGACCTAATTGTTAAGAAAGTAGTGCTTTGGGAACATGTCTAACGACACCTAAGTCACAGTCTGGCAGATGACCACAGAATTGGCACCCCCTCCCTTTGCCAATGCCATCATGGTAGAATTGGCTCTGGGGGAATGAGCATGTTTTCTGGGGTTTGCTTCTTGACTAGCTCCTAACAATGTGTAATGCAGAGGACTTTGCAAAATGACAAGGTACTTTCTGCATCTTCTTTCCTTTTGTTGCTCTATAATCTCTTATTAAGAGCTGATCATTAGCATGATAGTCCCTTGTGCGGAAGCTGAAAAGCTCAACGCCCTTTTAGGGTGGAGCCGATGGAGACTCCCCACCCAATTTGAAGGATTAGGCAGGGGGGAAATCATTGGCATAGTGATGGTTTGGCCAGGGTGAAAAGGAGTTACAAATCTGGGCAAGAAGGCCACCCAGGAAGTCAACACAAACGTGTCTGGAAAGGCAGTATAAGATTGTTCAACAAGAGCATCTGATGTTCAATCAGGTAATATGCAACCAAAACCACTGTTTTATGCATTGGCTGGGCATGTGTATAACATGTGTCAATACTACATCTAAGTCCTATTACAGCCTCAAACAGCTTCTGGGGAGACATGAAAGTCTGATCTTTGTTAAGGCATCATAGTAGGCAAGGCCGGACTGACCGTACCGAGCGGGCATTTCCCCGGGAGGATGGAAGGGTGGAGCAGTCGCTTTTGTATCTGGGGGCAGGTTTAGAAGTAGTGCTGCAATTTTAAAAGCACTGCAGAATTCCTTGTATAACAAATAGTACTTTTATTGTTGCCTGAAGTCTAAGTTAACGCTGGTGATTAATGTACCTGCTGAAGAGAGATCAGAGTTTTGTCTAGTGGCAGTTTTGACTTATCTAATGTAGCGCAAAGAGTTAATATGCCTGCTGCAAATAGCGTGTACTATGCAGATCACAGAACAGTATTTAATGTGCTTAGCTCAGTAGTTTACAGCTTTTGTCACAGAGCTCATTTGGTTACTATGCATTTAATAAGTTACAATCGTAATCTAGGTTAGAAAGTTATATTTTCCCCTAAACTTTCACTATCCAAATTCAGCTAAAAAAGGGTTTCTTTGGGTAGAAATAAATTCTTATTAGAAAAGTCAACCCTAACCATTGTCTTACATTCTGAATCACAAGTTCGTGTTTTCCCAGAACAAGCACTCTTAAAAAATGCCTAGAAGTATGGATGACATTTGAATACTACACCTTGATCTCCTTTGTCTCAAGTAACATTTTCTATACACCGATTTACACACATATGATTTATTGTCTCTGTATGTGTGTGTGATGTAATTTGCTCTGACAGCTTACTCTGGCATGAGAGGGCACAGAACAAATGAAATACATGTGAGAGAGGGGCTACAGAGAGATGAGAGGCACTGTTGGAGGGTGATAGTGAGGGAATCATTAAAGAGCTCGAATACATTTTGCTGTGTCCTTGTACACTGTATGGGCATAATTTATTATGCTTTAATAACTAATTCAATTGAATAAATAATGAAAATGTGTCATTTTGTAAAAAAATTTATTTAGAAAGTTTTATAGAGCGCGAACAAGATCCTCGCGGATATCAGAGCGCTGTACCTCTGCTATTTTGCTGCATTCATGCTCTTGTATGCGTACGTGGGGCTGGTAGGCAGGGGCGTTGCTAGGTCGGTAAGATTAGGGGGGTGTGAGCTTCAGATTTCTCAACAATCACGCTGGTTAAAATACATTATAAGAGAAGCAGGACAGTAGGGGGAGGTAAGGAGCATTAGGAAGGAAGAGGAGTGTGGATTGGGAGGGGTACTTAAAGCTCAATATTTTGTAAAATAATCATTTTTTAAGACCTTTAAAACAGAGAAGAAAGTGTGGGTGATTTTGTCTGCATGTGTATGTAAAAATCCCAAATTAAATCCACTTTGGAGGAGAACCCTCCCAAGCCCCCTTGTAGTGGCCAGGCTCTCTCTCTGCACTCGCTGGCTATGCACCGTATGGGGGATGGTGTGACAAAATTTGCGATGGCTGCTTCGGATATCCAGTCCGGCCTTGACAGTAGGTGATTTTAATAGAGGTGGCTGATCAGGTAAACAAAGAAAGGTCTGACAGATAAGCCTGTACTGAGCCCACTGCAAGGCCTTGCTAGGCCTATGACAAAATAAACGCCACCACACCCAAATGTTTGGTCTGCAGAGTGAGGGTCAGTATAACAAGCACCACACTAGGCAATTAACATCTCCTAGCATCAGCCTAGATGGACTTTGTCGCAAGGATTAGTGCTGCAAGGATAACATTGACTACTGTGGCTGGCAGATCGAAAGTATTTAACTGTCGCTGCTCAATCAATAAGCTTGAAGGTTCAGGTTGCAGAGACTGAGAAGCAGTCTTTATTTGAGATGGTGGTTTCCGGTGCTTGACACCGGCACTTAATTGTCAACGCCAACTCTTGTGACAGTCTGCCACAAGGTGGCGCTGTCTGGCTCATTTAGAGATGACCACAACAACAAATTATTACAAATTATTAAAAATTATATGACCTTCCGCCTAAACCATTATTATAGCTTTGGGGGCCTGAAAATGTTTACATTGCTACGCGTATTAGGAGTGTGATGGTTAGTAGTTGGGTTGGTACTATAATTGGCAGCTTAGCAGGGGCAATGTGTGGTGCAAGATGCAGTGGCCTCCTAGTCCTGACAAGAGCCCTGGCACTTATGTTTAATTTTTTTGATAAATTAAGCACTGCTGAGGAGCGGACCCTCCCCTAATGCTGAGACAAGAGGTCCTCCTGAAGTGGTCGACAGATAAAAGTGCAAATGCTCATGTTCAGGAGCTCTGGGTACTGTATTCTCCCAGTCAAATCCAGTACTACTAAAATGACATGGGTCCAGTCTATTTTGACGTTCCTCAAAACATAAGGCAGGAGAGGCAGTAATGGGAACACATACAAAACACTTGTATCCCATTGCTTTCGAAATGCTTCTTATAGTGACTTTTCTGGAAACACTGCAGTGTGCAGTAGAGCTGGCTCTGTGCCTTCTCACTGGTGAACAGAAATGGCCAGGGTGCAACCCAGTGGCCGAAGATACTTTCTGCTATCGCAGGATCGAGATGGCACGTGTGGTACACCAGCATTATTCAGAGACCCTGTCAAGTGGTTTGTTACTAGAAAGAGATTCTGCTGGTCGAGTCACTTTCTTATGTGCAGGGTCTCCTGTCACAGGGCTGCACTACACCTTGCTTGTTGCAGCTTCACATGACCGTCAGGTACTCTGTGAGGACCTGCGCCAGCTTCCCCTTGGTGAACAGCAGGCCAGGCAGTTTGACAGAAGCTGCATAAAGCTGATGTGGACCTGGCTCTTCGTCTTGGTCAGAGGCCTCTCTCTGAACGCCTCTCCCAGATGAGCCTCTCAGCCCAGGAAGAGTGCATCTTTCACAACCATGAAGTCTGAGTGGGGATGGCAGAGTGGCTTATTGCAGGTCAGACTAGCATTTGTCTGCCACAAATGAAGATCCAGAGGCACCTCCTGCAAGATCATGATGAAGGTAGAGAGACATCCTTGATGCTGGGCCCATTGAAACATGAGGTTCCACTGCAGAGCCCACATATGCCAACTGGTGTTCAAGACAAATGAGTTCAAGAAGCCCTCTTCATCGAGACTCAGGATTAAATTTGAAACCTCAGCATTATATCCTAAATGTTCCAGCCTTGCTGCAGTGCAGGAACGGTCTTCACAGCACTGTGTGCACGGCAGCCCCAATTAAGGAAATCCTATGTGTCAGGAACTGTTGAGACTCCAGCTCATTGCTGGAAAACCTCAAAGACGTCAGGAGTTTAGCCATTGTATGAAGGTTTGTCTATAACTAACAGAGACAAGCCTGCCTTGAGCATCCAGTCTTCGAGGTACAGAACACATGCATCTTCGTCCTCTGAAGGTGAGCAGCAACCACCACTATAATTTTCATGAACTCAATAGTGAGCAGAGAAAAGACAAAAGGGAACAATGGAAAACGGGAAGTGTTCCAGCCCAGTTATGTACTGCAGGTAACACCTGTGGGAATGGATTATGGGTATTTGAAACGAAGTTCAGGAACTCTATCCAGTCTCCTGGGTTCAGAGCAGAAAGAATGTGGGACATCTGTGAGCATCTTGAATTTTGTCTTTCAGCAGAAAGATATTTAGTGAACAGATGTCCAGTATAGGCCTGAGGCCTTTTTCCTTCTTTAGTACGAGTAAGTAGCATGAATAGCACCGCTCTCCTCTCTTAAGCCAGCGCAGTCTAAATGGCACCCTTGGCCAGCAGGTTAAATTACTGCAACAAGACTGACAAATGACCCTCTGGCAGTGGCTCTGATAGGAGGAGTGAAGGGAGAAAGTGAAAGGTAGTGTATGGCACCTTTGTATGTTTTGTAATACCTATCTGTCCGACATAATGGTTCTTTAGCCTGAGAACAAATGCTGTGTTCTGCCTTCCTACTGAATGAGCATGGGCACCTGAAAGCAAGTTAAAGGGGCTTGGCAGATGCTGCAGCAGGCGAGAACAAAACAGGCCAAAGCCTGCTGGTGCGAACAGCCTTGGCCACTGTCCCCACTGCTGTCACGAAAGACAGAGCCAACTGCTGCTGCACAGGTTGCAGGGCGGTGCGGTCTTTAAGCTAGCCCTCTGACATAAACCCGAAACTTGATGTACTGCTGCTGAAACTGCTTGGCAGACAGATTCCCAAGGAATATGCTGTGGCTTGTGTGTCCTTAAATTATTTGAGCGTCGTAGCACCCTTCTCTCCAAACAATCTAGAGCCATCAAAGAGCCTGTCCATTTGGGACGCCTGAACATCCCCTTAAGACCCTGGTTGAGCACATTCAAGTGCGCTCATCTAAACACTACTGTTGTTCCAATAGCTCTGCCCACACAATCTGTGGTTTCCAAATTGGCATACTTTGATTCATCCTGGCTATCAAAACTAGTTTGAGGCATCAATGTCTCTAGGTCTTCCGGGAAACGCTCAAGATTTTGCTGGCCATCTCTCATAAATCAAGGGTGTACATACCCGTAAAGCACACTGCATTTAAGAATCTTAGGGCCAAACTTAGCATTCTATTACCGACTGCATCAATACTTTTTGACTCTATATTCTGAGGACTGTCAAAGGGCATTGTGATTTTCCTTGTCAAAGCCAGTACCACCAGACTTTCAGGCAAAGGGTGCCTTGTCAGAAAATTGGACTGACTATAGGGCCTGAGCACATCTTGGATCAAGTGGGCAATAAGGGAGTCTGTAAGTACGCTGGGCATGTCTGAAGGAACTCAGTCAACAATTTAGCCTTGGTTTCAACAGTAGAAAACTGTAAATCAAGCACCTCTGCCCTTATTCGCACAACTACTATAAGAAAGGCACTTAAATCAGATGGTGGCCCAGATCTAGGATCTAGCTCAGTCTCTAACCCTGTATCTAACCCACTGGACTTGTAAAAGCACATATTATCTATCGTCAGATTAGTGAGGGGGGGAACAGGACGTCGGCCTTCTTGTCAACATCAGTGTTATGGGGACAGTTTTGCATACCCTCATTGGTCAGAGTCCTGTCCAAAAAAGGCCTCTAGGCTCTGATAGTACTGGCATCGAAGAAAAGACTGAGAATTAGTCTGGTTAAATATTGACTAGTTGAAGCTTTGAAATCACACAACACTACACAGGCCTGGAGCTTGCAGATGACGGCTCAATGTTAAGGTTGGAATCAGGTCCTGGGCTTGCACCAGTAGAGTCATCAATGGTGCCAGAATGGAACATATTGGCATGGAGCCACCCTAGAAGTATTAAGCTGAATCAGAAGGTGTTGAGCGAGGGCACACAAGGTCAGTTGGTGCTGAGAAAGAGCTTGCCAGTGTAAATTCATCTGGAGGCCCTTGCAGCTCCATAGGATCCAAAAGCACACCAGAGGGAGCCATAGGCAAATGAAAGAGCTGCAGCATGGCCTCCTTAAAGGTTATAACTTGCTGCAGAGTCAATGGGCCAGGGAATTCGGGACATGATAGGACCAAATGGGGTGCACGATTAGTGTCACCCATGACCCTTCTAACCTGATTTCAAGTAGCAGGACAGAGTTGAGTCCCACTTGGCCTTCTTCCACTTATTGCAAGTCTCCAATTTTGACTTATTCGACTTCAAGACAAAACTGGAATTTGCGCTGGACTGAGTTCTTGAATGAGCTCAAGCAGGGGGAGGTAGAACAATAAGTTTCCTGTCACAGTGAGGTGCGACTACTTCCCTGATAGGACCTAGTGTATTGAGCTAGGGTGGGGGCGCTTACCAGCGCCACCAGACTTCTTTGAAGGGCACGTTTCATGCCCTCCTTGTATACTTTAGTTAGAATAAGTTCTGGGAGCCCTTGGGTCCTGCTCTGGAGCGAAATTGGACAAAGGACATGGAAGTATCCTTGCCTCTGTCCTGCCCCTCCCTTGGGAGGGACCTCAGAGTCGTACTAACCCCTATCCTAGGGTATAAAAAGGCTTACTCGTGTTTGGGTCCTCAGATTCATCGTGGGACAAGATCCAGGACTGAAACCACATCACTCTTCGACCGTCTGGACACTTTCTTCGCCTTGAATCGAGATCACATCATGGAAGACTCCTGCTGCTCCAGGTCTTGCCGTTTACGTAGTAGTCTGTGTCTGAAAGTCATCCAGGATCTTCAACTGACCTGTGGGCTTTAAGGACACCCTAAGTAATCTCCCTTGGAGTGAAGGAGTCACTCCTCTGCATCTGTAGGCGCCGCAACGAAGCTGACCAGGCTGCTGCTCCTGACATCCCACGGACTTCAAAAGGCTCAGCAACACAGGTGGTGGTTCTGCCACTCCCTTGAGGCCTGGCCTGACCTGTCCTCTCTGCAATTTTGAGGCCAGCAAGTACAGCGGCTTCACCGCATAGTGGACCTCTGACTCTCCTGCATATGGTGAGTCCCTTGGACCTTGCTGGCTCCAACGTTGCTCCTTAAAAGTTCTCCACATCTGTTGTGCTGCCCAGGCTTGTTAGTGCTCCCGCCGGACACGACCGCCTGGTTCTCGACTTTCGATGTGGGACAGCTCGTGCACAGCTCCTGGACTTCCACAGTGTCGCCTGTTCCTCACAGCTGCAGCCACAAGTTCACCGCCATCACTCCGTCATCGGTGGTCATTGCTCTTCCTTGCCTTCTGGTCACTTGCAAGAGGCACAGACTCTGTCCCCTCTACTTGCAGCTTCTTCTCTTCAAGAATCCACCCTTGGATTCAACCGGACTCTTGCACAGTCTTCGCCAGCAGCATCTTTATTAAAGCCTTCCATTGTATCTATGGTGGTTTTTGACGTTACGTCGCACCTAAGCGCCTGGCTTCCCTGGTGTAGGTATCCTAGTTCCTGGGGTATCCAAGGGTGGGTGATTATCCAACCTTCTGTGTTCCACAGGGTTCTTTCAGAGTCCACTGGTAAAGGTCCTTCTTCAAAACTGCAACCGTGAATTTCCCCGTTGACTTTTATTGAGTACACAGCTGTGTTACCACTCTGCACATAGCCTGCATGGGGTTTCTGGGTACTTACCTCAAGTGATTCCTTGGGTTCCCTGCTCTTCTGAGGCTCCTGGTCCAAGTCCCGACTTCGGTCGCAGTTCGCATTCCACTTCCTTAGTACATGGTTTGGTCTCCCCTTGTAGACCACTGTGTTGTGCTTACTTACCTGTTTACAATTGAAGTATTGTGTGCATTTGTGTTGGTATATCTCCTGGTAGGAGATATACCAATGTGTATAATAAATGTACATATTTTTATAACTAAAATGTGTGGTTCTTTTTCGTTTAACCTACACTACATAATTAGATCTGGTAAAACAAACTGCTTAACACTCATACCGGACTAAGCCTGAAGGCTGCTCTACACAGCTTCCACTTAGAGAGCTTTCTACGGTTGGCTAAGACCACTAAAATCACCATAAGGGCAGTCTGGGATTAGTGCAAGGTGCTTCACTTAAATAAGTGTGCACCATATACTAAGCCAGCCTCCTACACTTACACGCGCATCCACTTTCAATCAGATCAATACAATGATGATAAGGTTGAACGATATTCACCCAAGATTGAAGTCCCTCATTCGTTTTTAGAACATAACCTGTCGTCCTACTCGCATACCTGATATGCATGTACACCTTCTATAGAGGTATTAGCCAATTCAAAATTAGCACGCAACATGGATATACCACGGATTTGATTGGCTTAGTTCCCAGGTGGGACAGACCCTGTCATGAAATCTTGTGCCTTGTTTTTTGAAAGATGAGTCGTTTAAGCTGTTGAATAGCTTCCGTATTAGAAAAATAATGGTGCACCTCAAAGATAGCTGTGTTCAAGCACATGATTTACTAGCTCCAACATGGTGTTTGAGAGGGAAGCACACGCTAAATAGGTGTAACCTAAGCGGGATCTTCTACCCGTGCTTCGTGCAGTTTGAGAGAAGACAGAGGAATGACTGCTGCATATCTCTGTTAGCTGCTGTTTCTGTACGTCTCCTCTCTAGGCGGTCGCATCTGTATTGATACAATGTATTCTGGCCATGATGCAGGTGGATAGTTATGTGATTTTCGTTTCAGCGTTTCACCCTGATGCTGGGAGACTGTGAAGAGCAGTATGTGAGCCCTCATCCTATATCACACTGGGGAATGAATACATTTGTCTTACAATTTGATACAATATATTTAGATAGCGAGATGTGTGATATGAGTTCATTACAAGAACGGAGGCTACATTATGTATTATTCCTTTAATGCAGTCCAAGCAGCCGCTTACGTCACAATATTAAAAGGTTCCAGAAAAGAACAATAGCAACACATGAAAGGCATGAGCCATCAACAATCTGCCTCTTTTAAATGCGGCTCCAAGAAGATAAGTTAATTTTTCTTCATTACCTTCTTCATTTATATCTCTATTTTGAAGTTCCCTTGTGTGCGGCTGTAAAGTCAGGAGACTGGTAGTTTAAATAAAATAAGATTTATTGCAAGAACACAGGAGCAAGGTAGGGCACAGCCTACACAGGTCTTCTTCCACATCAACTGTCCCCAAGCCACCAGCAGAGAATGCTGAAGCAATAGCTGAGAGACAGAAGCTTGAAGGAAAACAATTCCAAAGAACAACAATACATATTATCAAAACCCAACACATCTTCCTCCTTTAGAAAAATAAAGAAATACAACATTGCTGCAAAGAATATAAAAATAATAAATCAACAAACAAAATCAACCAACCATTTAGGTTTGGATACAACATGTTTCTTGAATTCAGGTTGCAAGTCGGGATCTGCAGAATCAACAACAGAATTACCTGTATTGTTAACAACTGCAGGTGAAATATAATTTTCATTTCCAGTCACATTATCAGAAGAAACATTTTCTGACAAATTAAGAGAAACTTCAGAAGAAATCTCCGGAGAAATTTCAGAAGAAACTTCAGGAGTATTAACGGACGTTTCAGAAAAATGAGAAGAAGAAATCACATCACCTTGTCCCTCCTCTAAAAAATCGTCCAAAGTGCCTAAATCCTTTCTCCCAGAAGAAACATAAACATCATTTTTACCCCTATAAATAACAATTCTTCTAATGTTCCACACCATCCCATCACTCAAAAGAACTGCATTGCGTAAAACCTTCTTGATCTTAAGTGGTTGAGAATATTGAGACTCTCCCTTACGAACCTTCCAAGGTTTTTTAACCTTAACCCACATTCCATCTTTGACATCAGCAAAACCTCCTCCAAGCGTTTATACTGCAAATGTTTCTCAAGAATACTATTTCTGACAGAATCCATACAAATATCATGACACGTACTCTTATGCAACCAATCAGGATTACACTTGGTTCTAGCTGTACGTCCTCTCATGATATCAAAAGGAGACATTTTCATGGCTTCATGAACATTAGTCCTATAGGTCCAAACCGCTTTAAACACTTGAAGTTCCCAATTGCCTCCATTAACCCTAGAAATGTGAATAGCAAACGTTATAAGAGCCTTGTCCGAGTTAGCACAAACAACACAGTCCCGAACAACCTCTCAGCATTAACTTCCATACCAGGCCACCAATACCATTTCTTGATATTCTGCTTAGTTTTGACTATTCCACAATGATCCTCATGGCACAATTCTAAAATGGAAGTTCTTAAGGATGAGGGAGGAATAGCCTTATCACCTCTGAAAACAGTGTCATCCACTACAGAAAGTTCATCTTTGACTTCCCAAAAGGCCTTGAGATCCTGAACTAGTTTAGACTTATCAGGCCAACCATCCTGAATAAAGGAAATAAGTAAAACCAAAACATTCTCCTTACGATATTCTTCACTCCATTTTCCTTTTTCAATACAAAACTGGATATCATCATGAATTAAAGCCTCTGGCGAGATAAAAAATCTGCCAAAACATTGTTTTTACCTGGAACATATTCAATCTTGTAAATATATTCCTGTAACCTCATGGACATCCTTGCAATCCTAGCAGATGCCTTAAATAAACCTTCCGTAGTCAAAAGTTTAACTAAAGGTTTATGGTCCGATCTGACGATACACTCCTTACCCCACACAAAACTTCTGAAATGTTCCAAAACCCAAACTACTGCCAAAGTTTCTTTCTCTGTGACCGAAAACATTCTGAAGGGGTAAGGGCCCTAGAAGCATAAGCAATCACAAATTCTTTACCACACGCATCAATCTGAGACAGCACACCCCTAAGTCTTTATTACTAGCGTCAACTGTAACAATAGATTTCCTATCCAAATCAAAAGGAGATAAAATAGGAGCATGGATAATAGCTTCTTTAATAGAGTTAAACTCATTTTCGCACTCCTCAGACCAAAAGAACCTAACATTAGACTTAAGAAGTTGTCTGATATTGAACACCTTACTCGAGAAGCCTTGGACAAATATAGAATAAAATTCCACCATTCCTAGAAAAGATCTAATTTCATCTTTGTTAGATGGAGGAGGAGCATTCTTGATAGCCTCAACCAACTTAGGTTTTGTAGCAACACCACCAGCACACAAAACATGTCCAACAATACATATTATCAAAACACAACAGCGGTTTAACCCCACCCACCTTCCTACTGCCTCTATACCGATCTCTAATTTACAGAGATCTCCCTACACCCTCTTCCCCAGTCCCATCCTTGTGTGACTGACCAGATTAATCTGCCTTTTCTTTCAGCTTATGTACTATTTCTAATGTTTGAATATATTCAAAGACTTTTAGATGTTTAATCGAACCATAATATTTTGTTTTTTGTGTAAACGATTATTCTTCAATTTTATCCTTGTTCTACTCCTCATGCCATAATGAGCTTACCTAATGTCTCCGTTTAACTCCAGTTTTTGACCTCTTTTCACCGATGCAGGCCACGCACTCCAATGCAGCTCTGCACCGCTACCTTTTATTATTTCGGATTTCATCCGCAAGTTGTTGTTTTACAAACTTATTCATTAAAAAAAGGGGTTTTAGTAGGAAATCCTCATTTAACTGGGCTTTTCAATATTCTATAACAACATTAATTATAATAAGAGAGGAATTAATCTCTTGTCATTCCTTCATCTATAAACCTTGCCACTATTATTAAGGGAAATCCTCCCTGATTATCTTTCATTAAAGTGCTTTACCACTATTTACAAGTTAACATTTCCTATATACCATGTCTGACTCTGACTAAGACAAGGCTTCTGCCCCTACTCCTAACAGACAATGAAGCCCTGCAAAAAATTCTTCATAAGGAATTGAGGTCCTGCATGTTTGAGACCTTAAGCAGACCCCCCAGGATATAGCGGCATGGATTCGCAAATTTAGCGGCACAAAAATGGAAATTTAGCGGCACAAATATGGAAATTTAGCGGCAATTTTGCGGCATTTTATTTGGCCATTTTTCCTACAACAAACACAGATATCTTAGCTTTTTTAGTTGTTTAACAACATGAAGCTATGTATATTTGGTTTAATTACAATGTAGACACCTTGTTTCCCTCGAAAAGCATTCTCTCCCTTCTTGCTGTGAGTTGTGCCGTGTTCCTTGCAGGTGTTTGCACGGCATTTGCACGGATCGGCCGATTTCGCGATTTTTTAAGCTGGAGGGTCTGGCTAACAAACGTACTCGCGGCTGGGAGCAGCCCCCGCCCCCCCCCCCCCCCCGAACTGTAGACAAGGGATCATAAATAGTCTCGAGCCGCTGGTCCATTTTTGGTAGCAAGCAAGGACAGTGCTCCTCCCTGGCGTAGCTTGGGAAAGACACTGATAACGTTAAAGAAAGATTCGACTTCTATAACACTTTACACTGCCATTGGAGAAAACGGCATGGGTAACCAACAAAAAAAACTGACACTATCTTACACTATCAGTGGTCACAAGTCTAGGTTCCTGTGTAGGAGTAGACCTCTCAAAGCCTGGGTATCAAAGCTGTAACGTGCATGAAAAAGCAATGGTTAGTGGACTTAAGAAATACCAGCATGAAGCTGCGCAATCTCTCAGGTGTAAGGTGTGGCAAGTGACCGGGTGCTGCTGTAGAGTGAAGTAGGTCTAAAGTGACAACTCACAGGGCAGAAGAGACAGCTGGCAGCTTAGCGTTCGAAAATGAAAGCTGAAGAAGAATTTGTAGAGCTGTTTGCAGAGAAAACAATATCTTAATGGTTTCTAATATCGATTAACTTGATCTGAAAAAATTATTGTGGTGTTAACGTGCACTCGGTTATTCCTCCAGCTCCTCTCCCTTTCTTTCCTCCTGCAGACTCCCCTCCCCCTTTCGCTCCCTCACTCTCCCTCTCTCTTCCTCCCTCCTCCCTCTCTCTCTCTCTCCCTCTCCCTGTCTCTCTTCCTCCCTCCCTGTCTCTCTTTCTTTCTCTTCTCTCTCTCTCCGTTCCCCATTCAGATGTTCCTTCCTCTAGTTTCTATTCTCTCTCTTCCCCTCTCCTCCCTCTCTCTCTCTCTCCCTGTCTCTTCCTCCCTCCCTGTCTGTCTTTCTTTCTCTTCTCTCTCTCTCTCTCCGTTCCCCCCTTCAGATGTTCCTTCCTCTAGTTTCTATTCTCTCTGTTACTCCTCCAGCTCCTCTCCACACTCCCTTTCTGTCCTCCTGCAGCCCTCCCTCCCCCCGTTCTCCCTCTCTCTCTCTCTCTTATTCCCTCTCGCCCTCTCCCTGTCTCTCTTCCTCCCTCCCTCTCTTTCTTTTCTCTCTCTCCGTTCCCCCCTTCAGATGTTCCTTCCTCAAGTTTCTATTCTCTCTGTTACTCCTCTAGCTCCCCCCTCTCTCTCCGTCCCCCCCTTCAGACGCTCCTTCCTCCATCTTCCAGCAGTCACCGGGCTGGAGCAGTCTCTAATCCGCGAGGACAGATTCCTGCCAGGGTGAGGTGCGCCTCCTGCCGAGAGAGCCCCGTAGCCCCTCTCAGAGAAGGGCCATCAACATTCCATTGTCACAGTGGATTACGGGAGCCGTAATGAGGGTATTAGCGGGGCCCTCGAGTTTTCAGGCCGAGGGCCTCTCCTCCTGTGACCTCACCCTGACGATAGCCGTAGAGTGCGCGGGGCCTAAACTGGAAAAAAAAACTCACCGGATCCAACACATCAAACTCCCATTTCATGCATCCGGTTTGTATGGAGTGCCCAAGGATGCGTTAAACAGACAAAGGCTACACGTTCTAAAGATAACTGCACTCTGGACAACCGCCAAACCGGGGTTGGACCAGGTAACTGTAGCCCGAGGTCTTCAGATGCGAGATGGAAAGGAGACGTTGCTGCTGACTGGCTACAAAAACGGCGGATTTCGCGGCCGTTTTTGTAAATATCGCGGCATTTGCACAGATTGCCCGATTTCGCGATTTTTTTGCAAATCGCGAAATCGCGATAAGCTGGAGGGTCTGCTTAAGTCAGATCATGTCCTCTAAAAGGTCACTCCCTGATGAGGACACAATCTCAGAAATTTCAAACCTCTACTCTGACAAGATCACAGAATTAAGGGGTGAAAGACTTAAGAAACTTAAGAAAAGTAAAAACATTGATAAGAGCAATATAGGAGGTCCAAGCACCTCAACAATTCAGGGAGGTCTTAGCACCTCAACTTCTAATGGAGGTCCTCGCACTTCAAACTCCCAAGGTGTCCCTAGAGGCACAACTTATCTAGGTGTCCTTAGCGGCACAACTTATCTGGGTGTCCTTAGCGGTACAACTTATCTGGGTGTCCTAGCGGCACAACTTATCTGGGTGTCCTTAGTGGCACAACTTATTTGGGTGTCCTTAGCGACATAAAACATCTGGGTGTCCCTAGCGGCACAAAATATCATAATGCTCTTTACAATATGGGAGATAACAAATCTAATGATTTAGAATCCTCAGACACACCTGATGAGCATGTCCTTGATCTTGATGAAAATGATTAAGAATTTTACAATCCACAAGAGGAACTCCCATTATCCTCTAAGGACATTATCCTTGACCCCTTAGGGGAAGAAATGTTTTCGCCATTAAATCTGAAACATCCAAGAAGTTCTGAGTGGTTCCCTCAGGACCACGTTGCAAAATTCATTCAAAAATGCATAAGAAACCTCTTAGAAAGGGGTACTCGTAATATCCTTAGAACTGAATGCTCTAGACCGTCTACTGGGGATAAAAGCTGCTATACCCCCAATTTGGACCCTGAACTAATTAAATTCCTATTCAAACTTGGATGTGATGCAAGAAAAGGGATGAAGAAATCCCTAAAAGGGTGCCAAGACCGTCTTCTCGACGTACTAGGACCATTAGCTAGAATCCTAGATTCCGCAGAAGACAGGCACATCAATTGCACCCCTCTCAACACCAATCTTATCAGGGGATGGAGCCATAGAGCATTAATTCTACTAGGTAATGCCAACACTAGCATTAATGCAGAAAGACAAGGAGTCGTTTTGAGTAAAATAAATCCAAAACTAACTGACATGGTGGATAAAGAACCCTCGCAAAACCCAAAAGGTTTACTCTTTGGAGAAAACCTATTTAAATCCTTGGGGAAATACGTCTCCACTTTCACCACCCTGGACCAGGCACAGCAAAATATGCGCAGAGTTTCTAATCCTAACCTTTTATGGTGGGCCAGAAGACAGGTCCTCTCTTTCAGCCGCTTCAATCAAAGGCCTTTTCCAAGATCCTATGGTTTCGGAAGAGGGTATCAGCAGTACAAAGTGCCTCAATTCTAACCCCAGAGAATTAGAGGCCAACTCATCAGAGGATTTTGATCCTGTGGAACCTTCATCACAAACAACCCTGCAAGTGAGAACTCTCTCCCCTTTCCCTTCTCCTTCTTTCTCCCAAGAAGTGGGTGGCAGACTCAAATACTTCCTTTACAATTGGAGATTGATCACTCAAGATCCTTGGTTCTTAAACGCTGTCAATTGGTTTATGATAGATTTGACTCACTTACCTTTACAAACTTCTTTCCAAAGCAACAAAAAATAATAGAGGAGGAGATTTCCTCTATGCTTCTCAAAGGAGACATAATAGAGGTCTCATTAGAAAGATCTGTCATAAACTTAAGATAACTAAACAAATATTTGGTTTACAGACACACTTCAAGATGGAGGGCATCCATCTCTTTAGGGATTTACCTCTAGAGGGAGACTGGCTAGTCAAACTAGACCTAAAGGATGCTTATTTCACCATTCCTATGGCCGAATCCCACCAACCCTTTCTTCAATTTGTCTGGAAAAACCTTTACCAATTTCAGGCTCTCCCATTCGGACTCTCCTCTGCCCCTTGGTGCTTCACCAAGGTCATGAGAGCTGTTGCCTCATCTCTAAGAATAAGGGGCATTCATTTCATCATTTACTTAGACGACATTCTTATAATGTCTCAAGATCCTTCACAACTAGCCAAAGACCTGAAGACTGTGTGGATCTCCTAGAAAGTTTAGGATTCATCCTAAACAAAGATAAATCAATTCTGTCCCCTTCCAGATCTCTGGAGTTCCTAGGTTCCACAGTAGACACATTGAAATGTCTCCCTTTACTACACCACCTTCAAAAACGATTACCAAAATCAGGAAGGAAATAAGACACGTCCTGAAACAGCAAGACTTATCTCTGAGAGAGCTAGCCAGGCTTCTGGGTCTCCTCTCCTCCTCCATCCAAGCCATCTTTACCGGTCCCCTCAACTATCGGGCCCTCCAAAGGGTAAAGGCGAGAGCCCTAAGAACTGGCCTCTGGTACGGATATCGGATCTGTCTGGACCAAGAAGCCAAATCAGAAAGAGCCTGGTGGCTCAAGAACCTAGACGCTTGGAACGGAAAGGCAATCTTTGGTTCATAACCAGAGTTTGTTTTAGAATCAGATGCGAGCCTTCATGGCTGGGGAGCTTGCCTTCTCAATCAGAACACTGGTGGTATCTGGTCACAAGAGGAATCATCTCACCACATAAATTATTTAGAACGAACAGCTGGGCTTTACGGCCTCATGAGAGCACCAAATTGCGGACCTCTCGAATCTAGCAAAGAAACTTTGGATGTTCTGTCTGGAACATAAGATCGCCTTTCAAAGCAGAATACCTTTTCGGGGAAATCGAACATCTCTGCAGACTGGAACTTAAGATTCCTGTTAGATCACAGCAATTGGAAACTGAATGTTTCCGTATTCAGTACACTAAACACGATCTGGAGCCTTCTAGAGATAGACTTATTTGCGAGCAGACTAACCTTTCAACTGGGGAACAACTTCAGCTGGATGCCCGACCCGGGATAGTGAGACAGGATCAGTGCTTCCTTGTCCTAATAACTCCCTTTTGGCCATCCCAAGCATGGTTCCCAACTACTCTAAAACTAGCTTGCAAACCCCCCTTCTTAATTCTTACCCTAGAGAATTGCCTTGCAGATGTACACGGAGGAGTTCACCCCCTAATTCAGAACAGGAGTTAAACCCTTCTCGTCTGGAGAGTGTCAGGAGATCCAAAGAAATCTCAGGACTTTCGGAGACAGCTGCAACTCTCCGCAGAGAGTCTTGGGCCCCAGGCACTCACTACTTATGGAGAATCTGGGTACGTTGGTACCTGGAAAGGAACCTGGATTCCTTGGAAGCACCTATTGTTGACATAGTTAACTTCCTTGTTAAACAATTTGATAAAGGCCTCAGCTATAGAACTATCAATTGCTATAGATATGCTATTTCTGCCTGTCATGTCCTTGCCAATGGTAAAACAGTAGGTAAAAATGTCATTGTTTATAGAGTGATGAAAAGCATTCATTTAAGAAGACCTCCTAAACCTAAATATGAAAGTCTTAGGGATGTCAAACTAATCCTTGATCTTTTCAATACCTGGCCTGTTAATACTCTCCTCAATAAAATTCTTTTTTTTTTTTAAACCTTTCCATTAAGCTGGCTACTCTACTATGCCTAATCTCATGCAGGAGGGCCTCTGATGTCAAAGCCCTGGAGATTACAAATAGATCCTTTAACATATTCGGAGTCAAATTTGAGATTTATAGAAGAACAAAGACTATGTCTCATTCAATCTTTTACCCACGTTTTGATTTATGTCCCAAACTCTGAAATGTGGACTGCATGAGAGAGTATGATTGCAGAACATTTGCTCTTCACCCTCAGGATGTAAACCAATTACTTATATCCTTTGCTAAACCCCACAAAGGCATAACCTCAACCTCTATTGCTAGATGGGTTAAGACTGTTATGAGTTTAGCAGGTATTATTGACTTAAAGAAATTTCAAGCTCACTCCCTTAGAGGGGTGCTATGGCCAGTAAATCTCTCTGGTCTGGAGGGAAGTTGGACGACATTCTCAAAGCTGCTGACTGGTCAAATGCTAGCATCTTTGCACGTCATAATTGCAAGCCTATTGAACATATGTCTGATGTTGTTTTACAAAGTTACCAACATGCATAATGTAGCCTCCGTTCTTGTAATGAAATTGCGATTCTCATTTAACATGACTAGAGAATCTGGATTTCATTAAAGACACGGAGGCTGACATTATCCCTCCCATCCCACCCCGTGGTGGGCTTACAATGATTTAATCCTGTTTTTGTAAGTTTATTACTGTACTTTTTATTAACAGTGCTTGTTTCATCTCTTGTTCCTTTTAGCTTGATAAGCTTAACACTATTTTTTACATTCAAGAGATATTTACTTCTTTCTCTTTTTAAGTAACACTCCTTAACTGTGTGTCGTCTGGCCTTTGCTTTTACCTTTGTTCTTCTTTCGCCTTCATCCTGCTCGTCAGATGTTTCAAGTTTCATGAACTTATTTTCCTCCACATTTAAAAGAGGCAGATTGTTGATGGCATGTGCTGCTATTGTTCTATTCTGGAACTTTTTAATATTGTGATGTAAGCGGCTGCTTGGACTGCATTAAAGGAATAATGCATAATGGCAGCCTCTGTGTCATTAATGAAATCCAGATTCTCTAGTCATGTTAATATGAGAATCGCAATTTACCTGCTGTTTGTGTTTGTTACAGAGTAAAAACTGCAAACTATAGTGGTGCACATGTGGGTAGCAGTATTGGATCTCTCACTGTAAGGTACATAGGTTATCTGACAAATGTTGGTGACTGGGAGTCACATAAATGTGTCTGAGACGTATTTTAGCAAATTGAGTCTGAGACAAAGTGTGCACCATTTATTCAGTAACCGTGTTCCATTGCCATGTGTATTGTACAAGAGACTGGACACTAATTATTTAGTTAAGGTCTGTACTATGATCACACCAGCTCACATGGTGTGGGCTCTAAATGCACTAATATTGACTATCACTGTTACAGAATTCCAGAGAATAGTCTAGTTGTTCACATAACAGAGTGCAGTATGGAAACAATAGAAGTGTTTTCGTACTTTTAATCAACTCGTACAATAATGCCGGTTTCAGTTTTTTTGGGGGGCAACACTAATAGGAGGCCGGTTGATTCCAGGTTCTTCTACCAGGATTGTTTTCACACGATTCAGTGCATTAAGGGATGTTAAATGGATATCTATAGATACATTTTGACACTGTAGATAATCTTCTATCGAATTATGTATTCCAACAGGAGGGAGAAGAGGTACATTCTGATTCTTTTTTGGAGAGAAATGTTAACTCTATCTAGCAGTCAAATTGGTTTAGACACCTTTGTGATAAACTAAGGGCCCTTGTCTAACTTTATTTTTAGATGTACTAGACAGATGATATTGTCCTGACAAGACCTGCCACAAATAATACAGGGTTGAAACATAGACAACCCTTGCTTCATTGAATAGTGATTTGGTCACTGGAATTACATGTGCAATCACCGACAGGATTCATACTGCTTAAAGAAATAACATGAAACTCGGGGTTTGTTCAGTGTTTTTACACATTTCAATTCATGTTCCAGAGCACTGAGTCATATGCACTTTGTTCAGTGCATATATAGCATCCCTAACCTTAGCAGAAGAAATATATTTCAGTAAAACAGAGAAAAATTGGACTGAAAAGATTTTCTTTGAGTCAATCACTTTATGGTAGTAATCTTAACTGACAACATAATTAACAGGATTGAACACATACCTGGCATGATCTTCTAAGCATCCCCGCACAGGAGATGCCACAGTTATGTAGCTACATAGCTTACCTGACTGAAAAGTTTCTCCTGAATGAAAACCATTAAACTTTTTACTCTCGAACTGTGTCTCTGCCAGTTGCCCGACACTAGAATTACCTTTAATAAGCAAAAACAACGTAGTTGGAGGCACTTTGTGGTCCACTGATGACAAGACATCCTAGTACATTAAGAATTCCTGAACAAGGCTAAATTCAATGAAACGATTGGTGCAACAACTCACATTATATTAAACAGCTATGAAACTTACAAATTATTCAATCCACAGTAAAATATGAGGAGTTACAGATTGATTTGTTTGAGCAGAGGATGTAGATAGTGATAGATCCCCAGAAACATGTTTCACTTGGTTCCAGATGTTACATTATTAGTCCTTCAAGCATGCTTCACACCAGTTAGATGACATAAAAAAAGCCATTCAATCTGAAGAAATTCACCAAATGTGGCCTTGCTTCAGTAGAACTTCATCCATCTAGTCAGCCTTGCTCTGTCTCCCTATCCATTCTTTTTGGGAGGACTGTAGTAAGAACCTTGTCCGAGATACTACTGAGATACTATTGGTCCAAGTTAAAGCCTGGCAATTACTGTATTGGCTAATATAATGTACGAATTATCGATCTTTGATTATGCTAGATTCCTGATACTTGCCACTGAGGCTGCCACAGGATTTAGTTTTTTTCATGATAACTACAGTCCTAAAAATAAGCAACAGTGTGCCTGATAGGGTATATCACAACCATTCAAAAGATACCTAATGCAGACTGAGACCTGACATAAGCCTGAGGTTGTGTGGGAGTTCTGTTTTCAAGCCAAAAACATACACACCGATGATGTGGTTGACAGCTCTATCAATGCGTTCGCAGATTGACATCGCACTGTGATCACTCAAAGGTTGATCTGTAAATTAACATGTTTTATTTCTACATGTGCCACTCCATACAGTGTTGAATGCACCACTGCCCTTTATTGTTTGTAGAAAACACCAAACGTTAAAAAATCTAATTAAAACTGGTCTTTGAAACTGGGCTATAAATAACTGAAATGGCAACAGTCCTATGTATGTAACATAAAACTGTATTTGCATGCAGACACAGGGCAAATTGCTTGGAAAACTCTTATGATCTCTGTTTCAACATTGATCAGAGAACAATAGTTTTCTTTCTCCTTTACACAATGGTTTTAGTGAATGAGTTGATACTGTTAAATAATGTCTGAAACTCTATGTAATGATAGCATAAAGAGCAGGTAAGTTCCTACGTTGTTGACCAATTTGGGAAATATGGGTGTTGCATAACCATTGTACAGGGAATCAATTAAACAACACGTGTGTGCCACTGAGATGGATGGGAGTAGCAGTATTACGTTTATTTATAGCTGCTTTCGGGAACGGGAAAAAATGCCTTTTGTGAAAGAAATATCAACATATCAATCAATAAAATGAAAAACACAAACTTGAAAAAATTACTATAAATGATGCCAAAGCGGATGTTAGAAAAAACAAAAAGATTTGGTTAGATGCACTCATAAGAACAAATGAATTGTTCAGACCCACCATCCAGCAGTATTACCCTTTGATAAATGGACATTCTATTCTGCTCAGGATCTGTAGCTCAACAAATCTGGATTATTAAAATCAAACACAAAGAGAAGATGTCTATGAATATAAGAATACTCTCCTAGGGAGGAAGAAGTCTTTCAGACTACATCACTGGGACAATATTGCAGTACAGGATCCTCTAATCACCATCTGTTTCCATCTCACAAAGATCTAGGGAGAGTGTGCTGCAAATGCACCCCACCTTTACAACTGAGTCCTTAAAACCCTATATTTGCAAAATACAGCAAAGTGCTACGAATTAGCAATAGAATCCTATTACAAATGCACAGTGCACAAAGAAATGTGTGCCATCTCTTCAAGTTGAGAAAATGGACATGGCTTGGGGAAAAGGCCAGTCACATGAGGAGTAGAACAGCTGCCTGAAGTACGCCCATTTAGAGGACAAAAAAAAAAAAGTTAAAAAAAAAAAAGAACACAGGTGGGCCCATGAGGGGTAGAACACAGGTGGGCCACACATATGCCTAAACTTTTGAATGTTTCTTTCTGTGATAAATTTACTGGGTGCAGCCAGTGGTGACATCCCTTGTCTGGAGACGGGAATCATTGAAAGCAGGAGTACTAAATAGTACAAACTTGCCTTGATCATATAAAGAGTAAGCACTAATCACCTGCTGTTATCGAGGCATTGATGTTAGACACTGTCTCTATTGTTGCTTCTTTCCTCTCAAAAGAAAAAATATACAAGCACAGGTTGGTTTACACCTAAGCTTTAGTAATTCAGGCCTTCTTTGCAGACTGCACGAAGACTGTTTGACTAGCAACCCAGATAGTGTATGCTGGATCGAATGATATGGAAACTGAAAAAGATCAAATGAGGGGTGAAGGTCTAGACAAGAGCAAGTTCTTCCTATAGTGTCATAACACAGAACTTGTAAATGTAGCTTTGGATATTTACAGATTACTTTTCTTATACTGTTAATTGGAAATTTGTATTTCCATATTGACGTACGAAATTCCGCATTGTGAATTATGTGGCTAAGAAAGTGTATGAGGCAGAGGGTCCACTGAAGATAGTAGCATGCACTGGAATTGCAGGCCTGGAGTTAAACCAGTTTATTTGATTAGACTGATATCTCTCTCTGTGGAGGTGAAACAATCAAAGCTCTGGTTAGTGTTCAGAAAAACCCTAGTACTGTAATGTCTAAGAGGCTATATATAGGACAGGAGTCTACAACCTTTTCTGTAACTAGAGTTATGTATGTTCAATGAATATGATACAAGTTACTAATATAATTTGCCCTGTAAGAGCAACCGCATCAGACAAGATTATATTAATGATCTCACTATGCAAGACTGCTGGCAGTGATCACCCCAGGGCATCAGGCAGGATTGCTAGCAGGAACTTTAAAAAGTTTGTTTATTTTAAATTATTTTACATAGTTATTGCATAACAACCGTAGCGGAAATGCTCATAGCAACAAGTAAAACATATTTGTGATATGTCTCCCTAACGCCACATGATAAATCACTCGGCTTTTAATGTATTTTAAAAATCCAACCATTTTTCTCCAAACATCATCTCATAAATTCGGAAAAATCACATATTTTAGTCTCAAAGAAACACTTTTCAATTTCGGTACAAATATATTAATTCAGCCAAGGAAAGGCTTCTAATTTAGGAGGCAGGGCTGTGTGCAGGAGAGTTACTCAAAGGTAGCTGGAGAGCTAGCAGTAGCTCTCCAGCTACTCGTTAGAGAAGCCTGCTGTAGAGGATACCCAGGTTATACTCAGATTGCTTCAGTTCACGGAGATGGAACATAACAGAAATAGTAGAAAGGCAAATTTGCCTCAATCAGTCAATCATACTGGTAGGGGCAGAAGTAGTGTACTTTTTACTCTGGTCACCTATCATTACACTGAGGTATTTATGGTCCATCTTCTGATTGTCAAAAGAGTCATCGTACAGGATTTTGAGGATAGAAGGGAAGGCACAGAGAAGAACTTTGATCTAAGCATTTGCAATAGAATATTTGAACCAAGTTGGCATCATCCCCATCTTCATCATGACCCCCGTAAACATGTTTCTGTCTCTCTTGTCTACAAGGTCACAATAAACTGCTGCTTGTTCCAAAGTTGCTGATTTTTTTGTTGCTCAGTGAAAGCTCTTCCAAAGGAGGGGTAAGTGAACAGAATTATAACATCTCCTGCCACAAGCAAATGTCACATCTGATCTGTACTGACAACTGCATAAAATGGACAAACACATGTCCACTATTCTACCATACACAAATTACAATTCCTGAAGCAGTCCTCTTACTTGCCTGCAAGGTCAGATGTAGGCATTTCCATCTTCAACAGAACCAGATTCTTATAGGCCTTTCTAAATACTATCAACTTTTTTTTACATGTCAAGTTATTTTGGATTTAAAAAACAAAGGCCTGGTTATATGCTAACACATATATATTCAATGAACGTCACATCGTACTTCTTCTGAAGGGCAACGCTGGCTATCTAGTCATGCCCATCCATTAGTGTTATTTAAATTTATAATATCAACCCACCCACACCAAGTCGGAAGTGCATCAGTCCAGTCTATAATTGTGACCTAACTCTAATTAATGTGAAAAATAAAAGAGAAATACTTATTTATTTATTATTTTTTAACAAAGAGCTAACACCATCTAAAATGAAAGAATATGTGTGACAGTTGTCCGCAACTCAATTTTAACTGGGGGAGAGAATAGCTCACCACCCTTACACAACAGGGCTTTTAGATGCTTGATAGATATCACTTTCATTGATACACCTTTCTCTTTTATTTTTCACATTAGAGTTAGATCACATTCTTTTCTGTCAGGAAAGTGCTGATGGTGACAGAGTGAGCCAACTGGTGAGTACCTACCAGTAGCTCCATGGATGTTGCTTACGTGAGGCACTTTCTTACTCACTTCACATTTTTTATATTTTGCTCGCCTGTCCTGAGATTAAAGACTGGTGGACATCAGACTTGGTGTGGGTACGCTGATTTTATAAATTTGAATAACGCATATGGGTGGGCATCACTAGATAGCAAGCGTTGCACTGCCGAAGAAGTACGATGTGACGCTCATTGAATATATATGTGTTAGCATATAATCAGGCATTTGTTTTTTAAGCTTATGAGTGGCGGGTGCCCTGGTTTTTTCTTGACCTCTTATGCTCCTCTTTGTGAAGATAACTTATTTTCGGAGCTCCTAAACACCACCGGTGGGACGGGGCATTGAAGACCAGGGTATGGATGGTTTTCGCAGGGACACATGATCAGTTGACACGGATGACCCGTAAAGGAGGTTTGTGGGTATGCTGTAACTTCGCAACCTCCAGGTGTTGAATATAAACACAAAGTAAATGAGTGAGAAGATGAACCCCTGTTAGCCCTGATGAAGTTGCGCTAAAATACAGCAACGAAACATGTTGGCAATGAAGTATTAGTTTTGGTGTAACAGGAACCAATTTTAGTTTGGAAGGCTTGCAGCCCAGAATAAAATTGGAGTGGCCAGCAAGCCTTACAATTTTAATGGCGAGAATTACACTTATTATTTATCACTCGGGTTTTTTTTTGGTTGACTATTGCACGAGTGAGAATCACTAATTGGGTCTTTCGATAAGGGTAACAAGTACTGGTTCCACTTGCTTTTCTTTCCCTTTTCTCTTTTCCTTGTTCACTAAAGAGAAGAGTTACCAATGATGATAAGTGGGTAAACTGGTAATTGCTAGCCAGTAACCCCGTTGGCGGTTCTACCGTGAGGTACTCTCTCCTCACATTTTTTCATTGAATGAAAGGCGGGGACTGTAGATGGTAGCGGACATGGTGTTTCTTTCTAAATTTGACACTGTGACCTATATGAATAATTGAATTCATATACATAAGGGAATGGAATAATATTGAAAACCCGGGTGTATCACGTTTAATGGGAATAAGTGTCTATAAGGTGGGGCCCTGTGTTCTTTATAATGGTTTGAGTGGGGGGCGGACTCTTCCTTTTTTTCCCCCTGGGCTCCGAGTAGATTGAAGTTATTTTACATAACAAATGGATGGTCTAATTTATGTGGAATAAGTAAATTTTTAAAGATTCCAGACTATTGCTACTCGTTCTATACGACAACTTTCTTATAAAAAATATAGCTTTTTAATACATTAATTACTACATTGCAAGTACACTAGCCATGCACAATTTTATCAAATTAATTTAAAAGGAAAGTGATGGAGTAGATCTTGACTTTGATAAAGGACATTCATTACTTTCCTGCTGGGGAAGCTGGATGAACCTAACATGCATGAACTACACTCTTCTCAAAGTAAAGAGACCACACAATGCCTCTTGGAAGCCAGGCTATCTCTAGACCATAAATCAACGTTCCCAAGATAAGCTATCTTTAGGCCAATGGATGTCAAAGAAGTGAAAAATGTTGGCTATGGAAAAGATCATGGTTCTAGACATTTTCAGGTACCACGTCAACACGCACTAGTTCCTCTTAAGAAAACCGATGAGATTCCAACATTTTCAAGAGTTTTGAGATTCTGCCCGCTGTGTTCTAGCACTCAATTTGATTTGTGTTTTAGTTGGGGATTTTATACCATCATGCTCCCGCACCTATGTATTAGCACCCATCTGAGCTGTCATTACTGCCGCTAAACGCTACTTACATTTTCGCTTAGACTTAGGACTGTTTGTTTAGCTATTATAACATTGCGATTCCTTCAATGGTCGCAAAAACAAAATGTTGTTGTCTTCTGAACTTCTGAGCACTTTTTATGTTTATCACTTGTCATATGTTATTGCCTTCAACTCCTTAATTAATTTTTTAGCTTATTCGGTCTTGTCTGTAATTCTATTCTGCTATCACTGACTCTTTAATAAAAATGTGTTAGAAACTAAAGGGAAATTACATACTCAAAGACCCACAAGCTTGATACTCATCAAGATCATTCAAGAGATACAGAACAGCTGTGAGGAGGATTGGTAATTACTACATCATATGTTATCGGGTGTGGATGTGCAAATGTAGGCACAAAAACAAAACTGCAGCTCTAATTATGCTGGATTCCTGATCAGCTGCAGCTACCAAAAAGCATCTGTGCTCTGTGAAACAGTCAAGAAGCAGAGTTAAATTAGATGCTTCTGTCTGTTCATTTGCCAATCAGAAAACACTTCCTTTTACGAGCTGAAGTAAGATGTAGGATACAATATTTTTTAAATATATAATGTACTGCTCCTCGTACTGTTTACGCCCCTGTTCCAAGAAGAGGAGAAATTAAATGTACCATATTATACACAGGAAAACACTAACTCTGTAATCCATGTTCATCAAATGATTACAATTAAATATAGAAAATACTGATGAAAAGGTGAGCATATTTAACATAAAAGTGTTTTGTTTGCGAACATAAGCTGCTTTCTCTTCACTAGAACCTCAGCAACCAGTTTATGCATCGCTTCAACACGCTGAATTAGGGCAGGATCCATTATACAGAACCAC
Organism: Lissotriton vulgaris; assembly: GCF_964263255.1. NCBI lineage: Eukaryota > Metazoa > Chordata > Amphibia > Caudata > Salamandridae > Lissotriton > Lissotriton vulgaris. The sequence goes on along the minus strand of NC_141694.1, from coordinate 1,317,249,650 downwards.
CTCACAAAATATTTTAAAGGACTTCGATTGGGCTGTAACATTCACTAATTATATTGGTACGAAAAACGTGAATAGCTGAAATCAGGATAACTTGAGCTACAGCTTCAATGGCCCACATGTAGGTGGCAATGGTCATTAAGTATTGCTTGGCAGCACCAAAAGTGAAAAACACCTCTATAAAGCACTATGGAAAAATGGTCGTTGTTCAGCCTACATGCTCATTTTCTTAAAAACAGTATTTGATGAGGCAAAAGTACTGCCGATGAAAAGATTGCTTGCATTGCAAAGTATGCCCTGCTGCAATGTTTCTGTTCATTACCACGGGCTTGAAATGATTTTGGTGACGAGCCCAATGATGTCACGTCAGATGCTGTAAGTGATTGTTGATTATGAAAATGTCCAACAAAGTCATTAAAAGCCTAAAATTTACTGAGAAAGTATATGTTAAAGCCAACTGGCCTGTAAGGGTGGATTGTTATTACACTCTGGTAAAATCTAGAGACATGCAACTTGTTACATGAAATCTTACAGATTTCACAGAAGGCAAGGGTTTTGTGGTTTATTGCCTCCTCAAACAAACTTAGAAGATAAAATATTTTCAATGTGAGAATCTTCGTTAGGCCTTCGTGAGAAAGGTTATATATTTTTGGAACTGTAATTATGTACATACTTGTCATTTCAGAGAGAAAATATATGTTAATGTCAAACATCTTTTAAGGGTTGTTTGTAATTACAATATGTCAAAGTCTGAGGAAAGGTTTTAAGGTACATGTAATCTCACAGATTACCCAAGTGGTTTGATGTTGGTTAGTTCTTGCGCCTAATCCTCGGGGTAAAAAATTCGCAATGTGGGAATCCTTATTAGACACACTGAAGAGGAGTTTTATATATGGAAGCATAACTGAACAGGGAGTCACTTCAGTAAAATTAAACGCCAGACACGCTTCGAAAGACCCATGCTCTCTTCTTCAGAATAATTACCATTTCTCAAGTTCTATTGATGAGATTTCGAAAATTTGAACATGATCATGAAATGTGTTTTTTATTCTTTAATTGCCCTTCAGAACCTGTGTTTCTCTTTTTACAGTGTCAGTAGCATGGTAGCTTTCGCTCTATGATGGACATCTCATTATTTGCAATTTATCACTTTTTAAAAATGAATTTAAATAATGATGTCATGAAATGTGCTGAACACCCATATGCAGTTCCAAATGCTATATTATCTGTATTTGCTAGATGGTATCCAACTGTAAAAGGGACATAAGCCGATCCACGGCTCTATTGTTTTGAGACCCTTCTTTCTTGTGAGTGCTCTGATTTTCGGAGGTATTCAACATTACCTCCCGTCCCTCCCTCGCCTTCCTTCAGTACAAATGAGGCCCGCCTCCCACCCAGACCCACCCCCAGCATAAAAACTCTGCCCGCCCCCACCTCCACCTGTTTTTTTCTGTCTCACTAGTGAGACTCACCCTTTCAGTTCCTCCCTGTGGCGGTGCCGGGGAGTCTTCGTGCTGGTTCTCTGCGGCGACGGTGTCCTCTGCAGCGTTCTCCTGGCTGTGCCTCCTCTCCTCGTCTCCCTCGTGGTATGGGGGCGGAGAGGTGGCTCGGGAATCCGCTGCGGTGTTTTGGCGGTCCTCCTGTGGCTGGGGCTGTGTTTCCGGGTCGGGCTGCGTGGCTGCCTCCTCCCGGTTTGCTGTCTTACAGGAGTCCAGGTAGGACGGGTTTGTGCCCGTTTTCTTTTTTGTTTCTTGGCAGGGCGCGTTGCTTCTTGCCCCCGGGGACTGCCACTCTGCCGGCTGCCCGGTGGGGGCCGAGCATGGCCCTGCCTCCTTGCTGTGGTCCCTCTGCTCCTCTGTAGTGAAGTGCACTGTGTATTATCCTGTGCCTTTTTCCATCCACGGCTCCTCTGCTTCACGTGTCCTTTTCGTGCCGACTGGACTTGTGTGCCGCTGACGGGTTCTTCGCAGTACTGAGGAGTATATGTACATTTTGCGACCTGTGGATTCTACGGCCTGCTTGTGCGTTTGTCTTGCCCTGTGGATGATGTATGCAGGTCGTTGGTGCTGTGCCTCAGTTGAGACCTTTGGTGGCACTGGTTTTCGCTGGTTGGCTTTCGGTTCTTGTCCTGCTGCTCCATGTTCCCTTTGGTGGTGGCCTTGGTGGTTGTCTGCTACTGGGTCTGCTCCTGACGGGGTCGCCTGGGGTTTGGTTGGGGGCGTACTGGTGTCCTCTTCCTCTGCTGCTGGGTCTCCGGTCCCCCTGGGGTGCCCTTGTCGCGCTGAAGCTCCGTGGGGGGTGTTCTGCCTTTCTTGTCTCATGATGGTGCTGGGCTTGATTGTGGCTGCACTGTCCTGTGTTCTGGGGTTTGGTTGATGCCTTCCGCGTCCCTTCCTCATCCGGCTGGTCCTATGTGCGACTGGTTCCCGTCTGGGTCCTTGGGTGTGGATCCTTCTCCCGCCTCTGCTCTGTGTGTGGCTCCAGGGTGGTGCGCGTTCGGGCCGTGGGTCGCTGGACTCCTGTGCTGGTCGGCAGGGTTTTCCTTTTTCCTGCTGGGCGGGGCCTGTGGGTTTCTTTCCATGGTGTCCGCGGCCCTCCTGGTTGGGCTTGCCCCTTTGTGCCGGGGTGGGGGTTGGTGCTGTGTGTAGCGTGCGTTGCTCATACTTGTTGTATGTGCGTGGTGCGTGTGGCTTTGTCCGCTGTGGGGCTGCCCTGCTGCCAGTTGATTGGCGGTTTCCTGTGCGGCCTGCCGTTGGCGGTCTCTTCCCAGCCCTCCTTCTTCCTTCTGCACTGTGTTGGTCCTGATTGGTTTCAGGTTTTTCTGCGCGCTCGGTTTGCGCTGGGGCGTTTGCTTCTGGGCTGCGCGTCCCTGTCTTCCTCCTATGGCTGTGCTTCTTGGTGGGGGTCGCCCCTTTCCTCCAGTTGTGCAGTTGACCTCTGTCCTGGCCGCGCTGCTTGGTGGGCCTGTTGTTCTGCTTGGCTGCTGCCGTGGCACTGGCTGGCCTGTTCTCTGCTTCTGTGCCCTCCTTGGTGCTCGGTTTCGTGGAGTTTGCGGTGGCGGTTCGTGGTGGCTGCATGTCGCCACCTTGGGCCCTCTGCTTGCCTTGCCTTAGTTGGGGCGTCCTGCCTTTCTCACGTGCCTTGCACTGGGGCCTCTCCGTGGTCCCTGCTGTGGGTTTCTCCTCTGTCTTTCGGGTGTGCGCGGTTTTGACCGTTTCTTTTGCCCTGGCTGACTGCCTCTTGGTCAGAGTGCCTTGCCCTGTTGGGTTCCTGTCACTGCTGTAAGTTCTTGGGTGCTGGGTCGGCTTGGTGCGGGTTCCTCCGGTTTGGAGAGGGTTTGGCTGTCTCCGGTGCCTGTCTACGGTTCCTGCTGGGTGGCTCTGCTGGACTGGTGTCCTGTTTGCTTGCCATGTGTTCCGTCTGCTGGGTTCCTGTCGGTGGGGCTTGGGTCTTGGGCCCGCTCCTTTCTGGCGCTGGGGCTGGGGTGTCCGGCGGCTTTGTGCCTGTCCTGGTTCTCCTGGGGGTCTGCTCCTGGATTTGGCTGGTGTCCTTCCGTGTGTTGGCCCTTCGGGCTGCCTTTCCGCGGGCCCTGCCTGGTGGTTTTTTGGCTTGCCCTGTATTTTGGGGTCGCTTCTCTCCACTTCCCGGTCACTGCTTCTTTTCTGCATTTCCTGCGAAGTATGCCCGTTTCTGCTTCCTTCCTCTTCAGCCTCGGGCCTTCGCCCTGGGTCTTCCCGCATGTCCGGGCGCTATTGGGTGGCTCTCGTTCAGTCTGTGCTCGGCCCCGTTCCCTTGCCCGGCGGTTGCCTGGCCTCTCTTCCTTCTTGGGTTCGGGCCTTGTGGCCCCGGGGGCTCCTCCGGCTTGTCCTGCGGCTGCTTGTGCCGGGGTGCCTGGCTTCTGCGGTGTTCCCTGGGCTTGTTTTCTTCTTCTCGGCCTGTCCCTCTGGCTCCTGTTGGGTTGGTCTTCGGGGTCTGTTGTCCCTGCTTCCCTTGTCGGTCGGTCCACGGGGGGGGCTCTCCTGGTGGCTCGGCCGCTGTTGCCTTCTGGCTCGGTGTTCGCTGGCTCCTCTGGCTCCACTGGTGGTGGCTTCGGTTGCCGGCCTGTTCGGGCTTGGCTGGGTTCGGGATCCTGTTCTGGTTCCTGCTGCTCTCCCGGGGGTCCGCTTGCTGGTTGCTGTTGCGGCCTTTTGGCCTTGCCCTGGTGCCCTTTCGGGGCTCTCTGCGGGTCTGTGCGTGTTGGCTCCGTCTGACGCTCCGGTGGCGTTGTCCTTTGCCGCGTCCTGGGTGGGTCCGGGTTCTGGTCCTTGTTCCTTGGTTGCCTGCGTCCTGTTTCTGGGGACTCTGGTCTGGGTGCTGGGGCTGTCGGCTCTCTGCCTCTGTGGGTGTCCTATGTGCTGGCAGTTCTGTTATGCTGGGTCCTTCCTTCCCTCTGTCTGGACTGTTGGTGGGTCTTTGGGGCCTCCCTGTGGTGGTCCTGTTTGTGGCGCCGGGGTCGGCCTGGGTGGCCCGGTTAGGGTCTCTGGGCTGGGGTCCCGGGTCTTGGGGGGGCGTCTGGCCCTCTCCTGGGCCTCTGGCTCTTCGGTGTGCCTTTCCCTGCCCTGCCTTTTACGTTACTCTGGCCTTTCTGGTGCGGGCGCTGTGGGTCTGTGCTCGGGGGTTGTTGGTTGCCCCCCGTTGGCCTTGGGCTCCTTGTTTTCCTCTCCTGTCCGGGTTGTGTGTCGCTCGGTGGAGGTTCCTTCTGGTGGCTTCGTGCCCTTTGGAGTTTCGTGTCCTTCCCCTGGGTTCTGTGCGGGGTTTGCCCTGCTGCCTGGCTGTTGTGCAGCTGGTCTTGGCTGTGTTGGGGGTTCCTGTTTCGTTGGCGGTGGCTTGCAGGCTTTCCCTCGGTCCTCCTCTTGGCTGTCCTCTGCTTGGTGTTTGCTGGCCTTTTTTGGTCCTGCTGTTCTGCTCTGGGTGTTGTTCCTGTGGTGCTGGCCTCCTTTTGGTGTGGAGGTTCCCTCCGGCTGGGGTCCTGCTGGGGTTGTCGGTGGCCCCTCTGCGAGTGCAGTGTGTTGCTTTCCAGCTTCTTGGTGCTCCTGGCTTCCTTGCGTGTTGCCTGGTTCTTTTTTTCCGGGTCTGGGTGTTTGTTCCCTGGCCTGTCGGGTCCTTCCCTTCGGGGTCTTTGCTGCTGGTGTTGGATGTCCTGTCCGGTCCTCCCTTTGGGCCCCTTGGGGGTCTTGGGTTGCGGCTTTTGCCTTTGGGCCTTGTTTTTTGGTTGCCATCGCCCCTGCGGGGCGCTTGGGGATGTTCTGGGCCCTGTTTTTGGATGTTTCCTTTCTGTCTGGGCTGTTCGACTCTGTTGCTTTTGGGTCCGGTTCCATTCTTTGTCCCTTCCGGTGGCTCGGCGTTTTGGCTCTGTCACAGGTTGCTTTTGCCTGTGTTCTGTCCTGCTCCTTTCTTGGCTGTGGAGTCTCGTTTGCTCGGTTTGGCTGTCCGGCATCTTTTGCTGTGGGGCCTGCTGGTTGTGGAGTCCTTCCGGGTGGGGGTCTCTTTGTCTATTCGCTGTGGTCAGAGACTGGTTGTGGGTTTCGGTCCGCGTTCTTGGTGGCTCTTCCTCTTGTGGGGGTGGTTCCTCCTTTGGGGGTTCGGGCCTCAGGGTCTTGTCCTCTTTGCGAGGCCAGGGATGTTGTTCTGCTGTGTTTTGGGCACTGTTTTGTGTTCTTTGTCACTCAGTTGTCCGTCCCTGTTTTCTTCTGCTTGCTATGTCCTCATTTGTACTGAAGGAAGGCGAGGGAGGGACGGGAGGTAATGCTTCCATTTCTAACGATAATGGCATTACTCCTAGTCCTACTCCCTCGCCTTCCTTCAAGGACCCTCCCTCCCTCCCGGTGCGGTTCAACTGAGTGCTAGCTCGGCTTGTTTATGTACAGGTGGAGGTGGGGGCGGGCAGAGTTTTTATGCTGGGGGTGGGTCTGGGTGGGAGGCGGGGCCTCATTTGTACTGAAGGAAGGCGAGGGAGTAGGACTAGGAGTAATGCCATTATCGTTAGAAATGGAAGCATGTTCCAAGATGGCGCCTATTGTGGTGTCTGAAGGGCTGGTCCCTTGTTGATGTTTACCATTGTCAGCATACTTGCATTTAAACCGGAACTGCGAGGTATCGGTAAGAAACACCGAGGAAGGCTAACGCCGAAACGCTTGTTTGCTGAATAAACACTGTATCCTGTCACTGCTGGAGTGCTATTTTCCTTTCTCCAGAGGAGAGGATATGCGAGCGTCATTATTTATGTGTGTGTGTGTGTGTGTATATATATATATATTTACAAAACAGAAAAAACCAACTTTAAGCCAAAATCGGTATTTATGCCAATAACGCCGAAGGATGGGCTTGACCTGTTCACAGAGTATGTAATCAAAGATTTGAAGGATTTGTCTACAAAAAGCTCAGAAGAGTTCTTTATGAAATACCAAAACAGAAATGGGCCGTATGAGAAACTGATGGAAAAAATAAAAATGAGATCAGACATTGTTATCAGATGGTCTGATAAAGGAGGAAACATTGTGCTATGGCCATTACAAATGTATAACGATGAAGCAATGGCACAATTGCAAGACCAGGACTGCTACACCAGAATAACTCTGACAAACCTGGTGAGTGCACAAGAGAAATACACAAATGAATTATATAGATGGAAAGGCACAGGTTTGTTGAGCAAAGAAGAATTTGAATACCTGAAAACAGACTACCCTATATGCCCCCAACTATATCTCATCCCAAAGATTCACAAAAATGCGACAACACCACCAGGAAGACCGATAATCTCAGCCATCGGCAGCCTGTTTGAGAAAACCAGCATCTTTATAGACCATTTTCTACAACCATATGTGAAAGCCCTGCCGGCATACATAAAAGACACGAGTGATTTTTTACGTAAAGTGTATGATGTACATTGGGAAGATGATTATGTGTTTATGACCCTGGATGTTCAATCCTTATACACCAGCATCAGACACCATGACGGACTAAGGGCAGTGAAACACTTCCTAGGGCAAAGACCAATTGAACTATATAATCACACTAAAATGTTGTTGGAAATGACGGAGTGGTGTCTGACTAATAATAACTTTATTTTCAATAGACTCCACTACAGGCAAATCCAGGGATCGGCCATGGGTACTTGTTTCTCCCCCAGCTATGCGAATTTACACATGGGCTGGTGGGAGGAACAGATACTCATGGCTAAACATCAACCTACTCTGTTGAAAAATGTGATAATGTATAAGCGGTACATAGATGACATTTTTATACTGTGGAAAGGTCCGAAGGAAGACGCAGAATCATTTGCTGCAGAACTAAATGAAAACGTACTTAATCTGCGATTCAGCTGCACTACTAACCCCACCTCAATTCAGTTCCTAGACATAGAACTATATGTAGAAGAGGGTAAAATACAAACGAGAACATATCGTAAGCCCACAGCTGGGAACTCGGTGCTACACGCACAAAGTTTCCATCCTCATAACCTAAAGGAATCAATTCCCTACGCAGAATGCTTAAGGATGACCAGAAATTGCAGTACCAGGACAGGACTAGATGAGGCAAAACAAAACCTGTTTACAAGACTAGGAAAGAGAGGTTACAGTCAAAAAACATGTAACAGAGCAAACATAAAATGTAGCAAGACCAACAGAAAAGATCTCCTCTTTGCCAAAAAACAAGAAAAGACAGAGAAAACTCCCAAACCAGAGCCACCAAGAATGATTACAGGATTTAATACCTATCATAACCAGGTCAGAAAAATATTGACCAAGCATTGGCCGCTGGTAAGAAGAGACCCCGTAATTGGAGAATTATGTGGCAAGAGACCAATGATAGCATTTAGGAAGGCTAAATCCATGAGGGAGCACCTAGTTTGTAATGCACCAGCCATTAAAAAACAGGATGACTGGCTGTCAAAAATCAAAGGGTTCAGCAAATGCAGTAAATGCAAAGCCTGTAAGCATGGGATAAACACCACAAAAGTGGATATACCCTTTAGGAAGAGACCGTACAAGATCAGAGGCAAATACAATTGCAAGACGGATCATGCGGTGTATGTCCTAAATTGTATTTGTGGTAAAAGATATGTGGGTAGCACCATCCACCCTGTACATATCAGAGTCCTCCAACACCTCCGCGCAGTGAATAATGACGACCTAGCTTACCCTGTGGCCAGGCACATAAATACAACCCATGCAGGGGATGTAGGAGTATTAACATACTTCGTCATTGACAATGTGCCTAAAAACCCCAGAGGAGGTAATCGCCTGCAGAGTTTGAGAAGACTAGAATCACGGTACATTATAATGCTAAATTCTAAGATACCGAATGGTCTCAACTCTGATGAAGCACTCAGTGTCCATCTCTAACTATGATATCATGGTTCTTGATGATAACGCCCTGTATCCTGTCAAAGATAAGTTCCCCCCTCCCATCCAGTTAACATCTATTGTTCAGTTTTAATAATTTACTATCACTGTATATATTAGCACGTTTATGACCCCTATAGCAGTTTTAGCCTGCAAGAGCAGCATTTTATACAAATCACTTCACCCACACATATGTCAACACATTGGGAATTACTGCTAATGTTGCATATCTGTCATCCGCAAAGTAATACAAATATGTAAAGGGAATAGGACCTTTATAGATGTCATATTGTGTTGCTAGAAATGTCAATATCCACCAGCGCAAGGCACTGTATAAACGCCAAGTTTTTGTCCACTGGGAAATGATGTATTAATGAAAAGCATATCGAATGTTCGAAATGTTAAGGCTCAGAAATGGGTGACCTAAGTCCACTGGGAGATTAGGCAAAAGTAGTAAAAAACACGCGCTATGGTTAATGCATCAGCACCCTGCAGCAATGACAGGTTTTCCCAAACTAACCCCGCGCGCCCTTGAATGACAGTGCGAGGTGTGCATACTAACGCGCGCCCAACAAACAAAGCAATCACATGGACTAACGCGCTCGTAATATCCCCAGAGCATCCCCCGCTGCGCCCGCTCACATAAGCCTCCTGTAATGCGAATACGAGGCGGTATGTTAAACGCGCGCCTCTGAAACCAAAATGAATCGTGTGTGTCAATAACGCGCACGTAATATCCCCGAAGCATTCCCCAACTGCACCCGCTTTAACACGCGGCCAATATAAATAGTTTAGCGCCGCAGGCCACACACCTCGGAAACACAAACAAACAGAAAAATTACCCTATGGTGTTAGTTTACAAACTCACCAGCGCCGAGGAACTGTTTCTAAATGCGAATTGACTCGTGCAAAGTGGCCAGATTAGGCATAAGCGAGGCACACACACAGCGACTGACAGGCAAGGAAGGAATGAGTAAATCACTAGGCTCATGTGGCAGGAGGGTTTCTATAGTAACGAAACCAAGCATGGGGGCGGATGATGTAACTAATTAACAGTGAAAATGAAAGTAACTTGTTTATGTCAATTGAAAGTGGACAACGCCCCATATTACCATGGAAACTGGGTGTGACTAGAGTGTGATATGTGAAAAACAAGCTAAAATGTGCGTGGAAACAGGAGTGGAACATGCATGATGTAATGCAATGACTAAGGGGTATAAATACAATCACAGTCTGTCATGATGTTGTGAACAAGGCGGGTGCTTACCGCCGAAACGCGTCAAGCAGCCTTAATGAAAGAATAAATTTATTTGGAATCAACTAAAATTTCACGGAGTCAGTGCCTTACTTGGATGAGAGAGTTTGGAGTGTTCCAGATATATATATATATATATATATATATATATATTTTTTTTTTTTACACCAGTTACTTTGTGCATATTTGTTATTTTAGGCCTCTACGTCCGATAGTGGTCTTGAAAGGAATGCTTTGCTCAATACATTAGGCCTGAGTTGGTTACAAGCCAATGATAAGGGTTATGTGCCTGCTCATTGTATGAATATTATATAGCTATTTGTGTACAAAAGTACTTTTTAGGGGGGCGTTGCCAACCATCATTGCCGTGTGGATGTGTTTCACGTAGGCTAAGCGCGGAACTCTGCAAAATAGTTACTGTTGGCACACTCCTAACGTTCAAATGAAGTGAGATGTAGAGAGGAGAACAAGCGGACTGCAATAGTGACCCTTGTGCTGCCTTCGATCACCGGGGAGTGCGGAGAGATGGAGGAGGGTAGCGGCCAGGCTAGGGGAAAATGACATCCGCAACCTGAGCCCCAGGAATGGCTGGAAGGGGAGATCTGCCCTGAGTTGAGGTGGAGGTGGCGGCACTCCGGTGCAGAGGGAAGTGATGGCCTAGACCTGATCTCATCCGTGGGGGTCAACTAGGTGAGCTAGTGGCCCTGCTCTGGTGGCGGCTCCGTTGAGGGAGATGAACTGCAAACCAGCATTATGAAGAAGCGCTCTGCTGAGAGCCTAAGCCAGAGGGCGTGACGTCTTGTTTTTCATGCCCTGGGACCCTGAACGACCAGCCATGAATAAGAAATAAGTTTGCCCCCCCCCACTTAAAAACGATATTTGACCTCTTCAGCGACCAGAGGTTGAATGCCAGACCCTAATACGGCAGATGGCTATCCAGGAACTAGGATGTGTGGATCGCCCAATTTGCTGAGTGGCTCCCAGGAATGCCCTGGAACTGAGTGCTACATGTGTCTCTCTCGCTCTCATATGCTACCTCTGGGGCTTGCACATTGTACCTGGAAGACGGTGGTAGTCGGGCGACTGCTCATGTCGCCTCAATGTGACGGGCCTCCACATTGCCTGCAAAATATCTCTGCCTTTGATTATAGAATTAGGCGGAGGAGAACCCCGCAAATGCAAGAGGTGGAGGCCCTGAGCTTGTTGGAAGTGGACCATGGCGATAGAGCTGAGATAAGGGGCAGGCAGCCCACAGTGGACCACTTCCCAGTCTAGGATTGGACCCAGCTTTTTGACCCCGAGTCATCTGTCTTCTCAGAACCTGTAGTAAGAGTTCTGTACCCTAGCACCCACGATATGTACCCAGCAGTGAGACTGCCCTACCTCCAAGCTTCTATGCCACTGAAAAAGTACAGGCAAACAGAGTTGAGCTACATCACCCAGACAGAATCCAAAGCAGTGGGTGCTACACTGCCTTTGAAAGATAACATGGCGCTCACTAGAGCTATCTCCTAGCTTTACTACATGACTTTAAGAAAGAAGTTAAGAGGAGAAATCAAAACAGCCATCAATGCCTCATTTGAAACTTTCAAGACAGATCAAATTCATGCCTGGTCTCCCTCCAGTCCGATGTGGGCTCTGTCGGTACCCGTACCCTGGATTTAGGAATGAAATCTCTAGAATTTGAACAGGGGCTCACTCCGGTGGAGGAAGGGCCAATCGCTTTAAGAGCTCAATTACAATCCACCATCCTTAGATGTGAAGATTTGGAGAACCGCTCATGACAACATCATGGTGCAGGCCTGGAGGAAGACAGTAAGGGACCAGACGTGAAGGCCTTCTTGGTAGATCTTTTCTCGAACCTGCTGGAAGATGACCACCAGTAGGTGAGAATGGAACGAGTTCCCAGAGTGGTTTCTTCGTTTCCTGAAAAGGGCAGGTGCCCCAGAGATGTCCTTCCAAAGTCCAGTTCCTTCAAAGTTAAGGAACTGGTTCTTCAGAGAGCTTGGAAAAGTGATACTGCTCACTCTTCCAAAATTAGCCAGTTGTTTGCAGTTCCGTCCCATCAATGCAGCTTTGAAAGCTCGCCAGATTAGGCACAGATGGACCTTTTGCTTTGGTATGGCCTTTAAATACAACAATAAGCAATGCCATTTCGCCGAGCTGACTAAAGCAGCTGCTCTTCTGGGCCTTGAGGAACTGGCTTCATCAGGAAGGACTGGACAAATGGAGGAAGAGATGGAAAATCCCGGTAAGAGCGTCCTCCGAGGACCTGGCTTACACAGAAGAAGGCGAGTAATACCCCAAAGAATGAGTGGGAGGGAGGACCATCCCCCTAGTGGGGTAAGAGATTTATGTTGTTGGGGCCCTGGACAATTGCTATGGAATTTCCACACCAGACTCAATAAAGCATTCTGTTCTCTGACGTGACTAATGACTGACACAGATTACTCCTAGATAATGCTGTTGCCGGACTTGGAGGAGAGATCTGCTCCACCCGCTCTCTTCCGATAGAATATCTTCTTTCTAAATTCAGACAGTGTACACTCACTTATATCCGCGGGGTGATAGGACGGGTTTGTGTCCACCCCATGACGTATCTTAAACTGATGTCTCAACATACTACAGGGAAATTTTCAATGGAGAGATTCCATTACATTCAACTGAATCACTGGGTGCAGCAGCCAAAGATGAGACTGTTGAGAATGTTGTATGAAGTGGGGGACCTCCAAAGGCTGCATAATATTTCTCTTCTCTCCATTACACTTAACTAGGCCCCTACCTGCCCCCTATACATATCCTTTTAGAAATCCACATGCCATACAGGACAAACAGTGGGTGGCACATCACAGAGATATCACTAGGTATAATCTCTCTATGACCTTGATGGAGGCTCACTACAAGATTTTGTACAATTGGTACCTCTACCCCGAGAGTGTACACAATGGTTCCCAAACACCACAGATGGATGTTGGAGGGGTAGTGGGCTATTAGGGAATATTGGTCATATTTGGTGGAACTGCCCCTCTATCCGAACTTTCTGGAAGGAAACTTTGTCGCAGAACAGGGAGATCCAAGGCTAACCGATCTCTGAAAGCCTGGTATATGTCATGCAGGGCCTACAGAATCACGCCTTGAAGAACCAAACGATGGGGGATCGCTCCCTTATTGTGACTTTGTCTGAGGGCACCCAAAATGACCCTAGCTGCAGCGTGGAAGAAGTCGGAGGCCCCTACTCTTGCCCCATTGGAGCTTTAAGCTGGGTCAGGCCCTAGCTTTTGTACGCATGTCAGATATACTAACAGATGCACGAAAGAGTTTTGACAACATATGGGGCCCCTTAGTAAGATTCTGCTGTAAGGAACTTCCCCTGTTCACCTGCCAGTTCAGATTACGGGCACTCCGCCCTTTTCAGATGTAGTCTGGCCTGGCTCGACTGCCATCCCCAGAGGATAAACAATGTGCTTCTTGGTTATGTCCCTCCCTGCGGGAGGGGGACTCTTGTGCTGCCCCGTCCCTCCCCCTTACAAAAATAAGGTAACTTATTATGTGCAATTGTTGACTCCTGCCATATAAGATATGTTGTAACGTTTTTATCCAATTTGATACTTTCTTTACAATTTTATTTTTCCTTTTAAGAAGGGTACCTCACAATATAAGCTTGGAAGTGTAACTAATTGCAATGATAACTAAATGATATGTATGTGCACGCCGAACTGAGCCAATTTTTCTGTTTTTTGAAAAGCTGGAACTGTCTAAAGCACAGTGATGCAATTGGCCTACCAAATAATTGGTGTATTACAAAGAGCTGTTACCCTTGAAAATGTTCAACAACATTTTTTGACGTAAAAGTACTTTTTAGATCTGGCCTGACAACTATAGGTGTGAGCCAAACCCTTGCGCAAATACAAACATAAATACACATCCATTAAGGCGCTTTGGGTCAGCCCTTATTAGTCACTGGTCTGTTTGGATATAATCTGTGTTCTGTTTCCACCTATGTCAGCATATAGCACGAGACAAAGTAACATCCCACTTTACAGCCACTTTTTCTTTGCCTCATGAGTGACAGCATTTGCCAGATCACATCTGCCTGTGTGGTTTCAGTGTTAAGGCTAGTATGCCAGTCCTTTAATTTTCAATTGTCTCCTCTTACAGATCCCCTTTTTAATTTCTTTCTCTTTATATTCATTTATATTTCGGGAGAACGCAAAAACTCAACAAGGCAGTGCTACTGGACCACTAACGAGCTATTCAGATCATCTACAATACATAACGTTTTGTGCAACACTGATTGCAAAGCAAGAAGCCATTGCGGAATGAGACTGCCCACACTATGTTATTGTTTTCCCTTTACAAGATTGCAACCATGTTTATAAGCAACATGACACCTATGTTGGTTAAGGACAGTAACAGTACACTATGCACAATTGCATTACAGATAGCCGCCAGAGCAAAGTTTAATTTTTAACTTCGTTTTAATTGCAAGAAAATTCCCTGCCACATGCGTGAAATGGCATTTTTTTCATTTTCTCCATTTTATTTTTTCATTTTTTTAAAGGTTTGTTGAGTTTGTATGTTCTGATGTTGATGAGTGAATGTGTGAATTCAAGATTGAGTCAGAGTGGATGAATAGATGCATGAAAGTACAACGATGAGTGATGGAGTGCAAGTAGAATAAGATGTTGAGCGCCTAAAATCACCAGTGACAGAAAAGGCACTTACCGTCATGTGTTAAAGCTACTGGCATTGAGAACACTTTTTTATGTTGAGAAATATCAATAAATAATTGTGCTTTTGTTTTATTTCTCACATATAACCTGCTAAGTGAAGGGCCTGCACTTGATCCAACTGAGAATTTGCAGACATTTTTGCAGCAGCTCTCAAGCTTGTTCCAGGGTAATAAAGGTAATGAAGCAGAGGAGATGCCAAGATCCATCGCTGGCTTCACTGCACGAGGGCAACATGAGGCAACTTATTCTGATGCATAAACTACCTTTCTGGCGATTTCTCGGAATTCTATTCGAGCATCAAAGCTGGATGTGGAAAAGGTTATTACCATAAGGCGAAAGACAGCGATGCTGCAGATCCATAAGATGCACTTGCAAAAATGATGCAACAGCTCCATAAAGTTGTTCTTTGTGCCACTGACACCAGTTCTGCCTAATTTCCCTGCTCCCAAGAGATAACAACAAAAAGACACTAAGCTAAAGTAAACACGAAAAAGTGTTATAAAACATTACACTCCATCTCAGGAGAGGTTGTGCGAGAGTGAATGAAGAATCAACAGAGAAGAGACGTAATATGTTACAATGTCTACATCCACCCAGGGATTACTCACCCAGACAGAAACCTAGTCATTATTTTAACAGGAGGCAGAACACCATAAACGTAAGACCAGAAAAAGAAACAACTATGGTTATTGACACTGTATTTTTTACTTTGAACGCAACACCAAAATAGGTCAGGTCATCCATGGGCTCTAGCAATGGAGATAATGCTTTGCCTTCGAGGAATACTTCTCGAGGAAAAAAAACAAGAGCACAATCTTCTGACGATGGTGAAATCCTGCTACTACTTTCATCAGAAAACAGAGGTACACCCTCAACACAACTTAATGGGGTAGAAAATTATATGCAGTAGTTTTAAAGAAAGCTTTCAAGCTCTCCAGTTCAGCTTGAATGACATAATAGCTGTGAGAAAAAATTGTCAGTGTTATCAAACGTGGCTGGCACAAATAGAGGGTCTTGAAAGTAGCACTTGTCGGAAATGTGAGAGCCAAATTAAGATCCAGCGTGAGTGAAATGAAAGCCTTCATAGGTGGAATGGCATTCTGTAAACCTGCCGAGAGGTGAGCAGGATTCTTTCTCCGTAGAAAGAATGAAAATACAGCGGTCAAATAATCCCTTTGTCTACATAGTAAGCCCATTCCTAGTCAGGGAGACTGCAACAGAAAAACCATGAAAAGCACCATCCTTTAAAGGGCTTCAAGTACAATGAATACACCACCATATTTATACATGCAGGGAATGCACTACTTATGTCTGCTGCTCAGCCTCTAAACATGTAGGCAGAGTTTTCAGATATAGACGAGACACTGACTATTCCCACTGTTACAGAAAGTATACTGAATGTGACAAAACCAGTCCAAACTCAACGCATTTCTCAGAGAACCCCAATGAAAAAATTCAACAGAACACAACATTGGCCCTAAGGAGTTCCATGGTGAGACCACTTTATTAGTAAATTAGGTTCCCTACTTCATCCTGCTCTAAGTATTTTTCATGACTGTCAGTTTTCAGCTTTCACAGCCTATCTGCTCTCGTATTCTTCACTATTGCCAGATGGCTCACCAACAACTTGCACCCGAAGGTTCTGCATCAATGAGAGATATGACACCAAAGCCAAAGGGCCCGCAATAAAAGATGTTTATGCAAAGCTTGGCTGTTCTTGCCAATAATTATGAAGGTGGATGCTCCAGACAAGAAGGAAGATGCCCGACACATCGGTCACTTAGTGCATTCCAGCTATAAGGATTCCCCTAAAAGTATGTCTAGAGGATTCAACCACCATCGTACAACTTTTGAACTATAAAAAAAATGCGTAGAAGAGACTTGCAGCAAACTGGTTCTGATATGTCCTAAGATTCCCATAGAGAGGCATTAGACCCAATAGCCACAGAAATTATCACGGTCTAATTTTGGTGAAGCAAAGTTATCAAGGTGTGTCTACCTGCTCATTGAGTTCAAAACTGCCCAAATGAACGAACATTTATTGAGTTGTAATCAGAAATCATTATTTCAGAATTCAGAGAAAAACCCACACTTTGAAGTATGTCACATGCAATCTGACGATGCATGAATGAAAGCTTGGGACACTTGCTTTAATGGAACACGTTTGAATAAACACAGATATGTACCTCTTAGCAGCATTGATAGGTTGCAAGCAAAGCAGTAATCTTGATGACCACCATCTGGGTTGATATCATGCAGAAAGCAAATATCGTGGTGCTCCATTGCGACCACAAACATCACAATTAATTTCAATGACTTCACATGGCATTTGAAAGTTAATGCATACAATATTTTAAATCCCCCGCCTAAACAAAACGTTTTACTTTTCATCTAAAAAAGCATGAGGGCAGAGTATATAAGTATCTAATTCTGCAGAAATTGTGTAGGTAGCTTATAAAATCAGAGCAAGTCCAAAACAATATTAACAAAGTTGTGCTGCAAATTAAACAACCTGCCACACTTTCAAAACACTGAGGCCCCAAAAATAATTGAAGCCTATCCAGACGAAAACATCTGATTTTATTATACAATTAAATATGCCCATCCTATGATACAAATATCCTTTTTCTACTAAGACACATTAAATCAACAAATTTAAGTCCCGAGGTCTACTACAGGCCTAAAAAATCAAACAGGAAAAGGGAGTAAAGCATTACCAATCCAAAAGCACACTTCCATTTGGGATACTCAGATAACAGAGAAAAATATACTGAAGCCCAAAAACAAGTTGGACAGAGTACATTTCTATCACCCAAATATCATGAAACAATGAGAAAGCAAAGCCTCAAAAAGTAATGAACCATAAACAAATATGGGCCCAAACAAGGACCAACAGCCACATATCACTGAAAAATGTGCACCACGATTAAGGATATTCTCAGTTCTGCAAACACTATATTTGAATTTTTAAAAAAGCATTGCCAAAAATCCATTTTTATTCAATTTACAAGTATGTGTTCATATATGTGAAAACTAGTTTTCTAATATCTGTTGAAATCATTATCAGTAATACTAAGAGTATAACTCACAATGTAATAAGTACGTAAGGAAACTGTAATTGGTAATATGTTCTTCCCAGCAAACAAGAGTACAGAAAGAAATTATCCATTTAAGGGGCATGGCCTAGATTATTTATATAGAAAAAAGGTGCTGCATGAATCAATCTCAGCCACCGTTAATTATTCAAGGCACATTCCAGTTCATTGCGTTTAAGCATATTGCACTTCAGGCAGAGACCAGCCATATGCAAATCCGCCTCGGCCCTACACCAATAGTAACAGTTGAGTCAGAACTAGGAGGCTGTTACTGCCATTGAGGGACTCATCAGTGAGGTGTTGTATGACCAATGCAGAATGACCATGGAAACCATATCTGGGCATAACCATTGAGCTTAGTGGGATCTCACTTTGATAAAACATTAAGAAAGTGAAAGGTAAAATTCTATAGTTCATTCCAGCCAACCACTAGTAAAACAAAATATACTGAGCAGCGTAATCACCAATGGCTGAAACTAATTCAAGGATTCCAACAGTCATTTTGTTGTGATTCAAAATGTATTTAGCCAAACCTTGGAAAATTACAAGTTTTCACATAATACACAAGAATTTCAAAAACATCGTAGTCATTTTGATCAACTCCCCGTAGTTTATGCACAAAGACTGTATTTCGGCAAAGCACATATTATGCAAATAGTACATCCTTTAATTGCGGCCTGAGGACTTACCCTGCAGCATTGCATTAAGTATCCACAGTGTTAAGCTGACCATCCTACTCTACCCAGCATACGCAGAGACCATTTGTGTCAAATGCATGTGATAAATGCACAATATTCTTCAAGATATTCCTCAGGGTATTAACAATACAGAGTTTTTTGGGTTATTGTGCCTTCCTTTCTAGTCCTCTTCTCCCACCCCACCCCCTCACCCCCGGGTTCTACTAAGCACAGAGACAGGTTACAGGCGATACCCGCCATCCCTCGTTATCTTATGTTGTCCTCAGTATGTTGTACTCTATGTCCATGGTTGACGCATAACGCACCATGTTCTTGCTCTGTTCATATACTCTGGCGATGCGGTCTTTGGGTCTAGATACCCCTTTCTATCCAGGGGCGTGGTCCTTGGACTCTTGCAATGGACTACCACGTACCTCAACAGTCATACATTGATGATGGCATATTTGTACATGTTCTATTGACTAATGCTGCCACATGTACTGTATGTTGTTGGGGTTTTTTCCTAAAATTGTGCAAAATGCTAAAAAAAATTATAAAAAGATTTAAACAATTGGGTTATTGTGCCTTCCTTAGAGGTGAACAGCTTCAGCTTAGTTGTAAACCAATTATTTTGCTCACTTGACATTTACAAACCCTGGATCACATACATTTGTTCATACAATGAAGTCATTTGATTTCTTCACAGATGTAATAGACTACGTTTTGAGTTAACTATGATGTCATGTATGGGGTGTGGCAAAGATCAGTGATTTTTAGCTTCTGCGTTTTAACCAAAATTTCACTTAAACTGTTTTTTTCCCAAGTGAATTAGAAATTAAAAAAAAAAAGTACCTTAATGTTATGAGTAAAACGAAATACAAGCCTTTTCACCAAGCCCTGTGCAAAAAGCCATGCGCAGTGGCCTCTAAGAGAAGAATCTGTCTGCAGGCCAGGCCCTACGCCATCCTCAAGTGACTTGACTTGCACAGCAAAGTACTCAGCTGTGCACAGCAGGCGTTGGGAGCTGGATGTGCCCTATGGCCAGGCCCTGCATTGTACCTCGCATCACAAGCCTGCAGTACAGAATATTTACCTTGCACAGTAGCTCTCGTTGCTGGGTTTGTGTAGGGCCCCACAGAACTAGGCTTGCTGTGCTCTTCATTAAGTCATGGGGAGTCAGCTCTGACTACATAGCCTGTCCTCCCCCATGCCACTAAGCCAGATGCATACAGTAAACCCTGGTCACATGACCTGGCAGGCTGCCAGATCCTGGGTGCACAGGAGGCTCTCTTTTGCAGCAAGCTCTAGACACAGAAGCTAGTAGTAATTGGGCAGAATTTTTGTATGTTCGCCCTCGTTCAGATATCTCCTCTTCCCTGCAGCATCCATCAAACAGCACCAAAGATGATAGTAATGTAAGGTTTTCTATCTCGTCCCTTTTGACATTGCATGGCTCTGAAAAGATTTGATATACCAAGAGTGAGCCGAGAAACATAACAGTTTGCTAAGTTTCGCATAGATTTGCAAAACTACTTCAACATGTAATAAAATCGTAACAGGCCTTGGAAGGAGTTAGAAATCAGGTTTCTGGTTGACAGAGGTATGCACCCTGTCCAATTAAGAACCACAATCCTAGTAAGCGTAAGTCAGATACACACCATAAATCAACTTGAGCTCACCTTCTGATAGCTTGGCACAGATCAGTCAGGCTTAACTTAAGAGGCAATGTGTAAAGTATTTGAGCAACACTTCAAACAGTAACACAGTAAGAACACCACAAAGAGACACCTCACCAGTTTAGAAAAGTAGACTATGTTTTTATAATATAAAACGAGAACAAAACAACAAATAGCCAATAAGCAGAAGCCAAGTTATGAATTTTTAAAGATTACATTTATAAATATGATCATAAGCAATAAGCGACTTTTCTGGTCGCGCTGGACAGTGGCAAAGTTAAGAGTTCAGGCCTATCGCAACGGAGCGCCGGCCGGATACAGGAGCCACGCAAGGCCCACTGAACAAAGTACCTTGGTCGGTTGCAACAGCGAGATGCGGGTGCAGCCGAGTGATGTGTCTGTGTCAATCCGACGGTCAAGGTGATGCTTTGATTTTTGTCACGCAGTGATGGAGATGCGCTTGTTATGTATACTATGGGTCAGGGTTCTCCAAGCAGTCGAGGGGATGCGTCAATCTTCCCACACTGCAGCGGAGCATTTGTTTCTGATGCATCGGTTCTTTAAGACCATACGCTGGTTCCAAGTGCGATGTTTCGATTCTGCTCCAGCAACAGCGATGATGCGTTGGTTTTTCTACAGGCAGACAGGATATGTGTTGGTTTGACTATAGCAAGCACTTGGGTCCACTTCCAATAGACCAGGCGGTGACACTTTGATATCCCCGAGTATCAAAAAAGGAGGCAAGCCTACTAGCCCTTGGATATCACACTGGGTTCAAACAGAGTACAGTTCTTTCTCAGCGGGTCAGAGGGAAGCAGGAAGAAGGGCAGCACAGCAAAAAAGCAGTTCTTCCAGAGCAGCAGTCCAACAGAGTGACAGTCCTTGTAGCAGCACAGCAGTCCTTCTTCCTGACAGAGTGTCTTTACAGGTCCGTAGTGTCTGAATTGATGGGGTCAGAGACCCAGTACTTATACCATGTTGCCCATCTAAAGTGAGGGTGACTTCAAAGAAGGGTCTTTGAAGTGCACAGAGGTCATTTCTTCCTAGCCCTGGCTCAAGACTCACTACAAGGGGTTAATCCTTTGTGTGAGACAGGACACTGTCTATTCAGGTATGTCAGCTCCTTCCTCCCATCAAGCATAAGATGAGTCATCAGGATGCAGATGGGCACGCAGAAACATTTAACCTTCCTTTTGTATGCGACTGTCTAGAGAGAATGCACAAAGTCAAATGGTCACCCCCCCCCCCCCCCCCCCCGAGTCCTTTAGTAGAGACATGTTGCAGGCACACAGAGCTTTAGGAGCAGAGACATACAAACTTTCCAAAAGGGGTATTTCTAAAATAGAATTGCTAAATTCAACGTTACCAGTAAAGAGGATTATCATTACCATTACAACAATATAAAACATGATAAAGCTACTACTTCTCAATTGGGAATTACAGCTTAAAAGTATAATCAGGAGTTTCCAATTTTACCCTAGGAGTGGGTAGGCCTCACAGTGGTTCAAAAATTAACTGGGGTGTTTTTCACTACAGGGACTTGCTAAACGTAAAAGTACATGTCATACCTTTTACTTACACAACACCCTGCCCTATGGGCTACCTAGGGCCTACCTTAGGAGTGACTATTCTGTACTATTGTGAAATAAAAAGGGTATTTAAGGCTTGGCAAAGCGGTTTAAATGTCAAGTCGACATGGCAGTAAAACTGCACACACAGCCTCTGCAATGGCAGGTCTGAGACCTGTTTGAAGGGCTACTTGTATTTTATTATTATTATTATTAGAAATTGTATTGTGCATCAAATCATCCCTACAGGGATCTCTCGGAGTTTTTGGCAGCACAGTACTAGTGGCTAGGACAGAGTTGCAAGTTTAGAACAGCCAGGTTTTTAACTGCTTCTTGAACTGGCCCAAACTGGTGCAGGCGCGTAACTCCTCCGGCAGACGGTTCCAGTGAAGAGGGGCTAGATGAGAGAATGCGCGCCCTCCCATGTTGGCTTTCCTGATTTTACAAGGGCGAAGCAGATTCCGATTGTTAGATCTCAGTGAGCGGGCAGGAATATAGGGTATTATCGTCCTCCTTAAGTAGCCCGGGCCAGTCCCCTGCAGTGCTCGAAACACCGTCATTAGGAGCTTAAAACTGCTCTCTTCCTTATAGGCAACCAGTGCTACTGTTGTCAAAGAGGACGAGAGGGGGTATGCACTGGTTTATTAAGGACCAATCGTGCCGCTGAATTTTGCACTACTTGTAGCTAGGTTCTCTCGGATTCCTACTAGTAGTGAGTTACCATGATCAAGTCTACTAACTAGTAGTGCCTGTACTAAGGTCTTTCTAGCCTCCAAAGGGATCCAAGGGAAAATCTTCCTCAGCATCTGCATAATGCCAACGCAATTAACTGATACTGATTTCACATGTTACTCCAGCGAAAGCTTGTTGTCAATCAGTATACCCAGGTTCCTTGCCTGTGTGGTTGGGTTGGGTGCCTCACCCAGTTCCATCGGCCACCAGTCCGAGGACCATAGCTCCGTAGCCTTCCCAAACAGGGGGATCTCCATTTTATTGGAGTTTAGCAGCAAGAAATACTCACTCATCCAGGTGGCAATTTTCAGCATGCAGGCCTTAAACTTTGCTCTACTGTCCGCTAGATCCGTCTCAATGGGGATTATCACCTGAGTGGCATCCGCATACAAGATAGTCTCAAAGCCACAAGATCTAATAATGGTAGCCAGAGGAGCCACATAGATGTTAAATAAAGTGGGACTTAAGATGGAGCCCTGCGGGATCCCCATGTCTACTGCTGTGGTCTGAGAGACAAATGTGTCTAATTGGACACATTATGTTTTGTTATTAAGAAAGCTCTGCAGCCAAGCCCAGGCCCGGCCTTTGACACTAATCTCCCGCAAACTGTCCAACAGGACACGATGAGAGATGGTGTCAAAGGCTGCTGATAGATCAAGGAGCACCCGCATAGTGGGGGTCCCTCTATCCAGTGACATCATGATAGTATCCATGACCTCCACCAAGGCCGCTTTTGTGCTGTGGGCTGCACGGGCTGTGGGCTGCACGGCTGATTGCGAGTGGTCCAGTAAACTATGCTGTTCCAGATATCCCGTAAGTTATTTATTTACCAGTGTCTCCGTGACCTTCGAGCTGCATGGGAGGAGGGAGATTGGTCTATAATTTTGAAAATCCGCTGGGTCTGCCAGCGCCTTTTTAAGCAACGGTTTTATATGCGCCTTTTTCCATTTCCTAGCACAATCAGTGCTGCAGGTCCACTAGTATAATTTACAGACTCTGGTAACATGGAGTGCACTGTACTAGGAATGTACAGATAAATAAAATATCCCAACTGCTGATAATCCAATGTAACCATGTTTAGGGTCAAGGACATGTGCTTTAGCTTTGGTAAAGTGGACAGAGTCCTAAGGCCAACAAAAAGAATCAGCAAAAACGGGAGGTAAGCAGGCAAAACGTTTAGGGGAATACCACCCTAAGACTGACCGGTCTAATAGAAGGGATCTTGCAACAAACCCAATCTGCACTTTCAAAATGGCACCTGAATTCACAAAAACACTGAATTTCAGAGTATTGACAAACATGTTTTTTGCTCAAAACAAAGGGCATTCCCCTGCCTTTGGATGACTGCCCTCTCTTACTTTGTGCTTCAATGCTAGCTCTGCTGCCACATTTCCCTACAAATATTTTCTGAGCGCATCAAACTCATCAATTCAAGATGGGGTAAGAACCAAATACAACCTCTTAATTAATCACAATCCTAAAAACACTAAAATCTGAATAACAGAACCTGTGAGTTTCTTGCTCGTAAAGTCAGCCAACCAGATATACAAAAGAAATAACCCACCAAACCCAACCAACACCTTTTTGTATATATGTTTCTTGTGCATTACTGTTTATTATTTCTCTGGGGTCGTGGAGAACAAAAGTTCGTATGGAAGCTAAATTGGAAAATGCTTCTTTTTAAAACCCACCGTAACTAATCTCAAAGTAGTGGGATCTGCACAACATGTGAAACACCAATACTTTCATTACTACAGTGCAAAGTCAAATTCCCCCCTAAAACCACAATAGAGAAAACCTGACATGAGATAACACTGTTCACTGTCTCACAGGTTGCATTACAAAATTACTTTCTTCACACAGCTAGGAGGCAGGACAAATGTAATCCCCTGCATCCTAGATTTAGTGAAAGAAATGTAGTTAAAAAAATATGCATGAAAAATGTCATGGCACATATCAAATATGCAGATTGTAAACTGCTATTTATTATCACTGCTGAGGGAAGGAAATGCACCATGACCCACTGGAGGCTTTGACTCTAATGAGCCATGGCGTGTCACACGACCGATAGTATTAAATAGCATATTACATCCTGCACAACCGAAGTTTTTTTTTATAGCTTCTGAGAAAATATTACAAAATGTGTTGATGTGCTTGACAGAGTTAAAATTTGGAGATGGCATAACTGTTGAAAATATGTTTTTGATTTGCCTTTAACTTTAGAGCCGTTTGATGAATTCGCACATTTGGCACATGCTTAGCATGTTTAGCCTACTCTTTTTATTTATAAATATGTGCAGAATAATCATATAGACATGCTAAACTGGGAACTTGGACAACATAAATGTTATGTTGTACATTCCTTTAATACCGCGAGGTAAGAATGTAGAGTGTAGTGCGTACATGTGTTCTATGTGGAACTGCTGTTGTAGGCTGAGCCGCTGAGAGGAAGACATCGCTTCCCTGGCTCTCACCTGTTTGTCACTATTACTTGAATAAATGCCTTTATTCTACAACTGCAACGTGTGATCACCTTACTACAAATTGGCGACGAGGGAAACTGGAGTTTGAGCGTTCCTACGAGGAAATATCTTTCAAGAAGAATATCGAAGGAATCTCATTAAAAAAAAAAAAGAAGAAAGCGGACCGGAACAAAAGACTTTCTGTGAGTTTCGTTTATTTTTTTCTGCCTCCGCTTGCCGACTGCACCTTAATTTATTTAACTATTGCGAGATTGTCTATGCTCAGGGCCTTAACGGAGCAACCGTTAATTACCATCGCCTACCTGCATCATTTCAACGGCGCTCGCCATTCCACTGCATGCGCTGACTGTCATGGGAACTGCGCGCGTCACTCAATAGCGCGTCTCCAACAATTCCCTCAGGAACTGACGTCAGACACAGGTCACGCAGCGTGACCCCAACGTGGCGGCCATTTTTAGCCAACATTGTTTACTTTTCGAGCATTTCTCGTTTTGAAGATCGGCTTGTCAAAGAAATGTTTTGACACATCGTAAAGAGGCCTCGCATAAAATAAAAAGGCAGAATCTACAGAATATACATTCCGGACAATACAGTAAGGTGAAGCTATACTTATATAAAAAAAATATATATATATATTTTGTTATTGTGACATCATAACAGGTGAGAAAGTCGGGTGAAGGTTGTTTATTTTTCTAGTTGTATTTTTGTACCTTCCAGTGCATGGAAGAAGGTGACGGCAGTGTAACTACTGTTAGTAAGGACAGAGACATGGCACAACAAAATTTTTCCATTAGTCCTCCTGAACCATTTTGGGTTAAAGGTACCCAACCCAGTATAAAATGGTTAGAATGGAAAGAGTATTTTATTAATTATTTGGAAGCTGTTGATGAAACCAAAAAAATGAAACCTGAACAAAAAAAGAGACTATTACTACATTCTTTAGGTACCATAGGTTTAAAAACATTTTCAAGGATGAGTAAATCTGATGACTCCAATCTCGATGAATTTGAGAATGCCATCAAAAACATGGATAAGTACTTTGCTCCCAAAGTATGTATCGGGGTCATAGGGCACAAATTTTTTCAAAGGAAGCAAAATAAAGAGGAGACTGTGGATGAATGGATGGACGATCTAAAGAAACTTGCCATTGATTGTAAATTTGACAATTTACATGATGACTTGATACGTGATCAACTTGTGATGCACAACAACAACTCTGGTCTGCAAGATCGTCTTTGGGTCAATGGAGATGCACCTCTTGATGATGTGGTAGCCATCATGAGGAAATCTGAAATGTCTGGAAGGTGTGCCACGGTTGTGAAAGAGACTGAGAAAGATTTGTCCAAGACTTCTGGAACTGTTTGTAAGATTCAGGTTCCCAATAGAAATTTTCGTCAACAGCAGCAACAAGGGAGATGGACTGGTCAGCCTACAAGAGTTCCGAACAAGAACATGGAAGATAGGAGATGCTATAGATGTGATAGTAAAGAACATCTAGCATTTAGTAGACTATGTCCAGCGTTAAAGAAGAAGTGTGGTATTTGTGGACTTTTAGGTCACTTTAGCAAGATGTGTCGCAGACGCAGTAATGTGAAATATGTGTATGAAGATGAGGGTGAAAGTATGGAAATAGTAGAAGATGAGGATGAATGTTGCATAAAGAGTGTTTGTGGAAACTATGTAATTAACATTTCCGAAGATTCCCTTAAAGGAAAACCAATTTGTGAGATATCCCTTGGTGGGGTAGTGATAAGCGTGTATGCGGATTCTGGTTCCCCGTATACGATTATAAATGAAGAAGTTTGGAGGAAGAAATTTGTAAATAAGATTGGTGAGCAATTGTATCCATCAGATGTTTGCCCAATCAGTTTTACTGGTAATAGAATTGGAATGATTGGTTTTAGGTGGCTTACATTTTTATTTAAAGGCAGGTCCACAAGAGCGAAGTTATATGTAGCAAAGGTAGGACCATCAGTGTTAGGATGGTTCGACCAGAAGAAATTGCACATCATCTTAGATCCTAATTCTAAAGATAAAGTATTAATTTTAGATGACTGTAGTAGAATGGAGGAAACACTGTCCGAAAAATTTCCCAAAGTGTTTAGCAAGGAGTTAGGTGTTCTGAAGGGATTTGAACATAGGATAATTTTAAAAGCTGACGCGCAACCCAAAGTTCACAAAGTGAGACCAATACCTATACTGATAAGAGAGGAAGTTAAAAAGGAAATTCAGGGGCTACTTGCCAAAGGCATTATAGAAGAAGTTGAAACATCAGAATGGATTTCTCCGATTGTGGTTGCCCGGAAACCCAACGGAAAAATCCGTTTATGCATCGATTTGCGCCACTTGAACAATAATATCGTGGTTGAAAAGTTTCCCCTTCCCAGAATCAATGAGATGGTATCTTCCCTTAAAGGTGCTACATCGTTCTCCACAGTTGATCTCTCTGCCGCTTACCACCAGGTAATGTTAGATCCCGACTCTAAGAACCTTACGGCGTTCATTACACCATTTGGTTGTTACCAGTTCAGGCGCATGCCTTTAGGGTTGGCCTCAGCCGCTGCCGTTTTTCAGCGGCTGATGCACAAACTTTTTGGAGACATGGAGAGTATCTCATTTTTTCAAGATGATATCCTGGTTGCGGCAAAAGACAAAGAGAGTCATGATTCTAAACTTAAGCAAGTTTTGGAGACCTTACAGTCAGCTGGCTTGACTGTAGAGTTATCCAAATGCAAATTCAGTCAAAGAAGTGTTTCATATTTGGGACATATCATAAGTGAAGAAGGTGTTGAACCCAAACCTACATTAGTTGAGAATATAGTTAAATTCTCCGCACCTGTTTCAAAAGATGAGGTGAGAGCGTTTCTTGGCATGGTCGAGTACTGTGCCAAGTTTATAAAAAAATTTGCAGCAAAAGTTTACAATTTGCGAGCACTATTGAAGAAAAATACTAAGTTTATTTGGAGTGAGTTTTGTGAAGAAGAGTTTATATTGATCAAGAATGAGCTACAAAACGTGAATGCACTTGCCAGTTTTTACCCCAATATCGACTGTTTGTTAACAACTGACGCAAGTGACAAGGGCTTGGGTGCCGTGTTGTCACAACATGATGAAGAAGATAAAGAAAAGATAATTATGTTTGCTTCTAGGGCCCTTTCCCCTGCTGAAAGTAGGTACCCCATCATCGAAAGAGAAGCTCTTGCGTGTGCATGGGCATTAGAACATTTTCGAGCTTTTGTTTGGGGCAAGCCTGTGACCATTCGTACAGATCACAAACCCTTGATCCGTATTTTGTCATGTGAGGGCATCTCTGGTGCGTCTGCGAGATTGGCCAGGTTGTCTATGCGGATGAAGGAATACATCTATAAAATGGTTTACCTACCTGGGAGGGATAACCGTATCGCTGATTGCCTATCAAGACTTCCACCTCCTCTGGAAGTATGTGAAGACGACCCTTGGAGTGAGTATTGTGTGGCTTTAGTACATGATTGTGGTGAGCCTGCCATAAGTAAAACTGAGTGGTTGGCCGAACAAGAAAAAGACACTGTTTTGAAAAACGTTTTGGAATACATCTGCAAGGGCTGGCCCAAAAAGAAGAGTATTCCTGGATTGGATGCTTTTTGGCAAATCCGTATGGAACTGTCCTCTGAAAACGATATACTTTTCAGGGGTGATAGAATTGTTCCAAGTGTGTCATTGAGGAAGAAAATTTTGCAACTTTGTCATGAGGGGCATTTTGGTATTATGAGAACCAAGTCTATAGTCAAAGGAATGTTTTGGTGGCCAGGAGTTGACAGTGAAACAGAGGTGTTTGTTAAGAAATGTGCGGTTTGTGGGTCCGCTGACAAGACCCTTAGAACGTTTAAGCCCAAGATGAGTGATGGTTTGATTCCTGACTTCCCTTGGGACACTATTGCAATTGATATTATCGGACCTATTGGGGACTCTAAAGAATACGGTTTAGTTGCCATTGACCTTTTTTCCAAGTGGCCTATTGTAAAATTTGTAGACAAAGTTGATACTCTGACAGTACTTAGTTTCTTAGATAAAATATTCATGGTGGAGGGTTTGCCAGCTTGTGTGCTATCTGACAATGGTGTCCAATTTATGTCCAAGCAGGCTAAGGAGTATTTTGACAGGTGTGGCGTTAAACACAAAACTACCGCTCTGTATAACCCTAGTGGGAACGGCACTGTTGAAAGGTTTAACAGAGTAATTAAGGGAGTCATTCAGGCCTCTGTGCATAGTAAACTCGATTGGAAGGTGCAGGTACAGAAAGCTGTCTGGTCATATAGGGTTACTGTGCAAAACAGCACTGGCACTTCCCCGTTCACCATGATGAGAGGCAGAACAGCAAGGTGTAAATTCAATCCTGCATGGCTTTTTGATGGAAAAATAGCTTGTTGGTCTCCAGTTGAGGTCAGAGATAAATTACTGTCCAGTCATGACAAGAGCAGAGAGTTTTATGACTCATCACAACACCAAAGATGTCTCTGTCAAGGTTGGAGATTGGGTAAGGGTTAAGAAACCTTTTAAGGTACCCAAGGGGGAAAGTCGCTTTGAACCACCATGTAAAGTTGCTGAAATCTTAAGGAATTCAGTGAGATTAGATGACGGAAGGGTGTGGAATCTTAAAAACATTGCACTGAATCCTGATCAGAATTATATAGAGGTACTTCCTAACTCTGGTGTCAACAATTTTGATTGGGTGGAAGACCATTTTGAGAATAGTCATGTTCAGTCTCAACTGGGTAATGATTTTGCTTCTGTTCCGTTTGAGGAACCTATGCGATCCAACCTTCCTCTGCACACTGAGGGGGGAGTGGGCGAGGGTTGCAGTCATGATGTCCAGACTAACACCAGTGTCTCTACCTCTACGAGTCTGGGCACATGTGGTACCCAGGATAAGGTCAATGTCTTGCCTGACAAAAGAACAAGAGTTGTTCCCAGATGGCTTAAAGATTTCACTGTATAGCATGTTGTTTTTTTTCTTTCTTGTTTTCCTCTATTTTCCCCTATTATTCCTTCCCTTATGTTTTACCTTTTTTTCCTTTCATTGTATGGGGGGGGGGGGGATGTGTTATGTTGTATATTCCTTTAATACCGCGAGGTAAGAATGTAGAGTGTAGTGCGTACATGTGTTCTATGTGGAACTGCTGTTGTAGGCTGAGCCGCTGAGAGGAAGACATCGCTTCCCTGGCTCTCACCTGTTTGTCACTATTACTTGAATAAATGCCTTTATTCTACAACTGCAACGTGTGATCACCTTACTACAATAAAGCATATTTAGTTTGGTGTTGGTATGTCAAGATTCGTGCAGATCCATAAACAAATGGAGCCAATTTAAAGGTGAAGGGACATTTTTGTGTCTTAATAACCTTGGCACATTTGAATGAATCTGCAAGAAATTACATCAAACTGAGGAAAACAAAGGCACTTCTCAGGGTAAAGTTCTACTTTCATGCCAAATTTGGTGTATTGCTATTCAGTGATTTTTGCTGTAGCAGACAGCAAAAGTTCCTACAGGAGCTAAAATTACACATTTTTGTACCCCCTTTAATTCTCCTCCCCATCACAAATCTGGACAATATTTAGCATGCCACACCATAGCCTGTTTTGCCAGAAGAGTGCAAATTTGTGTGCATATTTTTCAAAAGGTGGACAAGGTGTTAGCTATTCAAAAATGCATTTCAAATGTAAAAGACATTCACCGCAAAAATATAGCTAAAGGGAAAGGTATGGTTAGGACTAGTGCAAGATATTGTAACTTACATTTTTAAATAAAAGAAAACCTCAACAATTAACTTATAAAAAACCCAATAATGTCTAGAGAGCCAGTTGGTCGAATAGGCAGCTCAATACTAGTAAATAAATAAAAATAAAAAAAGTTTTAAAAAGAGGAAAACACCTACTAAATGTGGGTAAGTTAACAGGTATGCATTGTGTTCTTTATGTTACCAAAGTTTATGTCCATTACAACTTTAGTGATGACAGAAAATTCGTAGCTTGTTGAAGAACTTTCAGCCCACAAGCATACAGAACATTGTCACATTAACTGTATGTCATCATTGGTGTAATTTCACATGTCATAAGTGATGTAATATGTGAAGTCATAAGCAGAGCATGATAGAGGCACAAGTTATAGTTAACTCACTAAACTATAACTTTCCATTTTTAAACATTAGTTCTTTTGTGACTTTGCCACTTGACTGTAACATCACTTTAACCTTTGCCAGGGAATAAATATTTAGTTTTCTTTTTTAACGTAAGCCAAGGTCTTAGTTCCATACCAAACTATAACAACATTTTAATCTGTTTTTTCACCTACTTCTGTGTTTTTATTATCATATTCTATATGTAGCATGTATAACTCTTTCTTAAGGTGGGGAACCAAACTGCAGATGGCATACCGTCATATGCTGTAGGCTTTTGGGCAGAAAGCCTGGTCTCTGATCAAATACTGTGCCTAACTCTCTGAAACATTCCACCAGACCCACTCCAAACACATCCTCTGGTTGTGTGCATTGGAGACTACTTGCAGAATTTTACTTGTGGTTACATTTCTGTGTTTTGTTGGTTGTTTTTTGACACAAATTATTGCATTTGTTTGAATTTTTTTTAAAGAATTGTACTTGTACTAATCGTTTCAAACTACTATTTGGATTTTTTTTTAAATCTTTTTAATTTTTTATATAACTTTTTTTATATAACTTTTTTTCAGTTTTTTTTATCCACGAGTGCTTTTTCTTAAGATGAACTTCGTGGCTTTGGAAAAAAATATGTATTGGATTTTCTAAAGGCCACAAATTTTAGTCAGTACCTGCAATATGTAGCGATAGGCTCTATATTTTTATCTTCCACCTCTTGCTGTTGACGCAGCAATTCCTTTGGCACAGCTTTATCCGATTCTGCTGCCTGACTCCTCTCCACCTCAGTACGAGCTATGCTATTGGGATGCACTTCCCATCCCACTAGTACACATGGAATTCTGCCTACCACTAACCTTATAAAGTCCCCGTTAGCTCACAGTGCATGTGCTTCTTGTGCACTGATTTTATTTTGCCCAAGTGGAAGATGGAAAAACCGCCACACCACTGACTATTTCAAGCCTAGGGGAGAGACACTACTCACACTTGAGGCAGATGACCGGACAAAGCATGGCCCTATGAAAGCCATACTTGTTGCTACATTTTGGCTGACCCCTGAGAAATACTATCAAAGATTTAGAGACAGCCACAAACTAGTCTTAGGTGGGTTTCTTGGCTTATTCCAATAGGGAACTGATTGGCTGGGTGAGGGAAAAGCAAAGTAATGATTATACTGGGCTGTAAGACTTGATTTTGAGGGAGGACATGCTCAAACATGTTTTACAGAGCTGTACCAGCACCTAGTGGATAGCAAGCTTCCTGCCCCCAGGAAGCTTGCTGAGGAGGTAGACCTCTGAGTCAACACCAGCGTGTTTAATAAGGTACCTGGGAGTGCAAGATTTAAAAGTATTTCTGTGTGAGCCCAGTAGGACAACTGTTTGGTTATTACCCTTGCAAAATAGAAGTAAAAATTGTTTCAATTCTAAAGAGCAGGAGTGAGTGTTACATTTCAAAGAACTTTGACTGTACAGAACCAGAGCAATGATTTGTTTTGTACTATGATGTCTTATATGTAGTGTGTATTGTCTTCATGATTTGTTCAATGTTGTATACATTTGAAATGTTTTGTGTCCCTGTGTTATGAAATATTGTTCATTTAATGAATTGTATTGAATTCGGATCTAACAAAAATTTCTTTTGATATTTTGTAAATATTTCAAAACAAAAAAGAAAAAAAGACAAATTTGAAAATAAATCATGCAATGATCATAACAAGGTGTGTGGTCATGCAATGATCATAACAAGGTGTGTGGTCATCAAGTCTGAATGGTAGACTGAATGCTTATCAGTACTGGCATTTGTTTGTTTAGAGACTTTTAGAAAGTTGGCATTTTCCTGCCCTTAACTATCTGGTGCCGGCAGACTCGCCTGGGTCACATGACTGGGTGGAGTTGGCAGTTAAACTTTGTGAATTCCTCCCTTACAGTCACACAATAAGGGGATTAGTTGTGCCTGAATGGACCATCAGCTCACAGGATGGGAGGGGGCAGAGCTGGGCACAGCCTCACTTGCAACTTTATAGACTGTGCTCTGCCTTCACACATGTGCCCTGTCACCACTGCATTATTCCTGCAGCCAGTTTGGAGCCAGGACAGGGAAGTCAGAAACTTCAAAGCACTTCAAAGAGAAACCTCTAGAAACTTCTCCTAGGTTCAAAGAAGGCACCAGGTATAAAAATAAGGCCCTCAGCCCCACTATTTAATTCACTTTCTGGACCGGCGGAAAGCCTGCCTGAAGGAGTTGCCTGCTGTATTTTCCACAAAATTGCTTTACTGCATCTTTGTTTTTTTTTATGATCTTTTAATTAACAAATTAACAGGAAAAGAGAAAAAAACATCAGGTGAGTTAACAGTTTCCTCATTAGACAAGTTAAAATATCGCTCATACTGAATCACTAAAACAATATATGATTTATAGGATCACGGGGATTCCTGCACTTCCGCTTCTACTCGTCGCGCCGGGGGCGCACAAATCTCACCAAGGTGACCATTCCAGGCCCCCCAGACCTTTCCCCATTTCTCTGGACAACCCCTGGCCACATATACAGAGTTCTCCCTGAACATACACCAATCCAAGTCCTCCGCCCATTTGGACACCCAGGGCGGTTGGCTGGCCCCCCCACAGCTGAGCAATATAATTTGTTTCGCTACCATACACGCCAGTGTCACCCATTGCTTACGATACAGATTTAAGTCTGTGGGTTACCGCACATTCAGTATGCATCTCCGGGCCTCTGGTCGTATCTCCTCCCCCAAAGCTTTTCTTATCTCATCATTAACCTTTGCCCAATATTCCTGTACTTCCACGCAGTGCCACAGAATATGCATAAAGGTGCCTAGCTCTCTACACCCCCTTCGGCACTCTCCACTCTCCGTTTGCCCCATACGTACCAATCGAGGCCCTATAATATACGACCTGAGCAAGATCTTTAGTTGCACCAGTCTCAGTCTCATCTGGATCGCCACCACCCTCGGGGAGGAAATCGCCTCTATCCAGTCTTCGTCATCTAGCTCATCTAGCTCTATTCCGTCTGCACTCTACTGCGTACTGATAAGTCCCAGCAGGTCCTCCATATTTTTTATAAGCTTTTTGTATATTAAAGAGATAGTTTTCTCGGGGAGTTGCCCATTTAACACACGATCCTCGAGAGGAGAGGCCTCCGGAAGCGTGGTGTCCCTAGGTATGAGGGTGAGGAGGCCATGTCTAACCTGGAGGTATCAATAATACTAGCTATCATGTAGGCTGTATTGTAGTTTGAGAGAATCGAATGGATGTATTTTGTCCCCTCCCCCCACATCCTTGATCTGAGTGATCCCAATGAGATACCATTTGTCAAATCCCTTGGATTTCCACAAGCTCCCAAGTCTCTCGGAGTTCCACAGAGGGGTGGTTAAGGTTAATTTCCCTTCCCAGGCAAGATATCTATTGACAGCATGCCACGCGTGGACTGCGTGTGCCGTTGGGCCAAACAGCGAGAACCGCCTAGGCCTGGCATAAAGAGCCCTGGTGATATCCCCCTGGGCGCCTGCCCACGATCCATGGCATACCCAGGGTCCCCTGGGGCCGTTATAAAACATGGTTCACCGCTCCAAGTTGTGAAGCTCAATAGTACTTTCGTAGGTCTGGCTGTCCAATCCCACCATCATACCATGGGAGAGTGAGCTTAGAAAATGCTATTCGGGGTTGTCCGTCCCAGAGAATCTTCCTCTGAAGGGCTTCTATTTCCTTGAAATAGGATGACGGTACCGGATCCATTGTATTCTGGAGTACATACAAAAATCAGGGAAGCGGCATCATCTTAAACAGCACCGCCCTACCCAGCAAGGATAGCGGAAGAGCCTTCCAGTGCTCCACATCCTTTTTAAACCGATTCAATGGAGGACCCAGATTGTTAGCATAGTGCAGCTTCGGGTCAAGTGTTACATATATACCTAGGTATTTAAACCCAACTGGCTAAATCTGTATAGGGCATGACTGCGGAATTACCGGTGGATCAACGTGAGGATGAAGAGCACCGATTTCGACCAATTTATAACAAATCCGGCATACCTACCAAATATGGCTAGTATATCCAGGAAACCGATCAAAGACGCCCTGGGGTTGGTGAGATAAAGCAGGATATCATCGGCATATAATGAAATGTTATCCTCCTACTCCGGTGTCCACCTCAAGCCACGTATTGTCCGATCCCACCTGACCCATGCCGCCAGAGGTTCCAGTGCAATAGCGAAGAGAAGTGGGGATAAAGGGCAGCCCTGTCTCGTGCCCCTCCCCAAAGGAAAGTCAGCCGACTTACAGTTGTTCACAACTGCCCTGGCAAGGGGATGAGCGTATAGAAAAAGTATCCAACCACTAAACTCCAGTCCAAAACCCAACTTCGCCAGTACCGCGAATAAATAGGAGCACTCGACTCTATCGAACGCCATGGTGGCATCCAGGCACACCAGGACTGCCGGCTCATGTATTTTCGGGGATCCCATGCAACCTCAGCAAGTTGAGAGCCGTATTGCAGCGTGGCATGAAGCCAGACTGATCGGGGTGTATCAAAGTTGTGATTACTTTGACCAATCTGGTAGCGGGTAGCTTCGCCAAGATTTTAGGCTCAGCGTTAAGCAGTGAAATGGGTCTATATGAGGAACAACGTGTCTTAGGCTTGCCTGCCTTATGGATAACTGCAATATTTGTCACCCGCTGGTCATACAGGAGTTGACCTATCTCCCTACTTTCTATGAACCTGGCACGGATGTATGGGGCAAGCTTATGAGCATTCAATTTGTACAATTCTATTGCGGCTTGCGCCTTGAGACCCTACGGGTAAGTAGTGCGCTCTATAAATGGCTCAGGCATGCAAATATCCTTAATCATTTCACTGTTATCTGCCTCTGTAATCCACCAACCGTGGTGTATACCCCTCTGTAATAGTCAGAGAACTCATCCGCCACTGCCTACGGGTCTGTGACCATGCCGGAATCTATTCCTTGCAATTCAGGTACCGGCCTCGATGCCCATTCCTCACGTTCAAGACACGTAATCAATTTACCGGCCTTGTCACCATGTTTATATATTCGACTTTGGATGACATTGTTCTGTGCAATCGCCCTATCCCTGGATAGGGCCTTTATATTCATCCTGTCGTAACTTTAAAAGGTGCAGGTCTTCTGGAGTGGCATATCTAGCCGCCTTTTCCTACAACCTTATCACATTTGACTCTGCCCTGACTATCTCTGCCTGATGCTTCCTTTTCTTCCCCGCCACCAGAGACAGGACCTCCCCCCGCAACACTGTCTTATATGCTTTCCACAAAGACTGCGCCGAGTCAACAGTACCCACATTTTCCTGTAAGTAATGTTCCGACTTCATGACTACCTCTTTTTTGGTGGCGGTGTCTTTTCAGTGCCACGCACTAATTGGGGCTACTCTGCCGACCGCAGGCTGCCCAAGCTCCACACACAACCACATTGGAGAATGATCAGAAATACCCCTTCCAAGGTAACGTGCCTCCTTAACTGTAGCTGCCATGACCGCTGGTACCAACACGTAATCTAATCTGAACATGCTGTGGTGCGTGGAGGACACATGCGTGAAGTGCGTCTGTGTCGGATTACGCACCCGCCAGCTGTCAACAAGCCCCACTGTTTCAAGGAAGTCTGGGAGCCACCTCTGCGATGGTCTGAGTACCCGCGCCGGAAGTCTGTCATTCTCCCCATCAAGTACTGCATTAAAGTCACCCCTAATACCAAAAGGCCCAGGGGCAAGGTGAGAAAAACAGCACCCAGGTCCCGGAAAGTGTCAGATTGGAGGCCAGGCGGTACATATATTGACAAGAAAGTAACCCCCCCCCACTGTCCCGAGACACCGATATATCGGCCCCTTGAAATAAACGTATTTCAAGGCAAGGGTTGAGGTGTGATTCTTCTTTATTGCAAGTTGTAGAAACACCCACAGGGGAAAGCCGCCGCTCTACTCCAGGACTCCGTGCAACTGCCAGACGTTGCCCAGAGCGCTAGAACAGAACGGAGGGGAAGAACATGGAGAACAGAAGCAATCCCTCGTGCTGCGCCCAGCACGAGGGAAGGCATATATTACAACTTCTCCCTCTTCACAACATTTCAGAGCAAGCAAAGACAGGGGAGCAAATGCATGTGAGCTGATACAACAAAAACATTTAGAACTGAAAAATGGAAATATGTTTCAACTTAAAACATAATCATTAAACCTGACAGGTAACCTCCTACATCGTACAGAAGGTGCAGCAACCTGACCTGAAACCTCCCCACCAACCTCTGAGTGAATGGAAGAGGGAGAGGAAGACAACTGCGAACCAGTTGAGAATGCAGAGGCATCTGAAAAAGGAGAGGAAGAGGATGAGTTGGAAGAACATGGAGGATCCAACCAAAAAGACCAATCACAGTGGTTAAATTGTTCCTTGGTCAAGCTTAACAAGGAGCGAGCTTGAGAGTCAGACAAATGAACTAAAGCTCTCTTGTTCCACCATCCTCTGCTGCCAAGTAAGGCAGAAGCCCTGCTGACAGCAGTAACCTGAACAGGGGTAGAAAACTTGGAAAGCCCTTTTGCAACTTTTCTAGGATTTTTGATGAGGACCCAGTCACCAACTTTCAAGATAATAGAGGTGAAACATTTACCTGAATCATGCTTGGACTTCATAAGAGACTGTTTCTGGGAGACTCTTTCAGAGAGGGAAGCATCGGAAGGTTGAAGGGTCTGAACGTTTTTCTCAGATAACCATGTGGGACACAATTTGGTGTGAACACACCTATTCCTTAACAAAGAAAAGGGAGACATGCCAGTTGTGCAATGAGGAGAAATGGTGTATGACCAAAACTTCTCCTCAACAAAATTCCTTACATCATTGTGGGAAGAAATGGCAGTCTGAACAGTATCTTTTAGCAGTCTATTGGCCCGTTCAACTAAGCCGTTTGAAGTGGGCGAATAAAGAGCAACTTTGAAATGAACAACATCATGCTCCATTAAAAATGAGTCAAATTTTTCGGATACGAAATGGGAACCATTATCGGTGACTACAACAGAAGGACAACCTTCAATGATAAACAAATTCCGCAAAAATTTGACGGCATTGGCAGAGGAGGGAGAGTCACAAAACATGTGGTATAACCACTTAGAATGATAATCAATAAGAAGAATGACATATTTCATGTCATGGGGAAGGACATCAAAGGGACCAGAAAAATCCAAACCAACCTTTTCCCAGGGTTTAAGTGGAAAAGGAACAGGATGGAGGGGTGTACTAATGAGTTTCCATTTCTTATCCGAAAGCAAACATTCTTTGCAGGAATCAATGTAAAACTTAACCTGGGACTCAATGGAAGGCCACCAATAATGGGATTTGATGAGTTGAGAAGTTTTTGTTATGCCAAGGTGCCCCTGATGTGCAAATTTAATAATATCAGGTCTGACATCAGAAGGTGGAACAAAAACATCATGTCTCATAATTAAATTGTCAACAAGAGAGAGTTCAGAAGAAATCATGGAGAAGGCTTTTAGCTCATTTGACAATTTTCTGGTCTCAGGCCAGCCCTGAGAAATGTATTGTGCAACCAACTTTAAATTGAGATCATTTTCATAGGCTTTGGACCAAGAATCCTCTGTAATGTAAGGGCACAATTTGGTGGCGTCAAGGGTGGCGACAACACACTCAACATCACCAAAATCTTGAACATCAGAAGTAGTATTGAGTGACATGCGAGATAAACAGTCAGCACGAAAATTTTTCCCACCTAAAATGTGCTTGATATTGAAGTGAAATTCATGTAATTTAGACAAGAGCCTGACAAGTCTTGAGGAGGCTTTACCTAGGCCATCCCCATTGAGAAGTTGGGTAAGGGGCTTGTGATCGGTAAATAAATCAAATTCTCTGCCCCAAATGTAGTTCTTGAACTTTTCAATTGCCCAAACACAAGCCAATGACTCTCGCTCAATGGTGCTGTAGTGGGTTTCAGAATCCTTAAGTTTTCTGGAAGAAAAGGCAACAGTGTGTTCCTTACCAGAAACCCACTGACCCAGGACGGCACCTAAACCAGTCAAACTGGCGTCAACCATGATGAAACATTTGGCAGAATCCTGAAAGGGATGTAAAGCGGGGGCACCAATAATCATGTCCTTGACATGTGCAAATGAGGAGTTGATCTCTTCAGACCAAACAAATTTGGAACCTTTGCGAAGCAAAGAACGAAGGGGATCCACAATTTGGGCATAACCTTTTACGAACCGGGCGTAATACTCCGCTAAACCCAAAAAGGAGCGAAGGGCATCCTTGTCTTTGGGAGGAGAAGCCTGAGAAATAGCCTCAATGAGAGACGACTTGGGTTTTATGCCTTCGGGAGTCAAAGTGTGACCTAAGTATTCCAGAGATTGAGAACCAAATTTGCATTTGTCAGCCCTGACAGTCATGCCAGTTTCGTTGAGCTTGCTCAAAA
Source organism: Lissotriton vulgaris (assembly GCF_964263255.1). Taxonomy (NCBI): domain Eukaryota; kingdom Metazoa; phylum Chordata; class Amphibia; order Caudata; family Salamandridae; genus Lissotriton; species Lissotriton vulgaris. The sequence continues at coordinate 1,317,210,448 of NC_141694.1, read as the reverse complement.
CAGCAGAGAGGTGAGACAAGTGGGAATTCCAATCAGGAGAAAAAAACAAAATGTCATCCTGATAGGCCTGCACCCCAGGAACAGACTCAAAAAGGTGATCCATTATTTTTTGAAAAACACTAGCTGCGCTAGCGAGTCCAAATGGAAGTTTCAAATATTTGAAAACACCAAATGGGGTGACAAAAGTGGTGAGGTCCTGAGAGGATTCGGTGAGGGGTACCTGATGGTATGCGGAGCGTAAGTCAATAAGGGAAAAATATTTGGCACCACCTAAGTTGGCAAGTAGGTCGTGAATTTTGGGAAGGGGGTGGCAATCAACCAAAATGTTTTTGTTTAGGGTGCGAAGGTCGGCACATAGCCTAACCTCACCGTTCTTTTTGCGAACGATAACAATGGGTGAAACCCATTCGGAAGAGTCCGAAGGTGCAATAATACCATCCTTTTTGAGAGAGGTGAGCACAGATTTGAGTTCATCCCTGGCACTGATGGGGACAGGGCGGACTTTATGAACAATGGGTTGGGCAGAGGCTTTCAGCTTAATCTCATGTTTAAAACCTTTAACAGTACCTGGTTGGTTGGAAAAAACATTGGGGAATCTGTCCAAGATTTGTTTGATGTCTGACTCATGATCATAAGTGAGATCATTGGTAAGAAGACAAACAGAAACAAAAGGTGGAACAGGGGTATAGCCTTCAGGGGGATCACCAACTCTAATGGGATCATTCGCACCAGGAACTAGGTAAATACCCATTTTTGCAAGGTCTTGCCAGCCAACTATGTTGGGACCCTTGGTCGCAACATACATTTTCGTAATGATAGATCTTTCAAAGCACTCTAGCCTGTAGTTAAAGTAGCCAAGCATAATAATATCAGACTCATTAAATGCTTTTGGACTAAGGTCAGATTTAAATAAGGAAATGGAATTGTTCCATTTTTCAAGAAAGAACGCTTCATTGAGAATGGTTATTGGAGATCCAGAATCTGCCATGACCGTAACTTGAATGTTACCAAACAGTGCAGAGCAGTATGGACCTTTGACTAGATTGGAGGTATCAATGAAATTGCAATGGATAGATACAACCATGTCTTGAAATTCGTCAATGCAATCATCCAAATCAGGACAGACAATACTATTTACAGAAGGTCTGGACGATCTCTTTACAGATTTGCACATACCTTGAAAATGTCCTAATTTTTTGCATAAAACACACCTTTTTCCTGAAGCAGGACAAGAGGGGTTGTTGCCAATATGAGACTTAGAACCACACCTGTAACAATAAGGGTTGGGGTTGGGTCTCCTTTGAAAAGGTCTAACAGACTTATTAGCGTTAACTAAACTAATAGAAGTAGAATTGTCATGTGAAGAAGTGTGAAGAGAAGAGTGAGCTAGGTCTTTTTGAAGAGCATTAGAAGTAGTGATGGATCTTTCGATGCTCTTGGCAATGTCAATAGTTTCTTGAAGTGTAGGCTTCTTGCAGCTCAAAAGGCGTTGTTGAATCTTTTTGGAGAAACAAGCGAAAACGAATTGATCTCGAATGTAAATGTCGGGATTAGATTCAAATTCGCAAGTAGACGCCAATATTCTTAATTGAGCAATGTACTCCTCGATGGATTCATCCTCTCGCTGTCTTCTCTTAAAGAAGTTATGTCTTTCCAGCATTTCATTAGGTTCTTCACCATAATGTCTTGCGAGGCGAGATAAAGCTTCCTTATACTCGTCCCAATTATCACCGGAATCTCCGGAGGGAGGAGAGGATCTTGGAAGATTTTCAAAAGTATGTTGTGCAGCAACTCCCAAGCAGCCATATAAAATAGCAACTTTCCTTTCAGGTGTGAACTTAACTGCATCAATAGCTACAATATGATTGGCAAAAGCTCTAACCCACTGACGCCAAGGAATAGTGGGTTTTCCAGGGAGTTGAAGAAAAGGTGGGGGTTGAGCGAATTGTTGAGAAGAAGCCATTTAAAAAAATTTTTTTTTTTAAAAAAACACAGTATCACAGTAATAAATGTAAATGAAAATAATGAAATTGATGAAAGTGCCCAAGAAATGATATGCATGAATTGAAGCTAATAATGAGAGTTGAAATGCAGGCAGGGGTGTGCCTGTCACCGAAGGAGGATGTACAATAATAAATAAATTTGTCAAATGTAATGAAAATGTTATAAAAATACCAGTATTTAACTCCTCAGGGTGAGTAACTGCAAAGAAAACGAAGCGGAGGTCGCGCTGTGATGTCAGGTAAAAGGAAACTGACTCCGTGTGAAGATTAGCGCTGAGCGCGTAGTTGTAGACAGCTGTAGCTATCTGTAGCTAGGCAACGAGGCAAAATGGTTGCCGTGCGAGCGTGATGACGTGGAGGTGTGATGAGGAAGGAGCAGAGCGTCGAGAAAGCAAGCGTCCAATGCGCGTAAGGGTTGAGAAAGCGCAGGGGATGATGACGCTGCAGAATGCCGGTTACTCACGGGCTGAAGCTCGAGCTATGGCGAACCGTCCACATCATCGAAGAGGAGCAGCAAAGACCAGGAAAACGAGGTAGAAAGCAAACTACCATCGGATGGAGGAACAGGCAGGTGCGTTGTTCCAGGAGGCTGAAGGAGAGCCTGGTCGGAGGAGAGGGCGGGCAGAGGGATCGGCCCAGTGTCACCTGGTGGGTGTTCTTGTAGGTTCTGGACCCGCTCTTCGCCAAATGAAATAAACGTATTTCAAGGCAAGGGTTGAGGTGTGATTCTTCTTTATTGCAAGTTGTAGAAACACCCACAGGGGAAAGCCGCCGCTCTACTCCAGGGCTCCGTGCAACTGCAGACGTTGCCCAGAGCGCTAGAACAGAACGGAGGGCAAGAACATGGAGAACAGAAGCAATCCCTCGTGCTGCGCCCAGCACGAGGGAAGGCATATATTACACCCCTCTGGTCGTACCACGTAGCCTGTATTGCCAAGGGAAATGAGTTTCTCATCAAAATGCCGACTCCCCTGGACCCTGTGGTAAACCCAGCAGGTGCCACCAATGTATACCCCCCTTTATGAAGGGCCATGCAGTGGTTGCCAATGAGTTGCAATAGTACTAAATCTGTAGAGTGCCTTCTCACAAGCTGATTGGCCCTTCCTCTCTTGATCCTGTCACCCAGGCCATTCACATTCCAGCTCAGCACCTTTATCCCCGATCCCTGGCTAACATACGACATTTAAATAATAATCAATATCGTCCAACTGTAACATTACCACCTGATGTATAAAGGAAAAAAGATATCATAGAAAACCCAAACAATGCAAACCTTACTACGCATCATAGGATCTCAAAACCCAACCACGTCACCCACCCCACGTTCCACTTCCCCTCCCTGAACCCCTGCATATGGCAAACGCCCATCCCCAACTTGCAGTGTGCCTGTCGCCCAATATCCCCTTTGATTAATTAACTAAAAGTAGTAACGAGGAGGTAACCATTGCCCCACCCCGCCCACCCACCTCCAAAGAAACATGTGCCCTGAATTGATTCACAAACAAAACAGGTGATGGACCGAATGTGGATCAATGTCACACATTCACCCCAGTCCGAAGATCTGGGCCCAAATCCATCGTTTTTTTGCACTCCACACCACCCTGGGTTAGACAATGGCGATATGCAAATCAGCTCTGACCCTGTGCCCCATGGGAACAGTCCAGTCCGAACTACAAAAGCCATGTCCTTCCCAGAACGGAATCAAGCATCCGAGGACCGGACCGGTTTCGAGGTAACACCTCTCATCAGCCCAGCTAGCTTGACTCCAGTGGTGTGGAGTGCCTGGGACCCACGTCTGAGCATCCCCAGCGCACTTAGGGCGGAATTTGCAAACAAAACAGGTGATGGACCGAATGTGGATCAATGTCACACATTCACCCCAGTCCGAAGATCTGGGCCCAAATCCATCGTTTTTTTGCACTCCACACCACCCTGGGTTAGACAATGGCGATATGCAAATCAGCTCTGACCCTGTGCCCCATGGGAACAGTCCAGTCCGAACTACAAAAGCCATGTCCTTCCCAGAACGGAATCAAGCATCCGAGGACCGGACCGGTTTCGAGGTAACACCTCTCATCAGCCCAGCTAGCTTGACTCCAGTGGTGTGGAGTGCCTGGACTGTTCCCATGGGGCACAGGGTCAGAGCTGATATGCATAAAGCCATTATCTGACCCAGGGTGGTGTGGAGTGCAAAAAACGATGGATTAAGGCCCAGATCCTTGTACTGGGGTGAATGTAAGACATTGATCTACATTCTGTCCATCAAATTGTTTTTTGTAATTTTCTCCCTGAGTGTACTGGGGTAGCTCAGACGTGGGTCCCAGAGCCTCCACACCACTGGAGTTAAGCTAGCCGGGCTGATGAGGTGTTACCTCGAAACCGGTCCGGTCCTCGGATGCTTGATTCCGGTCTGGGAAAGATATGGCTGTTGTAGTTCGGACTGGACTGTTCCCATGGGGCACAGGGTCAGAGCTGATTTGCATAAAGCCATTATCTGACCCAGGGTGGTGTGGAGTGCAAAAAACGATGGATTTAGGCCCAGATCCTTGTACTGGGGTGAATGTAAGACATTGATCTACATTCTGTCCATCAAATTGTTTTTTGTAATTTTCTCCCTGAGTGTACTGGGGTAGCTCAGACGTGGGTCCCAGAGCCTCCACACCACTGGAGTCAAGCTAGCCGGGCTGATGAGAGGTGTTACCTCGAAACCGGTCCGGTCCTCGGATGCTTGATTCCGGTCTGGGAAAGATATGGCTGTTGTAGTTCGGACTGGACTGTTCCCATGGGGCACAGGGTCAGAGCTGATTTGCATAAAGCCATTATCTGACCCAGGGTGGTGTGGAGTGCAAAAAACGATGGATTTAGGCCCAGATCCTTGTACTGGGGTGAATGTAAGACATTGATCTACATTCTGTCCATCAAATTGTTTTTTGTAATTTTCTCCTTGAGTGTACTGGGGTAGCTCAGACGTGGGTCCCAGAGCCTCCACACCACTGGAGTCAAGCTAGCCGGGCTGATGAGAGGTGTTACCTCGAAACCGGTCCGGTCCTTGGATGCTTGATTCCGGTCTGGGAAAGATATGGCTGTTGTAGTTCGGACTGGACTGTTCCCATGGGGCACAGGGTCAGAGCTGATTTGCATAAAGCCATTATCTGACCCAGGGTGGTGTGGAGTGCAAAAAACGATGGATTTAGGCCCAGATCCTTGTACTGGGGTGAATTTAAGACATTGATCTACATTCTGTCCATCAGATTGTTTTTGTAATTTTCTCCCTGAATTGATTCACAGCCATAATTAGGTCTACCCTGATCAGCAAGAAACGGCTGCAGATTCGCCCCGACTTTAGAGTCCCTCCAACAGTACTAATAGTTCCTCGGCCTCCAGCTTTACTGTTTAAGTCTCTCCTCCTCATCTCGGAGTTTGTGTTCCTCAGCCCCAATAGCGGGCCTACTATCAATCCAGTCCGATGCCACTTCAGGATTGTCGAAGAACCAGGCCTTGCCATCAATTTCCACTCGTAGCCGAGCCGGGTACATCATTGCATATCGCAGTCCTTTATTTCCAAGCTTCTTTTTCACTGGGAGAAAACTTTGCCGTAGTCTCTGTACTGTCTGGTTGAAGTCCGTGTATTCGTATCGCAGAGGGGTCCCCACCTGTGCGGCCTGCTGAATGGCATCTCGGTCCCGAAAATTAAACACTCTGGCGATCATATGCAAGGGGGCGCCCCGGGTCTAGGTCTCCCCACCGGCACTCTATGAGCCCTCTCAATAGTAAAAAAGTTGCTAAGGCCCTTTGGCTTGAGATGATTAAGGACAATATCCTCTACAAACAAATCCGGTGTCTAACCCTTCGACCTCTCGGGCACTCCGAGAATGCGTACATTATTGCGCCTGGCTCTCCCTTCATAATCATCGAGCTTCCGGTCCGTGGCATCCCAAGATGTTTTAAGGGCTCGTACCTCCTTTTGCAGCACCGCCACATCGTCCATTAGACTAGTAGTCTTGATGTCGAGCGACTTTACCTTCTTGCTGGCCTTAGAGAGATATGCACATATCAAATTAACCTCAATCGTGACCGCATCTAGCTTATTTTCCAAGGACTCCAATTACACCCCCCCCCCCCCCCCAATGAAGACTAGACTCCGTTTATTGCTGCCATGACATCTGCTAGTGTTGGCTTAGTGAGGGCACCTTGTGTCTTCCTGGGCTCCACCAGGGTCCCCTTGGACATTGCGTAGCGATCTAGCTTGTTAGATTGCACGTGCTTCGCCCCCTTTGAGGATCTGGGCATAGTCTTATCCGAATCGAGCTTCGTTGCCATCACCGTGGTCACCGCTCCCCAGTGGTATGTTGCCGGCTTTATCTGAGAACCTTAGGTCCGGAATCGTTGATGGTCCGCTTTAGCTGGACATACACAGAAGTCCCTAGCCTCAGCGGGTGCCCTGTTAGTGAGCCCTTCCCCCATAGATACGTTTACGTGCCAGGCCACTCTCCGGGTGTCTCACCAGGAATCCGTTGTCCCAGCGGCTGCACCTCCTTCCGTTTTTATCAGCTGTGCTCTATGCAGTAGGAGACGTGAACTATGACCTCTGCCGGACCGCACTCACAGGATAGATCACAAGACCGTCCCAGATGTTGTACCTCAATTACAGAATTATAGCAGTGTGTCCGGACCACATGTAGCACGTCAGCTTTCTCAGCCCGCCACCTCAGACTGCAAATAATTCAGATCATTTCACTTCCCAACCAGTTGTGTATTTCACCAGTACTGCCCTCTGGCACAGTCACTCACAAGCACCGCACTCAGCATTTCCTCCTTGCCAGGCGCTTCGCGACCGCCTCCTGCAGCTTCGCCTCTTTCAATACTCCTGGCGAGACCCCGGTCACCGATTAGTGCAATATGAAGCTCCACGCCCAGCCACTCCCCTCAGTGTTTGGCCTTTCAGTCTCGTGGGTCTCGCGCCTTTTATTCTGGCCCCCAGGGACCCGGCACCAGTTTGCCTCCAGCCGAGTTCGCGGTGCGGCAGATCACCGCGACCTGTCACCCGCTCGGACCTTGGTTTGGTAATGTGTCCGTCTCTTTGTCTCCCGCCACTTTTTAAAACAGCCGGGCAGGTCCGCGGCAGGAATCAGAGCCATCACCGGGTCGGGCGAAGTCAGCACCGCTTGCGGGGCTGGACCGGTAACTTCCGGTTTCCGGCCCAATTGTTGTTGAACTGCAGCCGGGGTCTGGAGTCACTTTAGCCCCCGGCTTGGAGGGCGGTGGGCCTCAAACTTGGAGGCAGCGAATCTCCGGGTCCCGACACCGGAGCCAGCCATGGAACACCGCGTTGGGCGGTGCTTCACTTCAGACGTATAGTGACTGGCTCAGGGCACAGGATATTTGGCAGGATAGTGCCGGAGGTGAAAGGGGTCTCTGGAGCCGAGCGCTCACGCGGCCATCTTGGTCTCACGCGTGGCTCCCCCGCTTTACTGCATCTTTAATCACTTTTTGCTACCTGGACCCCACCTTGAACCCTCGGAGGCCTGCACTGCTGCTCTAGTCCTCCTGCTTCAACTGAAACCATGACTAGCAGTGTGACTTCAAGGGCGAGTTTGCTGGCCTCCAGTTTTCAGCACAGAGACATAACTGTCTCCCACCATTTTATTCCCACACCTTTTCTCAGCGTGAGTGAGTCCTAACACCCCTACCCCCCCCACCTGGTCGTGCCCCTCTAGTCCTGGACCCTTGGTGGTGGTGCTTATGGTGTGCAGATAGCCAGTACCCAAAACTTTGGACTTAGAATTTTTTTGGCTAAAAACTGCTCTGAGAACCTAGAGAAGACCAGGACCAAGCTACTTTTCTATCTGCCCAAGGTACATCGCCGGTCGGTCTGACTTCGAAGCAGCTCTCGCAACGCTCTCTCTGCAGCAGCAAATCCTATTCAGCGTTCCGTCCTCCAAGGAGTATTTGGCCTCCTGAAACTCTCGGCAACATCCTCCTGCCTCATTCCGCTGGCAATTTTCGAACTACAAAAAGTGACTAAGTCCATATGTAGAAATCTTCACCCTGAATTCATCCAGGCGTTCCCTGAGCTCCCTCCTCTAACACTGCACCTGTAGCCTTGCCCCGCTGAACTTTGTTCCTCAAACTTTCTTCTAAGTCCGAAGGTAATCACTGACTGGGCCCAATTCACTTCTTGTATTCGACAAGCACCTGAATGTGGTCGGCCATATTTTTCGACTTTGACAGGGTCTTGCGCGACTAGAAGTCTGTGTTTGGTGCTTTGATCTTTTAGGCACAGGTTTTTTAGTAAAAACTACAAAAAAAAAAATAGCTTTGGTTACACTGATTAGATTTTTGTTGCTTTGGTGTCAAATAATTTATTAAAAATTACTATTTTTTTCTAAATTGGTATGGGAGGTTTCTTGTGTTGTGTTTTCACTTTATTACTATTTGAGTGGTGCATAAAGACTTTATACATAGCCTTTAAGTTAAGCCCGACTCCTTTTGTGTCAAGCTACCAGAGGATTGGGCACAGGTTGATTTAGTGAATTTGAAGTTCATCCTGACAGGGACCGTGGCTGTTGCTTGAATAAGGTCACCCCTCCCTTCAATCAACAAATCAATTTCTCACAGATAGTGATGGTTTTCAAATCAAGATGCCTTTCTAAAAAAATATAAAAATCACGAATAGTGTTGGGGAAAATTAAATGAGCCTTTTTTTCTAAATGTTATTGGCTTATTTTGAGTAATGTTCTCAGAATGGTTAATCCTATGCCTGCTTTCATTTTTATTTTATTTTTTGGGCGTCCCCTTGGTCCCTGCTATACTCTTGTGGTACTCATACTTCAAATTATAGAGTGCTGCTGGGTCATGCGGTATGGACCCAGAATCTTTTTTTATAAGTTGTACTTACTATGAAGGGGTAACATTTTTGTGTTTCAGCCTAGAGATTTCCTCACCAGCACGAATAACTAAGAAATGTTGCGGTTTTCATTGACATTTATATGTTTAAGAGTCGCAGTACCACAGTACTTAAAAGTGGTACAGCAGCACCTGTGACTCACAGTAAAAGCAGATCTGATTGGTTGAAATCAATGTATTAATGCATTTTGCAGAAGTTTCCACCCCATTCACAGTTTGGTGTGACAACATTCAGTTTTCCCTTTATTAGGGGGTATTTATCACAAACAAAATAAAACATGGCATCTAGAGGAGAAACAACACCTCAGCAAGAGCCTCAGGATCAGGAGGAGCAGCTGAGAACTAGGCCAGAATCCAATGTCTAAAAATTATTTATAATTTAAGCTGAAGAAATTCTGATAAATGGGTCACATGCAATTTTTCCCAAAAACTTTAGGAGGGGGACTGGCAACACGTACTCTTTTGGCATGTCAAGAATGATGAAGCACCTCAAAATATGGTACAGTCACCAATTGAATGCAGCCTAAAAGGAAACAGGAAGACGAGGCTTCATCTTCCACTGCAGGTCCCTCAGTACAACCCGGTGACTCCGTACCACTGCAGGTTTTGGCAACACACAGGGATAGCAGCCTTTTGAACGCTCATATTGGGTTGTCCTGCAACACGTGTTATACATTTATTTCTATTACAAAGCACATTTCTGGAGTTCAGGATAAGCAGTTGATGAAGTAATTTTGTTTTGGTAAAATCAAAATTCAGATGCCCTTTTTTTTCTTTAGGTAAAACCCCCCAAAAAATTAAAAACTTTTTTTAAATTCCCCCAAAAACAATTGTTAGAACCACCTTTCTCGGTTAAAAAAAAAAGTTGGTTAAAAAAGAGTTGTCTGTCATGTCTAAATGTTAAAGTATGTTCAGCCGTACACAGAGGGAGTTGGCTGCACATCATTTCAATTTGATTAATGGATTCTCTGCCAAAAAGCATATGTTTTTGGGGCGATTTTATCTTGTCATAAAAGCAAAGTGCCATTTATTAATAGCCCCATAAAAGGGGGTGGTAATGGACGGAGCATCTGAACCAATCAAACACTCACACCCAGTCAAAAGATCTGGGTTTAATCGATCACCGTTCTTTAGCCCACTCTGCCACCCAAGTTCAGACATGGCTATATGCAAATCAGTCTGACCCTGTGCCTCATGGGAACAGTCCAGCCCGAACTGCCAAGCCATGCCTTTCTCGGTTAAAAAAAAAAAGTTGGTTAAAAAAAAAGTTGTCTGTCATGTCTAAATGTTAAAGTATGTTCAGCCGTACACAGAGGGAGTTGGCTAAACATCATTTCAATTTGATTAATGGATTCTCTGCCAAAAAGCATATGTTTTTGGGGAGATTTTAGCTTGTCATAAAAGCAAAGTGCCATTTATTAATAGCCCTGTTTAACTCAGACACTCTGTTCATCACCACCCCCTTTTCTAAATCGTTTTTGGCCACTATAGGTGTGGCAGGGTATACTCAGACATGAGTCCCTTTCTCACTGCTCCATCAGGATCCAAGCAAGCCGGGCCGAAGAAGGCTGAAATGCCAGAAACCGGTCCCCGGTAGCTTGTCTCCTTTCTGGTGAAGAATTGGCTTGGTAGTTTAGTCTGCCCTGTTCCCATGATGCACTGGGCCAGGGACAGACTGATTTGCATATAGCCAGGTTCTGAGCTGGGATGGGGCAGTGAGATAAATAACGGTGATGGATCAAGCCCTGATCTTTGGACTGGGTAAGAGTGGTCTGTTTAACTCAGACACTCTGTTCATCACCACCCCCTTTTCTAAATCGTTTTTGGCCACTATAGGTGTGGCAGGGTATACTCAGACATGAGTCACTTTCTCACTGCTCCATCAGGATTCAAGCAAGCCGGGCCGAAGAAGGCTGAAATGCCAGAAACCGGTCCCCGGTAGCTTGTCTCCTTTCTGGTGAAGAATTGGCTTGGTAGTTTAGTCTGCCCTGTTCCCATGATGCACTGGGCCAGGGACAGACTGATTTGCATATAGCCAGGTTCTGAGCTGGGATGGGGCAGTGAGATAAATAACGGTGATGGATCAAGCCCTGATCTTTGGACTGGGTAAGAGTGGTCTGTTTAACTCAGACACTCTGTTCATCACCACCCCCTTTTCTAAATCGTTTTTGGCCACTATAGGTGTGGCAGGGTATACTCAGACATGAGTCCCTTTCTCACTGCTCCATCAGGATTCAAGCAAGCCGGGCCGAAGAAGGCTGAAATGCCAGAAACCGGTCCCCGGTAGCTTGTCTCCTTTCTGGTGAAGAATTGGCTTGGTAGTTTAGTCTGCCCTGTTCCCATGATGCACTGGGCCAGGGACAGACTGATTTGCATATAGCCAGGTTCTGAGCTGGGATGGGGCAGTGAGATAAATAACGGTGATGGATCAAGCCCTGATCTTTGGACTGGGTAAGAGTGGTCTGTTTAACTCAGACCCTCTGTTCATCACCACCCCCTTTTCTAAATCGTTTTTGGCCACTATAGGTGTGGCAGGGTATACTCAGACATGAGTCCCTTTCTCACTGCTCCATCAGGATTCAAGCAAGCCGGGCCGAAGAAGGCTGAAATGCCAGAAACCGGTCCCCGGTAGCTTGTCTCCTTTCTGGTGAAGAATTGGCTTGGTAGTTTAGTCTGCCCTGTTCCCATGATGCACTGGGCCAGGGACAGACTGATTTGCATATAGCCAGGTTCTGAGCTGGGATGGGGCAGTGAGATAAATAACGGTGATGGATCAAGCCCTGATCTTTGGACTGGGTAAGAGTGGTCTGTTTAACTCAGACACTCTGTTCATCACCACCCCCCCCCCCCCTCCTTTTCTAAATCATTTATTAATAGCCTTGGCATGCTCATCTCGATTTCTTTACTTTCATAGATCAAAGGTTGTTGGATTTACAACTTTTTCAATGCATAAAGTAAAGATGTGCGCATATACAGGTTTCTTAAGGATGCAATAAAAATACTATTTCTTTGTTAAAATGATCTATTATGCGCCATTTTGCTGCAAATGCATTTTAGGTTCACCACTTATAACACAAACATAATCTTCTGACCCCTTTTCATGGCACACTTCGTTGATGGCACAGCTTGACTCTGCTAATGTGTATGTTCAAGCAAAGGGGCCCTATGCCCACATGTCCTATTGATGTAGCCCAAGATGTTGGTTCATGATCTTATCTTATTTCAAGGACAGCTGGTGGCAACACAATATATCACCTAAATGTGATCAAACACTTCGCCTTAAAAAAAAAACAGATCATTGTTTTTGACAATGCTTGTTAAAACAATGGTTGCAGAAACTGATCAGATGGAAAGAAAGGGTAGTTCTCTTCAGAGTAGTGTTTAGAGAATCCTAAATCAACCCTGTGGAGTGCAAGACTTTGGGATTTTTCACAAAACTCTGAATAGATAATTTTATGTTTATGGAGTTATAGCAGCCTGGCTAGGTGACTAATGCAACATTCCCAATGTAAGGCAGTTAGTCAGATTTTGGATTAGTTAGAGTATGGCAGACGTACTTAGGAAGGCCCAAGTGTTTCCATAATCAAAACGAGGGGAAACTGTTGTAAAATAACTGTTTTGCGTTGATTCAAAGATAGCACTGGGAAATTCTCTAAAGGGTTTTCAGTTAAAAGAATCCAAGGGTTAGAAGTTTACAACTTAGTGGTTTTTAAAGACAGGACATTTGGGGAGACACAATTAAAGTTTGGTACTGATGAATAAGACACCTGTGTGGCACATTTAACAGCAATAAACCAAGCATCAGAACATAGGTCAGATGGCTAGTTATGGATATGTAGCTTAGTCTTACTGCTGTTGAGCTTCAACAAATTCAATTTCATCAACCAGGAATCTGCTATAAAGCAGTTTTGGAAGTGTGCATGCAACTCTGAGTACTGGGCTTTCAGCATATAAATTGGAGATCATCCACACAGGTATAAACTACAAAGTCAAAAGAATGTCTCAAATACATACGTGAAGCAAGGAATACTTTAATTAAAGTGTGGCTCAGGAAGATCACTGCGGCACTCCTCATACAAGTGTCTTAATAGCGGAACAGGTGGGAAGACCCACAGTAAACGGCAGTCTTGAAGAAAGTAAGAGAGACACTAAAGGCTTCCAACACACTGTTGTTGAGACAAACCAACAAGATGTCATAACATGCTGTGTTGAATGCAATTTAGAAGTCCATAAGAACAAGAGCTGCTCCACCACACCCTAGGTTATGGAAAGCCTCCTTAACACCTTGGCTGCTAGGTGTTTTCCCCTCCTGTGCTGACTTTTCGTTAGGCACATTGTTCATGACGAGCTCAGCTCGTCATCAGCACAGCTCAACCGTGCATCATGACGAGCTGAGCTCGTCATCAGCATCGAAAGGGTTAAGCAGGAACAGTCAATATCATGGTCCATTTGACCCCTTTTTGCCATTCACGCGTCCTTCTAATTTGGTGTGAAATTCCAAGTACAGATTTGGGCGTATGTGTACAAACTCTTAATCTAATCCATGACAAGTATTTCAGCTGATACATCTGTTGTTAAGTCTCAAACTGTCTGAAGGAATTCATCCAATTTCAGAACCTTTAGAGCCCCATAATTAGATGTACCCACATTCCTTTTACTACACATTTCCCATCGTCTAGTGAGCACCTTTTCACTTCTCTGTGTTCTTTTACCCAGGATCATTCATGCAATATATTCAGTTTCCACAGCACTCAAACTTTTGATATCTAAATTCTGTCACTCTTTGAATCCCTTTTACTGCTTATGTTATCTCTGTTTTTCTGTATTTCAGGAAGAACTCTCTGCTCCTTTGGGTTCATTCTTCTCATGTCACTTTACTCAATCCACTCCCAAGCATACTCCTTAACTTCCCTTCATCAGTCTAACTATAGCTTGAAACAGCAGCACATATGGCATCTATAGTACTCATCTTCCTTTTTTAAAAGCATCGTAGGAGGGCCTAACTTTCTGTAACTGGGTGTAGTGCTGGGGTGCAGGATTAGGTTGTCCTACTACAAGGATTGGACTTTCTTGGTTTCTTGCAATAGTGTGATCCATGTCCCTCGAATTGAAAATGTGCAAAGTGATTATCCTTGGCAGTACTCCTGGTCCTGTGATAAAATTCTGTGGGCTCCGCATTTTCCCTTTTTACCTTTTGGCAAAGTTAACATCCTAACATTGTTGATCTAAGAACATGCTTCAAGACATTTCCTATGCAATGTCTAGGTTTTTCTAACATCATCAATGTGCTTTCTATTAATTATATTGTGCACAACCCTTTCCAATCATGCAAGTTTGCAGGTCACTTTTAACAATACCCCCTGCTTCTTGCCGCTCAAGTGGATTTTTCTGTCAGACAAATGATCTTCAATGGTGTTTAGCAGGTTTTCATTTGTCTTTCATAGCAAGTGCTATTTGTTGCTGCCTCTGAGGGGCATACAGTCAATTTTTTCTGAAGGTTGATACCTTTCTCCACAATTTCACCTCCCACAGTATCAAAATCAGCCTTGATTGTACCCAGATAGGCACACTAGCAAGTGAATTCCTGGTGCTTCAGCATTCCTCTCTTTGTTGCCTGTGCATGCTCACTTCCGATACAACTGCTGTTGTGCTGGCAAATGTTGGATGGAAACCCTTTAGACCTTTGCTTTGCAGCTGTGGGCTTCTTCCAGCACTCTCACTCAGTTCTTCACTTTGCTACCTGGAGGAGGTGGTTAGTCCTGCTCTGCAGCAGGTCATGCACGATGATTACCTTCAATTTTAATAATACCAACACACTTCCTAGATACTGCTTAACAATCTGCGACAATTTTCAGTGGTCTACAGAAATGATGGATCTGACTCATATCCACACAACTACTGGCCACATCCCCATTAAATTTCATACGTCTGTTTTTTTAGAAGGCTGACGCTCATCTTTGGCACACATTAAAGAGGAAGCATCTATTGCAATTTCTGTCTTTGCAATTGTTAGCTTAAGTTGCGTTCGCATATTTTGCCTCTGCCATTTCTTATTGTTTACACTTTCGATTGTCTTTTTTGTATTGTTGGTTGTGTAACTGTACAAGCACCTGTTTGTTTATTTTGTTAATGTAATTTTTCTACTGCTTTAGTGAATAAGTCTTTTTTGTAATATTAGGTGTTTGTTTATGGGTATCTTTTTCTTGCACTGCTCTTCTATTTTTATGTTTTTGTGTAAAAAGTTTTTTGCTTGAACAACTATTATTATACGCCTAATAATATGAGCAAGAATAATTTACAACTAATGAGATCAAACTTACATTTGCTCCAGAGGCGGCTGGCACAGAACAGGGGTGGCGAGGTGGGGGAGAGTGAAAACATTAAAAAATGTCTACCGCCTCTACATCTCCACTTCTCTTTTCCAGTCCGGTTCGGGAGAAGCTGTAGGAAGCACCCAGGCACTCAGGCTCCCCTGAGCCAATCACAACACTGCAATGCAGCGTTGTGATTGGTCCGAGCTCCTTGGATCAGCGCTCCGATCAGCACAGGGAGCCTGTGCATATTCCTCTCCAGGCTGTTCATAACAGCCTGATGGGGAATATGCAAAGTGTGCATGACTGCTTGGCCGGGCCAAAACGGTCAGACAAGCAGTCATGTGAACTTAGTGTGCACAGTCCACAACTCCTCCCTGTGCCACCAGCCCGCCCTGCTCTAACCCAGCCCTGCAGCAACCAAAAATAAAATGATAACGTTCAGCTATTATAATTTTTTTTTGTGCTCTTTCACTGCTCTACGAGTAATGGGTCGACATTCCTCCGCCTTAGCGGAGGAGCCACTACTGATTTGCTGGTCTGCCAGCCAAGCTCCTAATATGTACTTAAATGTAAGTAATATATCTAGTAAGTCTCAACTGCTTTGTGGCATTGTGTTTTTAGACCACACAAGTGCTTGCATGCCTAAATTAAGATTCTGTACAATATAATGTTATATCAAACAGGAGTAACAGAGCAAGAGGTGACAGTAAAAGAAAAACAAGAGGTGAGACAGATACACACTAACCGAGAAAGAAACACAAAGGAGATACAAAAACTAAGAAAGCTAAAGCGAAAAGACAGTGACACAGACACAAATAAAAAGACAAAGCACATCAGGTGAGACAGAAGTAGATGAAAGACATTAGGAGTGACAAAGTTTAAGACAAAAAAATACAAACAGCAAAAGAAGGAAGAGAGAGTAAAGACACTGGGTGTAAGGAGAGAAGGTCCAGATAACCGGACATTAAGGCTGGACAATAGTAGAAAAAGCAAAAGCAGTAAAAGTGTGGAGGAGCAAAAGGAGAGGATATCAACAGAGGACAGATGAATAGAGAATACAAGTTCAAAGAGACAAACAGAAGAGGCAATAATAGGCCCATAATAAAAGAAGAGGGAAGATGGGCAGCATCAGAAGAGTGGGAACCCCACACAGATATTGTGAGAGGGGCTTAAACAGAAGAAGGGGCACCTAAGACAGAAAGAAGAGGATATACATTGAGTGAAAGCAGCCTCGGAATTTTGTGCTACGAGTCATCTACCCTACCTGACAAACCTTTCGGAAATCCAATAACTTGTAGTGTTATCTAACTATTTCCTTTCAATGTCAAGGTTCATTTAGGCGTCTGCGTCAAGTACCTCCGAATCTAATCTGGGCACATGAAGTTCAGGAGAGTACTAAAGACTAACCTCCTATGCTCATTGCATAGATCCCAGACTAGTGAATTGCTTGTAAAATTCCCTTGCACTTCTTCACTTCCTTATGACTTTCAGTGGTCTAAAGTGATCTTCCACCTGTGCACACACATTTCACTAGTGCCCTGTCACATCATGTTTCAATGCTAACCATTTCATTTGCTTCACCTGTGTTACACTGATGCACATATAATCAGTCTTCATCGATATTGTCCTTGTGTCACAATAGCTTTAGGATTGTCTCCCCTTCCCGATACCGTGCTTTTTTTCTACATCACGCCACTGTTGGGAACTATGCTCTGGGTCCCATGAAATGTGTCCTCTAAGTAGGCTATTCAAATACAAATCCATATTCGCTGTTTTCAGTAAGAAACTTTGTGAAGTGTGATTTTTATGAAGCACACTGTCCCGAGTAATGGTCTTCTGTCCCAGGTGATTGTCCTGCAAAAAGATATGACATTCATCTAGGATACTGAAGAGAGCTGCATTGCTCCTTTGGAGTGCAAACAGAACAATAGATGGACAGAATGCAGAACAATGTCATACGTTCACCCAGTACAGAGATCTGGGCCTAAATCCATGGTTTTTTTCCTCACCATGCCATTCCAGTTTGGACCCAGCCATATGCAAGTCAGTCTTGACCCTGCGCCCAATGGGAACAGTCCAACCCAAACTGACAGGCCAGGTCCTCCCTGGAGTAGAAACAAGCATCCTAGAACCAATTTCGGCTTTCAGCCCTCATCAGCGAGGATAGCTTGACTCCAGTGGCATGGAGAGCACGGGACCCACGTCTGGGCATACCCGTCCCACTCGGGTGGCAGATGCAAAAAGAACACTTGATGTACAGAATGCAGAACAATGGAATGGAATGGAATGGAATACGTTTTTATATAGCGCGATATTTACCCGCAGGCGTCCCAGCGCTCAAGCCGAAGTACAGGAGGGTCAGGCAGGTCGCGGTTATCTGTTAAAGAGGAAGGTTTTTAATTTTTTCCGGAAGGGCAAGATGTTAGGTTCCGACCGGATGGAAAGAGGAAGTTAGTTCCAAAGCCTTGCTGCATTTGTTGAGAACATTCTTCCTCCACTTCTTTCTCTTTTAAACCTGGGAGTGGTGACTTGAAAGGCGAGAGTCGACCTTAGCTGTCTGTTGGGGTGATAGGGGGTAATCAGAGTATGATTGAGGATTGCTCCCTTTCTCCAGTAAGCACGGTGGGCGATACACATGCTTTTGAAGCTGACTCTGTCTTTTACAGGTAGCCAGTGCAGGGCTCAGAGTTCGGTTTTCACTGATTGCCGACGGGGGATGCGCAGAAGAGTTCGAGCAGCGCAGTTTTGAATAACCTGCAGTTTTTTCAGGGTGGATTCGGGGGCTCCTAAATATAGGGCGTTTCCGAAGTCCAGCCGGGAGAGGATTAGACCCTGGACCATCATTTGTCTGGCCTTGAAAGGAAGGAGTGGTAGGATCTTTCATATGAGTCTAATTATGCTCATGCAGGTAGCTGCTAATTTGATTGCCTGGTGGCCGAAGGTTAGTGCGTTATCCAGCCAAATGCCCAGGCTCTTGATGAAATCTCTGGCTACGGGAGCAGGGCCTAGTGCTGGCGGCCACAGTGAGTCAATAGATTTTTGTGGGGAGCTGCCCAGCACCATTAGCTCAGTTTTATCGCCATTGAGCTTTAGGTAAGACTGGCTCATCCAGAAACAGACTGCTTCCATGCAGCCTCTGAGATCACTGGAGTAGGAGGAGGGATGGGTAAGGGTAACTATCAATTGCGTGTCGTCGGCGTAAGACACGACTTGAACGCCAAAAGGGCGAATTATTTCTGCAAGGGGGAGCATGTAAATATTAAACAGTGTGGGGCTCAGGGACGAGCCCTGAGGAACCCCACAACTGAGCGGTTTACTGGGCGATGTGATCCTGCCCTCGCAGACTCGGAAGGAGCGGTCAGAAAGAAAGGAGTGTAGCCAGGCTGCTGCAGTGGAGGTTATTCCTAGTTCTGACATTCTGTCACATAAGATGTCATGATTCACAGTGTCGAAGGCGGCACTGAGGTCCAGTAAAATAATGGCCGCAGTGCCACCCTCATCCACAATCCTTCTAGCTCCCTCTGTTACTGCTAGTAATGCAGTTTCAGTTCCATGCATAGGACGGAACCCAGTCTGTGAGATATCCAGGGAGTTGTTTGCTTCCAGGAATTCAGTGATGCATTTATTTACATGTTTTTCTGCAATTTTTGTGATCCATGGTAGCAGGGAGATCGGACGGTAGTTTCCTGGATTCATCTGATCTAAGTTAGGTTTTTTCACGAGGGCTTTGACTGTGGCCTGTTTCCACTTCGGGGGGACAAGTCCTGTTGAGAGAGAGTTGTTAATCAGATTCTGGATAGTAGGGAGGATGGTGGGCGTGATTGTTTTTAGGAAGCGAGCTGGGGCTGGGTCACTAGGGGATCCAGACTTTACCTGCAGCATTATAGTTTCTAAGCTGGTATGCTCCAGAGGTGTAAAGATGTAATACATTAGCTCCTTTGGAGTGACATGAGGCTTATCCCCTTTTATCTGATGTGTATGCTTACATGTGCGTAAAATGCATCTTTGCTTCAACTTGTTTTTGCTTTTCTTTGAAGCAGAGGTCGTTCTATGGCTGTCAACCGCAGGAGGTTGCAGAACCTCTCGTTTAATTATTTTTGGTATTCTGGCACCATTAATGTCCAAATACACATTTTGTTCTCCATGAAAAAATATTACTTTTGTCTTAGACAATGCTTATGTACTTTATGTATACAGTTTTGTTTAGCATATGCCATACTCTGTAGTGTCAGAGTGCTTTATGTGAAGTATGTACAATACAATAGTTGCAGGAAAATATGTAATTCTAAATATTTGTTTTAAACATCACAGTAGGACAGGAGCCAAAGTACGACAGGAACTACGTATGTGTTCATAGAAGGAAAACAATAAATAACTTGTTAGAGGTTTGTGATTTTGCTCTCAGAATTGTATCAGGGCAGGAGTTTATCATCCTGGCTGCCAAGTGTTGGAACGAGCTCCCGCTCGAACTCCGCATGGAACCCTCTGAAACCAGGTTTCGGGGAAAACTTAAAACTTTTCTTTTCCCACGCACTTAATACCTATCCCTTCTCCTGCCCATGTTTTGCTTACCCGTGTTCCTTCCTTTGAGCTTCTTTGCAGTATTCAGCGCGGGGGCACACTGTTTTTTGAGTAACCAGGCGCTTTATAAATGGTTTTATTATTATTATTATTAACCGACATAACGCTGGAGCATTAGTTGTTTCAGCTCCCAATCTAAGGCCTATTTACGGGAGGAGCCTGCACCATATGTTCTGGGCTTTATCCAAAAATACGCAGGAGAAGGAAACCTTGGAAGATCTTTCGAGGCGCACGGATTCAGCAACTAGCAGCTTTTCAGTGAGGTATCTTGGTGTGCCAGTGTATAAAGTCTTGAAAGTTGTGCAGGCTATTCTGAAAGTGCTTCTAGCTTCTATTGGAAGCCAATTCAGGGAATTCACGGCTGATGTGTTCAAAGCATTTTACTCCTGTGATGCACCTTGCTGCAATCATGTAGAGCGGCCTTCAGCGCAGCGAGATGTAGTTTATGGATGTAGTCCCCGCTTAATAACACTAATAACTGCACCAGGGTTTTGAAATCCGCTTCGGGTAAGAAAGAACTCATCCCATGTAAACGTTTCCTCTAATGCTGCAGATGTGGTTGTCGGACTTAAAACTTAGGTCTGTGCACATGTAATGGCCACTTCAATGCAAACAGTACTGTCTGTAAATGACAATGCGCTGGCAAAAGATGCTTCAGACACATTCAAAAACTGCCGTCTCATTTCCTTTCAATGTAGGTGGGTCCCAAAAGTTTGCTGTTCTGAAAACCGGGCTGTGGTTCTAAAAAGTTTGGGAAACAGTGACAAAGACAGTAAGTCGTCTTGTGTTCACTACGGGGTAAGCTTTTGGGGACCACACAGCCAGGCCTGGGTCTCGTGGTCGATTCTGGGCCTAGGCCTCCGTGTGGACACAGGATTTCGTGTGTGCGGTAACCAAATAAAAAAAGTCGGTTATACCTTTCGCATGCAGTCCGGTAACTCACTGCAAGGATGAATATTAGTTTACCATGCAGGGGACAGGGTACAGGGGTAACCACTGTGGTTGCTGTTATTGTCCTTACATAGCTGGTAATTGTGGTGGTTGTTGTTCCTGCTGTGGGGGCAGCACGGAGGGATCAGAGGAATTTTTTCTATCTCCAAACATAACCCTCGCTATGAAATATAAGATCATGTACTCACTTAAACTGCAACATTTGTTTTAGACCTAATACACACAAAGGTCATCAGATAAACACATGGTCCAACATAATATAGATCAGACAGAAATATCATTAATTCCAAATGTCTGCGGCTCCGCAGGTTGTTTCACATAACGGTTCTTCAGGTTTTAACCAGCCAAGTGCAACAGTCGGTTTTGCATTCAGTCACTTGCTCTCACCTTCTCCAGTTGGGCATGATTTTACAGATAATCGACCATGTGACAAGTCCCTTGTCAGAACAGTCAATAAAACAACAACATCTACAGCATGCTTCCCCCTAGGGCAATGGGTTAATTTCTGCTAGATTTTCCATCCTCTCGGACAGATTACCTCAACCAACCCAGGGGAAGTTGAATATCTTCACTGTAATTAGTTATTTACCGTGGCCCTTTCCTTAATGCAGCTTCCGGTTTAATCTCATGCTGGGAAATAAATGGTTATCTGTCTGGCAAGAACAATGCAGGACGTCAATGGAGGATGTTGTTTGTCACAATGCATTTGAGTTTTGCTACTTTTTATGTGCTTTCATACTTTTCAAACAGTTAACTCAAATTTGTTTAAAAATCCATAAATCTGACTAGTTCATGTAAAAAATTAGTCATACTTAAAAAACGCAATAAGTATCACCTTGCAATTAGTAGGACCAAGCCAAAGGAAAACACCTCTCAAATGAGTCAGACAGCTGGGAGGTTCAACAGACTGTTCGATCCTTTGAATGGGCTTCATGTGGTACGGTTTGCTTCATTAATATCTGCAAAGCAGCGCTTTGGGTAGTTTCTGATACTTTTCAGCACCTGTTATACATTTCATTTAGTAGACCCTGAATATGTGCTTGTCACCTGAAAGGCTGTTATAAACAATGTAATCTTCATTTATTATATCTTAAGAGAAAACATCCTCACTCACCTCACTAAATCCATTTTCTTTCATCTACAACTACATTGTGAGGTCAAGTCTGGTACCATTCTTGCACATCCAGCCAGTGGAAAACAGTAATGTTGGGCTTGGGGTATAGAAATGGCTGCATGGAAGAAAATCTCGACTACAGCTGCTTCTCCTCTTTCATTCAACGAACAGCTCATCACAAAGTTACAAAGTTGTTTAGCTCCTCAATAAAACATATAAATGCCGCATTACCTTTCTCGGCTAAATTTCAGGGAATGAAGTATGGCAGGTCTTTTCTGACGTAAATTCCACAGGTGTAAAGTGTCATCAGCCAAGGCACTCACAAGAGCTCCCTGTAAACCAAAAAACAAATACATGTACTAATATGAAAGCATTTAACCACAAGCAGGTTGAAAAAGCATACTTCAGTAAATTGTTTACCTAAAAGCATTTGCATAGAGATTGATGGTAAAAATGGGCAAAATAATTTAGTTCGATTACACTGATTTTTCTATTAGATTACACATTTTCCATAACTGTATAGGTAACTCGGCTACCTCTTTGCATTAACTGTTATGTATGCAGTCCAAATATGGTATAGCAGGCTGAATTTTCTTCTGTGTCAGAAAAACATTTCAAAGACAATGGCAAAACATTTGGCATTAGGGGGATGCCAGGAGCTATCTTACATCATTACAGTGGAATGGTTTGTGGGCAGGTCTGAAACAGACTTTTAAAACCTTACCACAAGTGAACCACCCAGCTATCAGAAGATTCCGCCTAAACAGAAATGTACTATTGTATCGAAGTCTCCGCAAGATCTGGCACACTTTTTATTTTTTTGCCAGTTTTATACACTCCCCCGAAACCTGTTTTTAAAACCTTTACTTAAGCACCTGAATTTTGCACAATACAGACCTGCTTTGTGTCACCTTCAAATGCTAAACAGCGAATGTACTATGTTTGTATGTAATTTTTTAAAACTCGCAGTTAAATATAGAAAAAGCATGGAAGGGTAACCAACTCAGCTGCTGATTGCACTCTCACTTTTAATGTATTTTAGCCTTTTTAACCATATTACTGTGTATATGCTTGTGAATGTCTTGCTGTAATACTACTCTCACTATTTTTATCATTGTATGGATTAATGTGTATGAAATGCTCTTTTATGATTGTATCATGTAAACAATCGAATAAAGATATTCTATTCTATACTATTGTATCGACTGTAAAAATAATGAATCACCCCGAATATAAATGGTTTGATTTGGAGCGCTCAGCGACAAATAGAGCTTTAAAATAGCATTAAGTACAGTACCACAGGACATGTCCTTGATTAAGGAAGTTAGACAGTCTTAAATACAATAGAGCGTAGAAAAGAAGAACTGAGACGCCAGGACTGAGAAGACTTAAAAAAAGCAAGAATGCTACGAGATTCTAGGTCCTTCTGGGAGGTGATAAATCGTCCACTTTTCACGGCTGTAAGCAGGAACGTGGAAACAAATATAACTGGTTTAGTTTGGGAGTCCCATTTTTCGAAGATTTTTAACCCAAACGATATCAGTCCACTGGTCAGTCAGTCAGATATATTTTTAAATCCTGAATTAGCCTGGCAATTAAGTGTATCCCTAACTTTACATGAAGTGGAGGAGGCCCTTAGAAAGGGAATTGTCTCTAAAGCTCCAGGCCCAGACGGGGTACCTTTGGACCTCTTTAAAAGAGATCCGGGACTCTGGGGCCCCGTACTATTAAATGTTTTCAGAGCTGTAATAACAGGCCAGACCCCACAGTCTAGGAAGAAAGCCGTAGTAGTGCCGCTATTTAAAAAGGGAAATAGAAACAATCCGACCTGTTACAGGCCGATTTCCCTTATAGATGCCACATGTTGGGTAATGGGGACATGGGAATCCGCAGACTTTTTTCCAGGGGGGGGCAAAATGCTAACATCATCACCATCCTCGGACATGATGTGTGCCAGGTGGGGCACAAGAAACAATGGGGCGCAGAACTGGGGTAGACTCAAATAAATGACAGGAATTCAGGAGATGTGACTGACCCTGCCACAGGCCAACAAACACCGCCTGTAGGGAAAATGCTAAACTTTCTGACAAGCTCCTTTATCTCTGTCTGCTAGGTGTGCAGACTTCCGGGTCCTCGATCCAACAACAGTCAAGGCTGTGTTCAGCACCGAATACTTTAAAATAGCCTATGATTAAAGCACCAGATTAAATATACTGTATGCACAGTGTATGTTAGGGATTATTTGTAACGCACATATTTACCAATATTGGCTTCTTGGCGCTAGAATTCATTATAACTGTTATCCAAAGTTAAAGCACAACGTCAAAGTCAGTAATAAATAATACAGCAATCATACACGCTAGTGATTCGCCAAGGTGTGCTGTCTTTACTAGAATTCCCCGGGCATTGCAAAATTTTACACACATTCAATTAATTTATACAAAATAAAATGTATAGGTCCAAATGTTAGCTATATTTTTTAAAAGAAACTTAGAGTCCCTCTACGTGTAGTCAATGTCAAACTGACAACGTGCACATGTTTAGGGATACAATAATGGCCAGCTCCCTTACGCGGAAGCACTGCACAATAAATGTGTGGCACATGCTGCGCCCGCAGAGGCGGCACATCACAGGTCCAGGGATGCAGAGTCTTACACAGTGGTCGAAGTGGGGGAAAAAAGTAGGAGAACAGTGGGCGGAGAATCAGAGGGCGGGAATAACCCAAGGATTGGATCTGTGGGTGGAGCCAGAGGTGTGGCCAGAATGCGCAGCCATCCCAATTTGTAGTATTTGTTTGGCATTTCACTGCCCAGTTTAATCAACCAATGGATACACATGATTATTTAAGGTTATAATGAGTTATTGACATTCAAATATATTCACAAAGTGGGATATGCTTCTAATCACAGAATGTACCAAATACGATAAAATGTGGAAACACAAGCCATTTGTCTCCGAGCCATGGAGTTTCTGTCATCAGCACTTCTCCCTTTTTCCACAACAGCAGTTCAAACATGAATGGTAAAATATCCTAGTTTACAAATGTTTTCTCTAAAATTATGGCTCTGTCATAGTTGCCTCATAATGCAAGATCTGCTGCATGATCTGACCATTTAAACTAATAAATTGTTTGTAGCTCAAACATATCAAAAGTTAATAAAAAATGTGACTTGTGTTGCTGCGGAGTCGATGGCCTATTGCAAAGGTTGACTGGTCACCTTTCTCACTGCTGCGTTTTTATGTTACACTGGTACTCATAAGGCAAAATCTTTCCAGAGACTGTTAGCATGTGTACACACGTCGAAATAATAAAATATCTGAAAATATACTTCATTACGCTGCAGCCTTATTTTTAATGCATAATTTAGTCAACACTATGGCATCATTGTGTCATCCTTTGCTGCATAATTAATTCCTGTTGCCCCACAGCAGGCAGCACATTTTAAAAGTGATTGTAAATGAAGCAGGGAGACTGTGAAGTTTGAGAACTTAATTTGGTGTGCGTTCAAATCCTGCATTGTCAATCCCTGGTGAGTTGCAGCTACTACTGCTGAAGCAAGGCCAATGGAGGTACCTATGGGCGAGGCAGACTGGCCTCAAGGGCAGGGCCAGCCGTAGCATTGGTGGTGTCCTGTGCATTAATGTTTGTTAGTGCCCCCCCCCCAACGACCACCTCTGCCATGGATTCCCTCACTACCACCCTTTAACAGTGCCCCCCCCACGTCTCCATTACTACTCTTTCTCAGATGCATTTAATTTGATTTACAGCATCACTCATACCATTGTAGGGTGTCAGAGCACTTTACATCACACACATTACACAGAGGCAATCAATATGTGTGTAAATCACTGTATAGAAAATGTTACACAAGACTAAGGACTACAAGGTGTAGGAGTCGCATGACAACCATACTAGAAGCCCGTATAGTTTTATAGTGATTGGTCTGGAAAAACAAAATACCCGGAATTTAAAATATAATACCAGGGTTGGGGGTTCTCCTACATGCTTCCACCTCTGTAGTTATCTGCTATGGCTCAGGGGGAGAAAAGACCAAGCCCATCGCTTCGACAGAAGGGTCCGGCAAGGCTGCATTCTAGCCCCATCTTTATTTTTGGTTTATACAAATGGGCTGGAGCAGTTCCTGTCAAACAAACACCTGGATTTCCCAAAAATAGCAGGTGCCCAAGTACCTTTATTGTCATATGCTGACGACACGGTCCTGATGGCCTTGACCGCCAATAGCCAATAGCCTTCAGGGATGTTTGGATGCTTTTACTGAATATATGACGTCACTAGACCTGAAGGTGAATTATAAGAAATCCTTTGTCATGGTATGTGGGCCAAAATTAACAAAAATACACAGTGAATGGGACAGTTATTAAGAAGGTAAAACATTTTAGCTATTTGGGGAATGTTTTTAACTCTAACCTAAACTGGGATCAACTTTTAGTATCCCGGGTGCAACAAACTTCAAGAGTCATTGAGGAGTTGTTTCGATTTGTGCCCAAACTTGGCTATAAGCCTGTTGCAGAGCTGATAACCCTGTACAAATCTAAATGTCTGTCAGGAGCAACTTACGGTGCAGGAGTGTGGGGATATCAAAAGAGTACCCAGATTCAAATAATTGAGAACACATTCTTGAAGAAATTCTTATTTATCCCGTCCAGCTCCCCTACATCATTTTGCCACTCCGAGGTGGGCATGGATTATATTACAGACAGAATACATATGGCACCCCTGCTATTATGGGGGAAAATGTGGTCCTCAGAGGAACTTAATTTTTCCCAACTTATTTTAAAAGATTGCATGAATTTAGATAATGCAATGGCGGTCCCCTGGATAAGCTACGTTAAACAAACTTTTTATAACATAGGATTAGAATATTTTTATGATAAGCCCGAGAGTATACCGCCAAACATGAAAATGTCCATAAAAGAAGCTTTTGGATCGGAGCTGAATATATCATCCAGGCCTACAGATAGACCGGACCCCCCCTTTTTTAAAAACAGCAACAATTTTATTTGTCTTTTAGCTTGCAGGGCAATGCACGTGTTTTAATGACAAGACTTCGCTTGGGCACACTGCACTTTCTTGTGGCTTTTCCAAAACGGGTGGGGTGGTGTGAGAGGGTACCACTCTGTCCTTGTAATAACACAGTCCAACAAAATACTGTGCACCTTATGTTATTTTTGCACATTATATAAAGACCCCAGGGTGCGCTTTCTCAAACCAATTTTAAATGAAAACTGTTTCCGCTCCCATAAAGAGGGTGTCAATTATTTACACTCTTTAGCAAATGCTTCCATTTGCAGCTCTGTGCTTGGTTTTATAACAAATGTTTTTATAATAAGGAAAGGATAGGCAATGCAAAAGTATGCAATTAGGTGTTTGACTGTCTCTAAAGATATGTTTTATACTATTTTGTAAATATTGTCTTATTTTACGATTGTTTGTTTTTCTTGTGAACTTTTATGATTCATCCGGAATTGAATAAAGGTTTTGACTGACTGTCCACTCTGGTGTCTTTCTCAAGTATAAACTTGCCAGTTTCAATTTATCCAATTTCTGGACAACAAGCAAGATGGCACCCGACAGAGCTAAAATGAAAACATTATTAGTTTGGGGAGGGGTGCTCTGGAAACAGTAGTAGCTTGCTTTTCCAATTACAGTGTTAGATCACTCATCAGTCTTAAGACATTTTTATTGTCTTTGCAGATAGAAGGTAAATGGCCATTGAGACTGGCGTAACGGCTAGAGCGGCCGACTTTGGAGATGGGGATCCAGGTTGGAGTATCGGTGTCAGCTCAACATCTTGTGATTCTGCCCAAATCACTTCCATTCCCCTGTGCCTATTGACAGCGCCTGGATGCCCTCACAGGTGATTAGCCGCGTTGTACAAATCTGAGTATCATTAATTAATTTATTTATTTATCTTAAAGAGACGCGGGATTGGGGTGGGTTATCGAAATTGGACATTACCACATTATTTTTCTTGAGATTCACCTTTAAAAAATTTACGTTTAAACAGTCACCAAAAGTTGATGAATAGAGAGACTTAAAAAGGTACTTGGGGGAATCCTTAATGCCATTAAGGTTATTTGCCATCGATGTCTAGCACATCTTACACTCTAGGCAACAAAGGAGCTGTGGTGCGGGATAGAACAAAAAATATCACAAATCACAGTCTGTGCACAGTAACTTACTTCTGAACTGGGAAAGTGGATACATCCATAGAAGGATTTTCCTTTGTGGTAAACAGACCCGTGATGGGCGCGCTCCACTCTTGGCAGTATGACTGCAGAATCATATTATTTTCTTCTATTTTTATGTATTGTTACCCAGATTGTTATCTAGTACTGCCCGCCTGCTTCGGAATACATGTTAGTTGAACAGCAAATAGCATATATTGTGTAGTAAACGGCTAAACTCTAAGTGTGTGCCACCCTGCATCTATAGTGCTGCTTGTGAGGATACAGACCACGAGGATGTGTAAGTGTGTTTGAATGCCTCTAGAGATAATCCAGCTGGTCTGAGCTTCAGTAGGTTAATGTGCTGGGTTGTGTAAAAAAATCTCATTCCACCCAAATTCAGGGTTGTCCCAAAGAAATGCTGTATTCTCTGTAGATGTAATTTGGTGAAATTAACAGTGAATCCCAAGAGAATCAACTACTTAAAGGGGAATTTGTCTGGGGTTGACACATCTGAAATATTTATCACTGTACCAGCCAGTTGCTCTGTTATGGACAGCCATGGCCCAAACATCATAATAAATGACAGGACCGTGACAACGTTGTTTGTCACTCATCACAAATTTCTGAAAGCAGCACTGAAAACAACACAAAGCCAACTAATTGAGCCTATGTGGCCATTTTCTTTTCAGTAGTCTTCATTCTTCCTTTAGCTGGAGGCTGACCTTTAGTAACTCCTCAGTAGGGGAAGTTAGAGGGTTGTGTGCATATAGCTGCCTAGGTTTCAAATTACTATGCGTGACATTTTCATAATTTCAGAGTAATTATGAGTGACATTTCAACAACTATGAGTGACACTTAAATTCAATGCAAAGCAATCATAAGAAATGGAAGGGCACTAACCCAGCTAACCTGATCGTATTGGTAAACAAATGTGTAATCAATAGTGCCGCAGAGCCAGCGGCTGTCACAGAGTTACACACCACTGTCACTGAACAGGCGGCTCTACTGACTTAATGCAGCTGGTGCTGAAATTATTTGGGCTGGCACACTGCACTCTTGTGCTATTAATCATTTAAAACACATTTTCCAGCAGTGAACGAGGGATACCACACCGAGGCACTACTTACTTTGCACTGCAACCTTTGAGTAGCGGCAATTGATACAGGCAGCTTCACTGAAACGAATCCCTCAGCAAACGCCGGCCCAAGCATTTTTCCGTGGCTCAGTAGCAGCTACACAGGGACAAACTTTGGCCTCTCAAGAACCCTGTACAAACGGCCGGTATGTTTCTCAACGTGGAATCCCTACACTCAACCAGGATGTTTGGCTCGGCTCTGTCAATATGCTGACTTGCCCTCCCTAGAAAGCATATATTCTAACCCACAAGCGACCTAACAAAGGCAGTGAAACAGGCGAAGGAGGCACACCGTTAACAGTAACACATTCAACCTTTCTATCACACACGACTCCACGGCGATACACTCCACCATTATATCAAGTCATACTTGCCCAGCACATTATCCTGTATCATTCCTCCTAATTCCCCCTGTCACCCAGAACTTACCACCAGGTTGCCGTTGACAGCATGGGCCATAGCTGCTTCCACACCACTTGGTCAGGGTGCCGCCCCGGCCCTGCCAAGTACTACGCATCGGACGTTAGACTAACACATGTCACCTTACTGAAATGAAGAGTCACATGTAATAGCGCGTCCTCAGGAGCACTAGTATTCATGCACCATACTGACTGGTTAATTTTAACTGACTGATTTTAACTCCTGTGCTGATTTTAACTGAGTAAACAACTGTGCGCCTATTTCGGTTTTATACGGACTGCTCCCTCCAAGCAAAACAAGGGCACGTCAGAATTGTAACTTTCAACCCCAGATGCGGGCAGGACTAGGTGATGTGCGTTTGTGATTGGCCACAGTCCACTGAATAAGCTTGCTCATCCTGGACTTCAAAGATTCCATCACATAATTCACTATCAGGGAAATATCCCGATTCTCCAGCCTCTCGGCACAGGACCCATGACCCCTTCTTGGCTCTGCTTGTTGCGGTACCATATGGTGGTGGTGTTGTCCGTGAAACCCCACATCAGCTCCCCCTAGGTCGATGGCAGGAATGCCTACATTGCCAAGTAAATGGCCCACGGCTCCAGCAGATTGATATGTTGCCAGGCTTCTGAGAAGACCTGCTATCTACCTCTCCCAGAAGACCTCCCCAACCCAGCAGTGACGTATCCTTCAGCACTGACAATGAGAGGGAAAGGGCCAGGTACTGCTGCTGGACCAATGTGATTGAGAAGATACCTTTGCAGATCGATGAAAGTTTCTCCTGAAATTAGGATAGCATGGGGCAGGTTCCTTGGATGTTGGGCCAGCTGGAACTTCAGATTCCATTACAGTGCTTGCATAGCCCATCTGGCATGGTTGACAACGAGAATGCGAGAAATCCAAGAAGCCTCAGAACCACTCTCCCTGAGATTCAGGACTGAGGCTGCAACATTGGGAACATAGCATTAATGTCCTGTACATGTTGTAAGTGAAGGAAGGCTCCGAAGTGAACTGTATCCAGGAAAGCTTTGATGAAGGGGAGCCTCCGCAAAGTTGTCAGGTGAGATTTGGGCTCAATGATTTAGAACCACAACGATGTCAAGAAGTGGTCTACAACCGACTGAAGTGAGCCTGTCTTCAGCAGCCAATCGTCGAGGTTGGGGAAAGGTGGGATCGACCACCGCAATCACTTTCATGAACACCCCTGAAGCACTGTTGAGGAAAAAAGAGGTTCATGGCAAACTGAAAATGCTCCTATCCAGCCTTGAACTGCAGGTATTGTCTGTGGGACCGCAGGGCGAGTATATAAAAATACATGTCCTGCAAGTCCAAGGTTAGATAAAATCTGGGCTAACACGAGCATTTAGAATTAAGTCCTTTATGAGGAAGGTGTTCCCAGGACAAAGATCTAAGATATACCGAAGGACTCCCATCTTTTGTCAGCACGAGGAAACAGAAGCATTAGGGATTCTGTCCTACTTCTGAACGCAGAGGCCTCAGAATAGCTCCTATGCAGAGTAAAACCTGCACGTCTTGCAATAGAATAGACAAGTGTACCCCTGAGATTCTTCCTGACATGGGGGGAAGATTCAGCGTAGCACAAAGAAAGGGTAGTGTAAAACCAGCTGAACTGTTTTGGGAACCCATCTGTTAGACGTGATGGATCTTCATCCTGGAAAAAAATGCTAGATTCTACCTCCTGCTAGGTGGTTGTGTTCCACGAAGGGCAAGCTAAACTGGCTTACCTGCTGCTGCTGCAGGGAAGGGTAAAGAGAAGCCTGGTGTCCTTGATGGCCTGCACGTTGTCTGCACGTTGACAATTATCCACATACTCAAATGGACAGGGGTGATCTCAGCAGAGGCTGACGAAATTCACAATGCCCATACGTCAAAGGGGTGCGGATGAGCATAGCATAGAAAATGGGCAAAAAAGTGACAGATTGCCCCATGTGGAATGGTGTTACTACTTTTAGTAAGAAAGAGGCCCTAGTGCGAAGCACCAACTTATCAGGGAAGATAGTCCGGTAAAGAGGCTTGGATGACAGAGCCTGATATTCGCTCACTCTCCTGCCAAAATTAACTGCCACCAAAAAGGCTGTTTTGATGGTAAGCAGCCAGAGGGGGCAGTTGTGCAAAGGTTCCAAGGGAGCACACACAAGGAAGGTGAGAACCAAATTAAGGTCCCACTGAAGAATTATGAATGGGGCAGGTGGTAACATGTGTACAAGCTCTCTAAGAAATCGATTTACAATAGGGGATTTAAATAAAGAGGGTGGTCTGGCACCCTCAAGAAAGCAGACTGGGCCGAAAGATACCCTTTAAGAGTACCTAAAGCAGAGACCTGTTGGGCAAGGGTCAAAATAAAGAGAAGGACTTGTGAGAGGAAAGCAAAAAGAGGAAGAAGACATTTTTGCCACTGGATGGCATACATGGTCTTGGTAGAGGGTCGCCTGGCTGCCAAAATAATATAGCAGATTTCGGGCGGAAGGTTGATTGCTATCAACTGCCCCTGCTCAATCTCCACACAAGAAGGTGTAGAGTTGACCAGTTCGGGTGGAGGACCCTGCCCTGCTGCTAAGACAGAAGATCCTTCTGAAGGGGCAGCCTGATCAGAGGATCAGTCCACAGTTGGAGAAGCTCTGGACACCAAACTATCCATGCCCAGTCTGGAGCACAAGAATTACTTGGGCACGGTCGCTCCTGATCTTCTTGAGCACTGTGGAAAAAGAGTGGTATTGGCAGAAAGGTGTACGGGACGCCTGAGCTCTACTCGAGACAAAAAGCGCTGCAGAGCAAGTGCCGCCTTGAAAACTCCAGTGCGCAAAGCTGGCGACATTGTGCATTCTCAGTGGAGGCAAACCGATCTAACCAAAGCTCTGCCGAGTTCTGAAAGAGACCTTGCGCCACGACCGTCAGGAGATGCCATTCGTGAACCGGTAGGCATTGACGGCGGAGTTCATCCGCCCAGCGATTCAGGGAACCAGCCAGGTGCTGAACCACAAGTAATATGCCCCGCTCTTTCAGTCATGTCCAGAGACATAGGGCCTCTTGGCAAAGGGTCCACGACCCAACCTTCCCTGTTTGTTGCAATAGCAGATGATGGTGGTGTTGTCCGTGAACACCTGAACCAGCTTTCCCTTGATGGAACGAAGAAAAGCTTTCAATGGGAAGCGAATGGCTCGGAGTTCCATCAAGTTGATGTAGAGTGCAGATTCCTCAAGAGACCAGAGGCCTCTGATCTCCACCTCTCCCAAATAGCTGACGCAACCCAGGAGTGACACATGTGTCACTACTGTGTGATCTGGTTATGGAAGGGAGAGGAGTCTGCCTCTGACCAAATCACGGTAGGTGAGTCACCACTGCAGGTCCTGTGGAGTTTTCTCCGAGATTTGGACCATGATGGAAAGATTCCCCTGATGCTGCACCCACTTGAACTTCAGGTCCCACTGCAGAGCCTGCATATGCCATCTGGCATGTGTCACTAGTGGACCCAGCAGCCTTAGAGTCAATCTCACTAAAATCCAGGATAGAGGCTAAAACATTGATATCATAGCCTGGATATCCTAGATTGGCCGCTTGGGAGGATATGCCCAAAACTGCACTGTGTCCAGAACAGCTCCAATAAAAGGGAGTGTCTGAGAGGGAATCAGGTGCGACTTTGGCATGTTGATAGTTAACCCCAGCGAAAGCAGGAGGTTTGCTGTAGTCTGGAGGTGGGAGAGGACAGGCTGTGGTGAGCACACCTTCAACAGTCAGTCATCGAGATAGGGGAAGACTGGCACCCCTGATCTGCGCAGATGAGCTGCGACCACCGCCATTACCTTGGTGAACAACCAAGGGGCGCTGGTAAGGCCAAAGGGGAGCACTGAGGACTGAAAGTGCTCCTGGCCTACCGTGTACCACAGGAAACACCGATGGGCAGACACGACGGGAATGTTAAAATAGATGTCCTGCAAGTCCAACACTACAATCCAGACTCCGGGGTCTAGGGCAGACAAGACCTGAGCCAGAGTAAGTATTTTGAACATTTCCTTTTTGATTGAGGAAACTCTTAAAATGCTTGGCGGTGCCGCTGTGGCACTGCCAAGCATATTAAGAGTTTCCTCATTGCAACCCTTTTAATATCAGTGAGCCAGTCATGAAAAGGATGGCAGTGACAAAACTAAGGGGGCCTTACAGGTCACCCTGTTGCCTCTGTGCACGGGGGAGCATGTAGGGGGACAATTGGTGTGCCCTCATGTCTTTAAGCACCTCCTGTTCCTGCACGGAACAAAATGCACAACATTGTGCATTTCGGTCCATGCAGGAACGGGTCTGCAGCGCTCCCACAGTGGTGCCTTTCCAAGGCTCTCCCATGAGCCTTAGAAAGGCACCACTGTGGGTCTTCCGCTGCCGCCCAACCTGTACTTCAGTCGGAATACGGCCGGCGGGCTGACTACGGGTTTGGCGGTGTTGCAGCGCTCTAAAAGTGGGCTTCAGAGATTCTTTCCCCTCTCACCACCTCCTATTGGGTTAGGTTGCTGGGTGTATCAATCCTCCACCTAATGAGGGCTTCTAGGGCACTGCATGAGGTACACTGTTTTTAGTAGTATCAGCAGAGGAGAGAGACAATGGAAATTGAGGAAGAGATCTCAGAAATCAGGTTTCCTCAGCTATAATTAATACAACAGTAATACATTTTACATAGTAAGGCAATACTTAATTGAAGTATAACATACAGAACTATGTAATTGAAGTAAAATATGTATCCAGTCTTACTTTTAAAAACTTTATGTGAGAGTGGAAAAGGAAAAAAAGAAAAAAAACTTTACAAAAAAATTAGACCTGCCAACTAGAAAAAGATTTACATTCTTTTTAATTTTACATATTATGTGAGTATTTTTTATGCAGCCTCCATTGATTTTTATATGGAAAGCAGACTTTTGAAGATAATTGAATCATGGTATGCTTATTTGTTTGACCTTTTGTTCCTGCTTATGCCGAAAAGTAAGGGATCAGGGCCGCCAGTTACTCCCTTCAAAATCCTACAAAGAAGCAGTGCTTCACAAGTTGCACTCCTGCTCATCTCACAGACTGCCCTGGCTGCAGAAACAATTGTCTATTTTGCCACATGGGACGTAGAGACAGCTCTTGAGGTGAGTGATAAGCCATCTTCTACGGGAACCCCATTTGGCATCAATCTCATTCTCAACAGGCTTTTCCTTCATAACTCATAATATGGCAGGCACAAACCAACCAAGCTTTAAGGACTCAAGTAAAATGTGCATCAGGTGTGTGGCCAGTGGAGCCATGAGTCTGTTTCATTCTGCATACATGCAGTCAGTCGACAAGAAGCATAAGAGTACAGGCAGTGCATTCAAAAACATTACCAGTGAGAGAGAGTCTATGGTCCTTGTAGACCAGGACCTAGGAACTATTTCAGGCTGATCTTGATGGGAGTCTGGGTCAGATACATGAACCAGGTTCTTCTCAGTCAAAGGTTCTGAAAGTCCAAACTTTCAGAGTTTCTGGAACAGCTCCTCTGGGTCACCTTGAAGTCTTCCAGAACCGTGGGAGTCCACTTCTTTGTCCTGGGTATGAGAGGGGGCAGATCCAGTCTTTCATGGACCTTCTCAAGTCACAAACAGCAGGATCAGTCCTCTTGTGATCTTCTGCAGGGCCAGTAAGGGTTCCAACATAGGTGCTGGAGGTGTCACATTTACGCCTGCATCAGCTAGTGAGTGGGGTTCACTCCTGGACACTGCCCAATCAATGGTGTCACAGTTTCAGAGGCCAAGCCTACCCACCTTTTCAGTAGATCCCGTTTGTCCTACTGAAAATAGGCCGAAAATGAGTGTCTGGGTATTTTCAAGATGGCAAAAGTCTTTGGCCACATTAAACTTGGACTCTGAATGCTGAGTGTGTGTTTTGGAATGTCATAGCTCAATCACAAATCCTCTTCCACACCTAACACTAAAATCTACTTTGAATCAGGCACTGTACTCACAACAAACCCGATACAGAAATCTTGTAGGACAAAACAGGGGATCCACAAGTGCTACATGTGGCTTAACAGACCTGTCATGCAGGATTTGATAGTGTGGTGTCACAAGATGCCCACAGCCCCCTCGCTCAATGTTATGTGGAGTTCAAATGAGTCATCCCTGACCATTCTGGTCAGTGTATTGTTTGCTACCTGGAGGCATTTCACACCATTCACACCTATTAAAGGCTAAGCAAAGGTTAGGAGAAGTTGGTAAGCTAATGCATATTAGCTTCCTGGAACTTAAGGCAGAAAAAAGGTGGCTTTCAAAAAGTTACTTTCCCCTAACCTTTATTAAAAATCCACCTTCACCATTGAATTGAATTTTTAATAACTATTAAAAATAGAGGTTTAATTATATTGTTAGCTGGTAACATTCCTGAGCTACAGTATCAGTATTTTAATCTGTCCTCTGGATTTCTACGTGGGGCAACTAAACTTGACACAGCACAGCTAGCCTTTTAGGCTTTTCACTATTTCTATACAATATATGATTGCCTTATAGAAAGGTTAAACTTGCCAACTAGTGGTTTTAGGGGTAAGAGCACATAAATAGGGCAATGGACCCCAGTGCCATCGAGTACAGGGTCTAGAAACCTGCAATAGGGTGCAGCGAACTGCTAAAAATGGAGGGTGACCACAGAAAATGCAGATTTCCTACAACACTACTATAATCTATTTTAAACTACTTAATTTATGCCTGCGTTCCAGCATAAAGCGGCATGCGCTGCTGGTTGAGTTTATTTGTCCCATCTCAAACTCTTTCAGTCTTTAGCAGTTCAGCACAGAGGTGGAACCAGGCAACAGTGACACCAACTGAATGAACCCAAGGCCAACCGACTCGCTGCTATCCGCTCTACTCTCAGGTTCCGCCAGAGTTCTTATTATCCCACATCTCTGACAGGATCGAGAAACCGCTGACTGTGGTGCAGTCCCTTAAAAATATATTGCATATTATTAACAGATCGTACATTTCCTGTATATTTAGTACGCACTATGGTCACTTTTATCACACCTGTCTATCATGTTTAAGAGAGCACCAAGGACAGTTAATTTACTGGCATCCACTGCATCACTGTAATAAATTATCTGGTTTCCATTTTGTGATTAAATTTCATTCGGATATGTTATCAATTGTTCTTTATTGGTATATTAGGGACGACCTCAGGTCTCTAGTGATTTATGGGGTTACCCTTGTGACATTAAAACCAACTGTAGGTAGTCTTGTGGCAGACGTCCTATTGTTGAAATGTAGGCACCATTGTAGGACCTTGTTTTGAATCTGCAAGGTCTCTAATGTATTGTTTTCAGTCATGTCAGTTATTTTTCTTATTTGGCAAGACTTAATCAGTCCCTTTTTGAACATGCAACCTTACAGGCTCTCCATCGCCACTGCTCAAAGAATATCCCAATCATGAAGTGAAGCATGTGTTATAATGAATAGGGTGGGGAAAGTTTAAGCAGCGCCAAACAGGCACATGATCCCATACCTTCAGAACAGTTTTCTGTAGGGTGGTAATGAAACAATCCTAGGAGTCGGACTTTGGCTTTTTGACAGTCAAACAAAGTTCCACAAAGCCCTCCATTCTATAGCTTGGCCAATAGCCAATCACCACTTTTCCAACCCCATGGCACACTACTCTAATAAAACACAGAAAGGGTCTTCCTGGTAGCACCACAGAATGTCAGGGCGAACTAAAACCCATTTCTTTTTACAGGCTAGGAGTATATTTCTGCTCACGTTGCCTTACCACTTGCCCAGATTAAGTGGAACAGGAGTCGCAAGATCTCTAAAATCTCTACCTTAGGCTCGAGTTCTGGAAAGGGTGAAAAAAATATAAACAACAACTATAAAAGGTATCACAATTATCTGAACCATTCTCTGTAAGGTTTTTAATTAGTATAATGTCTCTGCAGAATCTATTGTCTAAATCCTCATTTCTTGGGGGTATCTTTTGTGAGATTTCAGGTGTACCACAGAGGTGGGAACTAGCTGCTTCAATTCCACATAAGGTGGAGTTTGCCCTTGACACTGTTCAACCTCACACAGATGTCACAGATAATAACCTTTAACTATAAAACTCTTTGCTAAAGGGGTGGAGCCAGATTGTTGGTGCATGCTATCTCAACCTTTACTTTCAACTGATTTGGTAGCCATTTCAACTCGAGAGGCCATGACAATCACTTCTTGAGCACAGAAATTTGCAGTCCATGTCATCCCATATCTCTTTTTGCGCTGTTGTGCAGTTTCATACATTTTGCTTCCACCACTTCACATTCGGCACTGCTCATAATCCTCTCAACTGCTGGATTTGCATTTTTTCCACTGGTAAAATGTGCGTATGATGTAAGAATACACTGGCAAGCAATGATGCATTCACCTATTCTCAATGGGCTAGGCTCGTTGTGAGTCGCTACACCCTCAGCTTCTTCATTGCCAAGTTGCAGTGGAGGTCATGTGTGCTGCACACAGTTCAGACATAAAGGCAGCATATATGCTGATCACACGCTTATTGTATTCAGCTTACAGGTACACATTAGGGTACCTGTAAGTTTACACTTACAGGTACCCTAGTGTGTACCTGTAAGTGTAGCGTTTTGTTATACACGGCTGCTTAATTTGCTAAATCATGACTATCATCCATGTATGAGTGCACGTTCAACAGTTACATAAATGTGGAAATATACCATTTTACTGCTCCATTTATTCTCAAAACACAAAATAAAGAAGGATAAATACCAATAAGATGGCCAAAAAATACATATGGATAAATACAGATGGAAATGTTAAAAAAGAAAATACTGTTAAACCGGGCTTAGTGTACATATGTAAAAGGTATTGCTGCGGGATCTGCTGGACCCTCGACCAACTTGACACTAGCTGAAAGCAAAATGCTTTTTGGTATCAAAAAGCAAACATTGCCAAGCGTGGAAAATAGAGTTTACCCAATATACAGATTTCTTTACTTAAGAAGTAGCTGTACTCTGTGAACTCTGACTAGCAAACTAACCCCAGATGCATCAAGCCCATATTCTGCGAATTCTAAATTGCGAAAAATACCGAATCGCAATTTAGAATTCGCAGAATGGGATGCATCAAGAAAAACGAGATAAAAAAGCGAATCGCAATCGGCCACAATTGCAGATTGGGATTTTCGCAAAATCGCATACAATTCGCAGAATCGCCAGTTTTCCATGTAGAAATTGCGAACTCGCAATTACCGAAATCGCAAATTGCGATCTCACTAATTGCGAGATCGCAAAAACGGGAAGTCGCATTTCGAACACAATGATGACATCACAACCAGGAAGTAGGCAGTTCTCTCTCTCATTCCGAATACAGAGCATGAGAGTGGAAGCAGCACAGCCCAGAGCTCCACAACAGACTACCTGCAGCACCACACCAGGACAAAAAAAAAAACAGAAAATGTCCCAGGGAGCAGTGCACCATGCAGAAAGAGAAAAATAAAATTCTCAGAGCAGGCACTGGAGTACCTCATTGAGGGAGTCTCAAAGGACCATGATCGCCTGTTTGGAAAGGAGTCCCGAAGGGTGCCTGAGGCGGACAAGAGGCGCATTTGGCTGGGCATCTGCTCAAAGGTGAACTCAGTCGGAGTGACCCGGCACTCCATCGATGATCTAAAAAAGAGGTGGTACGACCTCAGAGGGCGTGCCAAAGAACGCATCGCTGAGAGGCAGGGGGAGCGACTTGCCACTAGAGGAGGAGACCCCACTGTTGTACCCAACACTCCACTGGAAGACCTTGTGGAGGACACCATCAATCCTGCAGCCTGCGTGGGGGTCACCCGGCAGAACTCCTCCCGACCCACCCAACAATCGCAAAGTGCCATGCGACTGCGACCCCGTCCCCCAACAATGCCCATGACTCCAGAGCTAGCTATTTGATAACCCCAGTAATGCAGGCCATGCACACTTGAAATGCCCTATTGCATTGTGGGACGTGTAGTGGGACCACAATTCCTGGATATAGCCACACACAGCCTTACCTGTCAAGTGAAAGTTATTCCTAAAGCCAGTCAGGGAATGCAAGCCTGCATGCATGTAGCAACATCCCATGTGCAAGATACATATCATTAATCATGCACCCATTTACATCACAGGTGCGTCTGAACAACCCAGCACCGACAGCGAGGCCCGACATATAGAGGAGAACCCTGAGGACACCAAGGGAAAGGGCCATCCTGCACCACAACCCGGACCATCACAGCCAGCAGCAGCAGTACCATCACCCCCCCATGTAGACAGGGACACCCCTGCAGCCACAGGTGGCCAGCAACCACCCCATGTGAAACCCATGGCAGTGGTACAGGCCACACCCCCAGCACCCAGGAGGCAGACACGGCGCACAGCCACTGTGCGATCCCAGTCCAGCGGGCTGATGAGGCAGCAGCGCGACGTCTCAACACGCGCTGGCAGGGGGTTACATATCCGCAATCCTGGGCTGGCCATAGAACGCCGGATGCTTGCAGAACACCAGAAGCAGGCACGGCACTTGGCAGCCATCCACTTGCAGCTGAATAAGACTGCGCGAAATGTGGGCCAGCTCACAGAAAGCATGCAGGTCATGACCGCAGCTGTCCGTGAGAACAGCCAGATCCTGGTGTCCCAGCAGGATATCACCCGCCACCTGCAGACCTGCCTGTCAGCATACACGAGATCTAACCATCTCATAGGAAATGCCACCTCCCAACTTTCGCACCGCTCTCTTGCCATGCAGATACAGATGGTGCAATGTAGCCAGGACCTCGCCAGGGCCCTTGAGCAAGTCACCACAGCTGTGCAGAGTCTGCAGGCGTCTGGCCATGGCCAAGCAAGTGGGGGGGATGATGCCAGTGAGGGCACTTCCAGTCACAGCAGCCTGTCCGTGCCGCTGGTAACTGAACGTCGCCGCAGCACCAGGCCCACTGCAGCATCACGGGCCAATAGTGTTGTGGAGGACGTTGAAAGGCGACTGGGTGCGTCCGGCCGGAGGCGCCAGTGGCTCAATTAACTGTACCAGCAGGGCCACGCTGAATACACAACACGCCCTCTTCTCTAACATGGGGCTGTATGAGGGAATACAGTTCTCATGTGATTAGAAAAAAATTGAAATACACATTATTGTGAAAATAACAATAAGAATTTATCGTCACAAGTTAATCCGACTCATGTCATTATTTCATTCGTCATGCATGAGTGCAGTGTTGTGTGAGGTGAATGGGTGCACTAGAAACAGTTCATTGTGATATGGTTGCGGTGCCTGTGT
This sequence comes from Lissotriton vulgaris, assembly GCF_964263255.1. Taxonomy (NCBI): domain Eukaryota; kingdom Metazoa; phylum Chordata; class Amphibia; order Caudata; family Salamandridae; genus Lissotriton; species Lissotriton vulgaris. The sequence continues at coordinate 1,317,169,544 of NC_141694.1, read as the reverse complement.
CCTTCAGCAGGGTTCTCCCAGTGTGCATGATGCACATGTGCAGGTGGGCGGTTGTCCCCTTATGACTCACTGCCAGATATCTCCACAGGTATCCTCCGCTTGGTAGCAATATTGTGGAGTATTGCACACACGGCCACGATGCGGCAGCAGACCTCAGGCTGGTATTTGAGGGCCCCACAGTCTTGTGTAGGATGCGGAATCTGCTCTTTAAAAGCCCAAATGTCTGCTCAATGCAATTTCTAGTGCGAATGTGTGCAGCAATTTAACGCCGTTGCTGTGGTGTGGCAGGGTTGAGGTATGGGGTGAGGAGGTACTCACGGAGGCCGTAGGTGCGGTCACCTGAATGAAAGGAGAAGAGGGTGAGTGCCTGTTAAGTGCAGCTACATGGTCTTGATGTACTGTTTGTTGGCATGTGTACTTACCTAGAATGTGTCCTTCACCAAAGTCTCCCCTGGGCAGGTGTGTGTGTATGCCGCTGTGCCGGAATATGAACGAATCATGCGTGCTCCCCGGGTATTGTGTCACTATGTCGGTGATGATTGTCTTTGCGTTGCAGACTATCTGGATGTTCAGTGAGTGGTATGACTTGCGGTTCTGGTACATGCATCCAATTACTTGGGGGAATTGCGCTATGTTGTAAAATTGTAGCTTGGTTTGATTCAAGTCCTGTTGGGTGGTTGGGAATGTTATGTAATGGTGTAGCCGGGTCAGTATGGCCTCCAGGAAACTCCTTAGGCAGCGGGACAGTGTGCTCTGGGACATACCCCCTGCAACTGCAACTATTCCCTGGAAGCTTCCGGAGGCCAGGAGGTGCAGGCAGCACAAGACCTGGACATGGGTGGGCATGGCATTGGTCCTCCTCGTTGGGTGCTGCATCAGGAGGGCAAGGTCCCAGATGAGCTTGGTAATCATTGCCCCATTCAGCCTGTACTTTGAGTAGATTTCCTCCTTAGTCTGGCCCAGGAGTGTGATCCGCTGGCGGAATATTCGCTCCTGGATCCGTCATCTGTTCCTTGCTGCAGCCTGGAGCCTTCGCCGCCTTACCACCATGTAGTCCTGGCATTGTGAATGTCCTCATGCTCCTACTGTGTCTCCTTAAGTGTGTTTGTTCAGCCCCGCACCTGTAGCTAGTTAGGAAATATCTTTTCAATGTTTTCTTTTTTTTAACTTTATGGTTACCACCTGGTTTGGGTTCTCCTTAAATTGCACCTCGCAAATAGCGATTTTCAGCTATTTCGCTAATTGCGATTTTTCATGCATTTCATTTGCAATTATTTTGCGAATTTGCGAATGAAATCGCAGAATCATTGGGAATTCGCAATTACAGATTCGCAAAGGGGGTTCCACCTTGATTCTGCTATTTTATTTACGCAATTTGGTTAATTTTCTTTTCATGAATTGCGGATCATGGAATTGCGATCGCAATAGCTGTTTCACAGCTATTTAGATCGCAATTTGTGTTGATGAATCTTCCTGTATATTCCTTAGAGCACAACAAAGAAGCAAGGACGAGTACGACCAATTGGTACTTCACATGGTTTGTGAGTCCTTCTTTGATTTTCACTGAAATACTATCCCCCGTACTGGCTTCAATGTGGCATTCTGGGATTTTTAGTGACAAATAAAAAAAAACCTTTGCAAATCATTAACATTTTAAACACTTCTCAAATCATATGAGAAAACATTAAAATAAATATCAGCACTACACAATAACAAATATCAACAAAATGATTCTCATAGTGATATTTGAATTCATGAATCTCTTTTCTTTGGTTATTCCAGTCAACAGGGGATCCACAAGTGCTACATGTGGCTTAACAGACCTGTCATGCAGGATTTGATAGTGTGGTGTCACAAGATGCCCACAGCCCCCTCGCTCAATGTTATGTGGAGTTCAAATGAGTCATCCCTGACCATTCTGGTCAGTGTATTGTTTGCTACCTGGAGGCATTTCACACCATTCACACCTATTAAAGGCTAAGAAAAGGTTAGGAGAAGTTGGTAAGCTAATGCATATTAGCTTCCTGGAACTTAAGGCAGAAAAAAGGTGGCTTTCAAAAAGTTACTTTCCCCTAACCTTTATTAAAAATCCACCTTCACCATTGAATTGAATTTTTAATAACTATTAAAAATAGAGGTTTAATTATATTGTTAGCTGGTAACATTCCTGAGCTACAGTATCAGTATTTTAATCTGTCCTCTGGATTTCTACGTGGGGCAACTAAACTTGACACAGCACAGCTAGCCTTTTAGGCTTTTCACTATTTCTATACAATATATGATTGCCTTATAGAAAGGTTAAACTTGCCAACTAGTGGTTTTAGGGGTAAGAGCACATAAATAGGGCAATGGACCCCAGTGCCATCGAGTACAGGGTCTAGAAACCTGCAATAGGGTGCAGCGAACTGCTAAAAATGGAGGGTGACCACAGAAAATGCAGATTTCCTACAACTACTACACTACTATAATCTATTTTAAATTACTTAATTTATGCCTGCGTTCCAGCATAAAGCGGCATGCGCTGCTGGTTGAGTTTATTTGTCCCATCTCAAACTCTTTCAGTCTTTAGCAGTTCAGCACAGAGGTGGAACCAGGCAACAGTGACACCAACTGAATGAACCCAAGGCCAACCGACTCGCTGCTATCCGCTCTAGTCTCAGGTTCCGCCAGAGTTCTTATTATCCCACATCTCTGACAGGATCGAGAAACCGCTGACTGTGGTGCAGTCCCTTAAAAATATATTGCATATTATTAACAGATCGTACATTTCCTGTATATTTAGTACGCACTATGGTCACTTTTATCACACCTGTCTATCATGTTTAAGAGAGCACCAAGGACAGTTAATTTACTGGCATCCACTGCATCACTGTAATAAATTATCTGGTTTCCATTTTGTGATTAAATTTCATTCGGATATGTTATCAATTGTTCTTTATTGGTATATTAGGGACGACCTCAGGTCTCTAGTGATTTATGGGGTTACCCTTGTGACATTAAAACCAACTGTAGGTAGTCTTGTGGCAGACGTCCTATTGTTGAAATGTAGGCACCATTGTAGGACCTTGTTTTGAATCTGCAAGGGCTCTAATGTATTGTTTTCTGTCATGTCAGTTATTTTTCTTATTTGGCAAGACTTAATCAGTCCCTTTTTGAACATGCAACCTTACAGGCTCTCCATCGCCACTGCTCAAAGAATATCCCAATCATGAAGTGAAGCATGTGTTATAATGAATAGGGTGGGGAAAGTTTAAGCAGCGCCAAACAGGCACATGATCCCATACCTTCAGAACAGTTTTCTGTAGGGTGGTAATGAAACAATCCTAGGAGTCGGACTTTGGCTTTTTGACAGTCAAACAAAGTTCCACAAAGCCCTCCATTCTATAGCTTGGCCAATAGCCAATCACCACTTTTCCAACCCCATGGCACACTACTCTAATAAAACACAGAAAGGGTCTTCCTGGTAGCACCACAGAATGTCAGGGCGAACTAAAACCCATTTCTTTTTACAGGCTAGGAGTATATTTCTGCTCACGTTGCCTTACCACTTGCCCAGATTAAGTGGAACAGGAGTCGCAAGATCTCTAAAATCTCTACCTTAGGCTCGAGTTCTGGAAAGGGTGAAAAAAATATAAACAACAACTATAAAAGGTATCACAATTATCTGAACCATTCTCTGTAAGGTTTTTAATTAGTATAATGTCTCTGCAGAATCTATTGTCTAAATCCTCATTTCTTGGGGGTATCTTTTGTGAGATTTCAGGTGTACCACAGAGGTGGGAACTAGCTGCTTCAATTCCACATAAGGTGGAGTTTGCCCTTGGCACTGTTCAACCTCACACAGATGTCACAGATAATAACCTTCAACTATAAAACTCTTTGCTAAAGGGGTGGAGCCAGATTGTTGGTGCATGCTATCTCAACCTTTACTTTCAACTGATTTGGTAGCCATTTGAACTCGAGAGGCCATGACAATCACTTCTTGAGCACAGAAATTTGCAGTCCATGTCATCCCATATCTCTTTTTGCGCTGTTGTGCAGTTTCATACATTTTGCTTCCACCACTTCACATTCGGCACTGCTCATAACCCTCTCAACTGCTGGATTTGCATTTTTTCCACTGGTAAAATGTGCGTATGATGTAAGATACACTGGCAAGCAATGATGCATTCACCTATTCTCAATGGGCTAGGCTCGTTGTGAGTCGCTACACCCTCAGCTACTTCATTGCCAAGTTGCAGTGGAGGTCATGTGTGCTGCACACAGTTCAGACATAAAGGCAGCATATATGCTGATCACACGCTTATTGTATTCAGCTTACAGGTACACATTAGGGTACCTGTAAGTTTACACTTACAGGTACCCTAATGTGTACCTGTAAGTGTAGCGTTTTGTTATACACGGCTGCTTAATTTGCTAAATCATGACTATCATCCATGTATGAGTGCACGTTCAACAGTTACATAAATGTGGAAATATACCATTTTACTGATCCATTTATTCTCAAAACACAAAATAAAGAAGGATAAATACCAATAAGATGGCCAAAAAATACATATGGATAAATACAGATGGAAATGTTAAAAAAGAAAATACTGTTAAACCGGGCTTAGTGTACATATGCAAAAGGTATTGCTGCGGGATCTGCTGGACCCTCGACCAACTTGACACTAGCTGAAAGCAAAATGCTTTTTGGTATCAAAAAGCAAACATTGCCAAGCGTGGAAAATAGAGTTTACCCAATATACAGATTTCTTTATTTAAGAAGTAGCTGTACTCTGTGAACTCTGACTAGCAAACTAACCCCAGATGCATCAAGCCCATATTCTGCGAATTCTAAATTGCGAAAAATACCAAATCGCAATTTAGAATTCGCAGAATGGGATGCATCAAGAAAAACGAGTTAAAAAAGCGAATCGCAATCGGCCACAATTGCAGATTGGGATTTTCGCAAAATCGCATACAATTTGCAGAATCGCCAGTTTTCCATGTAGAAATTGCGAACTCGCAATTACCGAAATCGCAAATTGCGATCTCACTAATTGCGAGATCGCAAAAACGGGAAGTCGCATTTCGAACACAATGATGACATCACAACCAGGAAGTAGGCAGTTCTCTCTCTCATTCCGAATACAGAGCATGAGAGTGGAAGCAGCACAGCCCAGAGCTCCACAACAGACTACCTGCAGCACCACACCAGGACAAAAAAAAAAACAGAAAATGTCCCAGGGAGCAGTGCACCATGCAGAAAGAGAAAAATAAAATTCTCAGAGCAGGCACTGGAGTACCTCATTGAGGGAGTCTCAAAGGACCATGATCGCCTGTTTGGAAAGGAGTCCCGAAGGGTGCCTGAGGCGGACAAGAGGCGCATTTGGCTGGGCATCTGCGCAAAGGTGAACTCAGTCGGAGTGACCGGCACTCCATCGATGATCTAAAAAAGAGGTGGTACGACCTCAGAGGGCGTGCCAAAGAACGCATCGCTGAGAGGCAGGGGGAGCGACTTGCCACCAGAGGAGGAGACCCCACTGTTGTACCCAACACTCCACTGGAAGACCTTGTGGAGGACACCATCAATCCTGCAGCCTGCGTGGGGGTCACCCGGCTGAACTCCTCCCGACTCACCCAACAATCGCAAAGTGCCATGCGACTGCGACCCCGTCCCCCAACAATGCCCATGACTCCAGAGCTAGCTATTTGATAACCCCAGTAATGCAGGCCATGCACACTTGAAATGCCCTATTGCATTGTGGGACGTGTAGTGGGACCACAATTCCTGGATATAGCCACACACAGCCTTACCTGTCAAGTGAAAGTTATTCCTAAAGCCAGTCAGGGAATGCAAGCCTGCATGCATGTAGCAACATCCCATGTGCAAGATACATATCATTAATCATGCACCCATTTACATCACAGGTGCGTCTGAACAACCCAGCACCGACAGCAAGGCCCTACATATAGAGGAGAACCCTGAGGACACCAAGGGAGAGGGCCATCCTGCACCACAACCCGGACCATCACAGCCAGCAGCAGCAGTACCATCACCCCCCCATGTAGACAGGGACACCCCTGCAGCCACAGGTGGCCAGCAACCACCCCATGTGAAACCCATGGCAGTGGTACAAGCCACACCCCCAGCACCCAGGAGGCAGACACGGCGCACAGCCACTGTGCGATCCCAGTCCAGCGGGCTGATGAGGCAGCAGCGCGACGTCTCAACACGCGCTGGCAGGGGGTTACATATCCGCGATCCTGGGCTGGCCATAGAACGCCGGATGCTTGCAGAACACCAGAAGCAGGCACGGCACTTGGCAGCCATCCACTTGCAGCTGAATAAGACTGCGCGAAATGTGGGCCAGCTCACAGAAAGCATGCAGGTCATGACCGCAGCTGTCCGTGAGAACAGCCAGATCCTGGTGTCCCAGCAGGATATCACCCGCCACCTGCAGACCTGCCTGTCAGCATACACGAGATCTAACCATCTCATAGGAAATGCCACCTCCCAACTTTCGCACCGCTCTCTTGCCATGCAGATACAGATGTTGCAATGTAGCCAGGACCTCGCCAGGGCCCTTGAGCAAGTCACCACAGCTGTGCAGAGTCTGCAGGCGTCTGGCCATGGCCAAGCAAGTGGGGGGGATGATGCCAGTGAGGGCACTTCCAGTCACAGCAGCCTGTCCGTGCCGCTGGTAACTGAACGTCGCCGCAGCACCAGGCCCACTGCAGCATCACGGGCCAATGGTGTTGTGGAGGACGTTGAAAGGCGACTGGATGCGTCCGGCCGGAGGCGCCAGTGGCTCAATTAACTGTACCAGCAGGGCCACGCTGAATACACAACACGCCCTCTTCTCTAACATGGGGCTGTATGAGGGAATACAGTTCTCATGTGATTAGAAAAAAATTGAAATACACATTATTGTGAAAATAACAATAAGAATTTATCGTCACAAGTTAATCCGACTCATGTCATTATTTCATTCGTCATGCATGAGTGCAGTGTTGTGTGAGGTGAATGGGTGCACTAGAAACAGTTCATTGTGATATGGTTGCGGTGCCTGTGTCCTTCAGCAGGGGTCTCCCCGCGTGCATGATGCACATGTGCAGGTGGGCGGTTGTCCCCTTATGACTCACTGCCAGATATCTCCACAGGTATCCTCCGCTTGGTAGCAATATTGTGGAGTATTGCACACACGGCCACGATGCGGCAGCAGACCTCAGGCTGGTATTTGAGGGCCCCACCAGTCTTGTGTAGGATGCGGAATCTGCTCTTTAAAAGCCCAAATGTCTGCTCAATGCAATTTCTAGTGCGAATGTGTGCAGCAATTTAACGCCGTTGCTGTGGTGTGGCAGGGTTGAGGTATGGGGTGAGGAGGTACTCACGGAGGCCGTAGGTGCGGTCACCTGAATGAAAGGAGAAGAGGGTGAGTGCCTGTTAAGTGCAGCTACATGGTCTTGATGTACTGTTTGTTGGCATGTGTACTTACCTAGAAGGTGTCCTTCACCAAAGTCTCCCCTGGGCAGGTGTGTGTGTATGCCGCTGTGCCGGAATATGAACGAATCATGCGTGCTCCCCGGGTATTGTGTCACTATGTCGGTGATGATTGTCTTTGCGTTGCAGACTATCTAGATGTTCAGTGAGTGGTATGACTTGCGGTTCTGGTACATGCATCCAATTACTTGGGGGAATTGCGCTATGTTGTAAAATTGTAGCTTGGTTTGATTCAAGTCCTGTTGGGTGGTTGGGAATGTTATGTAATGGTGTAGCCGGGTCAGCATGGCCTCCAGGAAACTCCTTAGGCAGCGGGACAGTGTGCTCTGGGACATACCCCCTGCAACTGCAACTATTCCCTGGAAGCTTCCGGAGGCCAGGAGGTGCAGGCAGCACAAGACCTGGACATGGGTGTGCATGGCATTGGTCCTCCTCGTTGGGTGCTGCATCAGGGGGGCAAGGTCCCGGATGAGCTTGGTAATCATTGCCCCATTCAGCCTGTACTTTGAGTAGATTTCCTCCTTAGTCTGGCCCAGGAGTGTGATCCGCTGGCGGAATATTCGCTCCTGGATCCGTCATCTGTTCCTTGCTGCAGCCTGGAGCCTTCGCCGCCTTACCACCATGTAGTCCTGGCATTGTGAATGTCCTCATGCTCCTACTGTGTCTCCTTAAGTGTGCTTGTTCAGCCCCGCACCTGTAGCTAGTTAGGAAATATCTTTTCAATGTTTTCTTTTTTTTTAACTTTATGGTTACCACCTGGTTTGGGTTCTCCTTAAATTGCACCTCGCAAATAGCGATTTTCAGCTATTTCGCTAATTGCGATTTTTCATGCATTTCATTTGCAATTATTTTACGAATTTGCGAATGAAATCGCAGAATCATTGGGAATTCGCAATTACAGATTCGCAAAGGGGGTTCCACCTTGATTCTGCTATTTTATTTACGAAGTCGCAAAATATATTTTGCGATTTCGCAATTTGGTTAATTTTCTTTTCATGAATTGCGGATCATGGAATTGCGATCGCAATAGCTGTTTCACAGCTATTTAGATCGCAATTTGTGTTGATGAATCTTCCTGTATATTCCTTAGAGCACAACAAAGAAGCAAGGACGAGTACGACCAATTGGTACTTCACATGGTTTGTGAGTCCTTCTTTGATTTTCACTGAAATACTATCCCCCGTACTGGCTTCAATGTGGCATTCTGGGATTTTTAGTGACAAATAAAAAAAAACCTTTGCAAATCATTAACATTTTAAACACTTCTCAAATCATATGAGAAAACATTAAAATAAATATCAGCACTACACAATAACAAATATCAACAAAATGATTCTCATAGTGATATTTGACTTCATGAATCTCTTTTCTTTGGTTATTCCAGTCAACAGGGGATCCACAAGTGCTACATGTGGCTTAACAGACCTGTCATGCAGGATTTGATAGTGTGGTGTCACAAGATGCCCACAGCCCCCTCGCTCAATGTTATGTGGAGTTCAAATGAGTCATCCCTGACCATTCTGGTCAGTGTATTGTTTGCTACCTGGAGGCATTTCACACCATTCACACCTATTAAAGGCTAAGAAAAGGTTAGGAGAAGTTGGTAAGCTAATGCATATTAGCTTCCTGGAACTTAAGGCAGAAAAAAGGTGGCTTTCAAAAAGTTACTTTCCCCTAACCTTTATTAAAAATCCACCTTCACCATTGAATTGAATTTTTAATAACTATTAAAAATAGAGGTTTAATTATATTGTTCGCTGGTAACATTCCTGAGCTACAGTATCAGTATTTTAATCTGTCCTCTGGATTTCTACGTGGGGCAACTAAACTTGACACAGCACAGCTAGCCTTTTAGGCTTTTCACTATTTCTATACAATATATGATTGCCTTATAGAAAGGTTAAACTTGCCAACTAGTGGTTTTAGGGGTAAGAGCACATAAATAGGGCAATGGACCCCAGTGCCATCGAGTACAGGGTCTAGAAACCTGCAATAGGGTGCAGCGAACTGCTAAAAATGGAGGGTGACCACAGAAAATGCAGATTTCCTACAACTACTACACTACTATAATCTATTTTAAATTACTTAATTTATGCCTGCGTTCCAGCATAAAGCGGCATGCGCTGCTGGTTGAGTTTATTTGTCCCATCTCAAACTCTTTCAGTCTTTAGCAGTTCAGCACAGAGGTGGAACCAGGCAACAGTGACACCAACTGAATGAACCCAAGGCCAACCGACTCGCTGCTATCCGCTCTAGTCTCAGGTTCCGCCAGAGTTCTTATTATCCCACATCTCTGACAGGATCGAGAAACCGCTGACTGTGGTGCAGTCCCTTAAAAATATATTGCATATTATTAACAGATCGTACATTTCCTGTATATTTAGTACGCACTATGGTCACTTTTATCACACCTGTCTATCATGTTTAAGAGAGCACCAAGGACAGTTAATTTACTGGCATCCACTGCATCACTGTAATAAATTATCTGGTTTCCATTTTGTGATTAAATTTCATTCGGATATGTTATCAATTGTTCTTTATTGGTATATTAGGGACGACCTCAGGTCTCTAGTGATTTATGGGGTTACCCTTGTGACATTAAAACCAACTGTAGGTAGTCTTGTGGCAGACGTCCTATTGTTGAAATGTAGGCACCATTGTAGGACCTTGTTTTGAATCTGCAAGGGCTCTAATGTATTGTTTTCTGTCATGTCAGTTATTTTTCTTATTTGGCAAGACTTAATCAGTCCCTTTTTGAACATGCAACCTTACAGGCTCTCCATCGCCACTGCTCAAAGAATATCCCAATCATGAAGTGAAGCATGTGTTATAATGAATAGGGTGGGGAAAGTTTAAGCAGCGCCAAACAGGCACATGATCCCATACCTTCAGAACAGTTTTCTGTAGGGTGGTAATGAAACAATCCTAGGAGTCGGACTTTGGCTTTTTGACAGTCAAACAAAGTTCCACAAAGCCCTCCATTCTATAGCTTGGCCAATAGCCAATCACCACTTTTCCAACCCCATGGCACACTACTCTAATAAAACACAGAAAGGGTCTTCCTGGTAGCACCACAGAATGTCAGGGCGAACTAAAACCCATTTCTTTTTACAGGCTAGGAGTATATTTCTGCTCACGTTGCCTTACCACTTGCCCAGATTAAGTGGAACAGGAGTCGCAAGATCTCTAAAATCTCTACCTTAGGCTCGAGTTCTGGAAAGGGTGAAAAAAATATAAACAACAACTATAAAAGGTATCACAATTATCTGAACCATTCTCTGTAAGGTTTTTAATTAGTATAATGTCTCTGCAGAATCTATTGTCTAAATCCTCATTTCTTGGGGGTATCTTTTGTGAGATTTCAGGTGTACCACAGAGGTGGGAACTAGCTGCTTCAATTCCACATAAGGTGGAGTTTGCCCTTGGCACTGTTCAACCTCACACAGATGTCACAGATAATAACCTTCAACTATAAAACTCTTTGCTAAAGGGGTGGAGCCAGATTGTTGGTGCATGCTATCTCAACCTTTACTTTCAACTGATTTGGTAGCCATTTGAACTCGAGAGGCCATGACAATCACTTCTTGAGCACAGAAATTTGCAGTCCATGTCATCCCATATCTCTTTTTGCGCTGTTGTGCAGTTTCATACATTTTGCTTCCACCACTTCACATTCGGCACTGCTCATAACCCTCTCAACTGCTGGATTTGCATTTTTTCCACTGGTAAAATGTGCGTATGATGTAAGAATACACTGGCAAGCAATGATGCATTCACCTATTCTCAATGGGCTAGGCTCGTTGTGAGTCGCTACACCCTCAGCTACTTCATTGCCAAGTTGCAGTGGAGGTCATGTGTGCTGCACACAGTTCAGACATAAAGGCAGCATATATGCTGATCACACGCTTATTGTATTCAGCTTACAGGTACACATTAGGGTACCTGTAAGTTTACACTTACAGGTACCCTAATGTGTACCTGTAAGTGTAGCGTTTTGTTATACACGGCTGCTTAATTTGCTAAATCATGACTATCATCCATGTATGAGTGCACGTTCAACAGTTACATAAATGTGGAAATATACCATTTTACTGCTCCATTTATTCTCAAAACACAAAATAAAGAAGGATAAATACCAATAAGATGGCCAAAAAATACATATGGATAAATACAGATGGAAATGTTAAAAAAGAAAATACTGTTAAACCGGGCTTAGTGTACATATGCAAAAGGTATTGCTGCGGGATCTGCTGGACCCTCGACCAACTTGACACTAGCTGAAAGCAAAATGCTTTTTGGTATCAAAAAGCAAGCATTGCCAAGCGTGGAAAATAGAGTTTACCCAATATACAGATTTCTTTACTTAAGAAGTAGCTGTACTCTGTGAACTCTGACTAGCAAACTAACCCCAGATGCATCAAGCCCATATTCTGCGAATTCTAAATTGCGAAAAATACCAAATCGCAATTTAGAATTCGCAGAATGGGATGCATCAAGAAAAACGAGTTAAAAAAGCGAATCGCAATCGGCCACAATTGCAGATTGGGATTTTCGCAAAATCGCATACAATTTGCAGAATCGCCAGTTTTCCATGTAGAAATTGCGAACTCGCAATTACCGAAATCGCAAATTGCGATCTCACTAATTGCGAGATCGCAAAAACGGGAAGTTGCATTTCGAACACAATGATGACATCACAACCAGGAAGTAGGCAGTTCTCTCTCTCATTCCGAATACAGAGCATGAGAGTGGAAGCAGCACAGCCCAGAGCTCCACAACAGACTACCTGCAGCACCACACCAGGACAAAAAAAAAACAGAAAATGTCCCAGGGAGCAGTGCACCATGCAGAAAGAGAAAAATAAAATTCTCAGAGCAGGCACTGGAGTACCTCATTGAGGGAGTCTCAAAGGACCATGATCGCCTGTTTGGAAAGGAGTCCCGAAGGGTGCCTGAGGCGGACAAGAGGCGCATTTGGCTGGGCATCTGCGCAAAGGTGAACTCAGTCGGAGTGACCGGCACTCCATCGATGATCTAAAAAAGAGGTGGTACGACCTCAGAGGGCGTGCCAAAGAACGCATCGCTGAGAGGCAGGGGGAGCGACTTGCCACCAGAGGAGGAGACCCCACTGTTGTACCCAACACTCCACTGGAAGACCTTGTGGAGGACACCATCAATCCTGCAGCCTGCGTGGGGGTCACCCGGCTGAACTCCTCCCGACTCACCCAACAATCGCAAAGTGCCATGCGACTGCGACCCCGTCCCCCAACAATGCCCATGACTCCAGAGCTAGCTATTTGATAACCCCAGTAATGCAGGCCATGCACACTTGAAATGCCCTATTGCATTGTGGGACGTGTAGTGGGACCACAATTCCTGGATATAGCCACACACAGCCTTACCTGTCAAGTGAAAGTTATTCCTAAAGCCAGTCAGGGAATGCAAGCCTGCATGCATGTAGCAACATCCCATGTGCAAGATACATATCATTAATCATGCACCCATTTACATCACAGGTGCGTCTGAACAACCCAGCACCGACAGCAAGGCCCTACATATAGAGGAGAACCCTGAGGACACCAAGGGAGAGGGCCATCCTGCACCACAACCCGGACCATCACAGCCAGCAGCAGCAGTACCATCACCCCCCCATGTAGACAGGGACACCCCTGCAGCCACAGGTGGCCAGCAACCACCCCATGTGAAACCCATGGCAGTGGTACAGGCCACACCCCCAGCACCCAGGAGGCAGACACGGCGCACAGCCACTGTGCGATCCCAGTCCAGCGGGCTGATGAGGCAGCAGCGCGACGTCTCAACACGCGCTGGCAGGGGGTTACATATCCGCGATCCTGGGCTGGCCATAGAACGCCGGATGCTTGCAGAACACCAGAAGCAGGCACGGCACTTGGCAGCCATCCACTTGCAGCTGAATAGGACTGCGCGAAATGTGGGCCAGCTCACAGAAAGCATGCAGGTCATGACCGCAGCTGTCCGTGAGAACAGCCAGATCCTGGTGTCCCAGCAGGATATCACCCGCCACCTGCAGACCTGCCTGTCAGCATACACGAGATCTAACCATCTCATAGGAAATGCCACCTCCCAACTTTCGCACCGCTCTCTTGCCATGCAGATACAGATGGTGCAATGTAGCCAGGACCTCGCCAGGGCCCTTGAGCAAGTCACCACAGCTGTGCAGAGTCTGCAGGCGTCTGGCCATGGCCAAGCAAGTGGGGGGGATGATGCCAGTGAGGGCACTTCCAGTCACAGCAGCCTGTCCGTGCCGCTGGTAACTGAACGTCGCCGCAGCACCAGGCCCACTGCAGCATCACGGGCCAATGGTGTTGTGGAGGACGTTGAAAGGCGACTGGATGCGTCCGGCCGGAGGCGCCAGTGGCTCAATTAACTGTACCAGCAGGGCCACGCTGAATACACAACACGCCCTCTTCTCTAACATGGGGCTGTATGAGGGAATACAGTTCTCATGTGATTAGAAAAAAATTGAAATACACATTATTGTGAAAATAACAATAAGAATTTATCGTCACAAGTTAATCCGACTCATGTCATTATTTCATTCGTCATGCATGAGTGCAGTGTTGTGTGAGGTGAATGGGTGCACTAGAAACAGTTCATTGTGATATGGTTGCGGTGCCTGTGTCCTTCAGCAGGGGTCTCCCCGCGTGCATGATGCACATGTGCAGGTGGGCGGTTGTCCCCTTATGACTCACTGCCAGATATCTCCACAGGTATCCTCCGCTTGGTAGCAATATTCTGGAGTATTGCACACACGGCCACGATGCGGCAGCAGACCTCAGGCTGGTATTTGAGGGCCCCACCAGTCTTGTGTAGGATGCGGAATCTGCTCTTTAAAAGCCCAAATGTCTGCTCAATGCAATTTCTAGTGCGAATGTGTGCAGCAATTTAACGCCGTTGCTGTGGTGTGGCAGGGTTGAGGTATGGGGTGAGGAGGTACTCACGGAGGCCGTAGGTGCGGTCACCTGAATGAAAGGAGAAGAGGGTGAGTGCCTGTTAAGTGCAGCTACATGGTCTTGATGTACTGTTTGTTGGCATGTGTACTTACCTAGAAGGTGTCCTTCACCAAAGTCTCCCCTGGGCAGGTGTGTGTGTATGCCGCTGTGCCGGAATATGAACGAATCATGCGTGCTCCCCGGGTATTGTGTCACTATGTCGGTGATGATTGTCTTTGCGTTGCAGACTATCTAGATGTTCAGTGAGTGGTATGACTTGCGGTTCTGGTACATGCATCCAATTACTTGGGGGAATTGCGCTATGTTGTAAAATTGTAGCTTGGTTTGATTCAAGTCCTGTTGGGTGGTTGGGAATGTTATGTAATGGTGTAGCCGGGTCAGCATGGCCTCCAGGAAACTCCTTAGGCAGCGGGACAGTGTGCTCTGGGACATACCCCCTGCAACTGCAACTATTCCCTGGAAGCTTCCGGAGGCCAGGAGGTGCAGGCAGCACAAGACCTGGACATGGGTGTGCATGGCATTGGTCCTCCTCGTTGGGTGCTGCATCAGGGGGGCAAGGTCCCGGATGAGCTTGGTAATCATTGCCCCATTCAGCCTGTACTTTGAGTAGATTTCCTCCTTAGTCTGGCCCAGGAGTGTGATCCGCTGGCGGAATATTCGCTCCTGGATCCGTCATCTGTTCCTTGCTGCAGCCTGGAGCCTTCGCCGCCTTACCACCATGTAGTCCTGGCATTGTGAATGTCCTCATGCTCCTACTGTGTCTCCTTAAGTGTGCTTGTTCAGCCCCGCACCTGTAGCTAGTTAGGAAATATCTTTTCAATGTTTTCTTTTTTTTTAACTTTATGGTTACCACCTGGTTTGGGTTCTCCTTAAATTGCACCTCGCAAATAGCGATTTTCAGCTATTTCGCTAATTGCGATTTTTCATGCATTTCATTTGCAATTATTTTACGTATTTGCGAATGAAATCGCAGAATCATTGGGAATTCGCAATTACAGATTCGCAAAGGGGGTTCCACCTTGATTCTGCTATTTTATTTACGAAGTCGCAAAATATATTTTGCGATTTCGCAATTTGGTTAATTTTCTTTTCATGAATTGCGGATCATGGAATTGCGATCGCAATAGCTGTTTCACAGCTATTTAGATCGCAATTTGTGTTGATGAATCTTCCTGTATATTCCTTAGAGCACAACAAAGAAGCAAGGACGAGTACGACCAATTGGTACTTCACATGGTTTGTGAGTCCTTCTTTGATTTTCACTGAAATACTATCCCCCGTACTGGCTTCAATGTGGCATTCTGGGATTTTTAGTGACAAATAAAAAAAAACCTTTGCAAATCATTAACATTTTAAACACTTCTCAAATCATATGAGAAAACATTAAAATAAATATCAGCACTACACAATAACAAATATCAACAAAATGATTCTCATAGTGATATTTGAATTCATGAATCTCTTTTCTTCGGTTATTCCAGTCAACAGTATTTTAAAAAGTCCAGGTTTACCAAAAACTCAAATTGGTAGGCCTTAGTGGCCGTACTCAGCAGATACTGATAATATGTCCTTTGCAAAAGTTGTAAACTTCGGCCAACCGAATCTTCTCAGGAGCAATCCAGTGGCAGTCAGGACTTCAATACTGTCAAAACGATTCCTGAAGGCCCCAGTGGCCTGTGAGATTTCTCAAAAAGTATTCTTTATAGGTTATTTGCTATAAGATTGATCTAATAAAGAGTGTGTATATATATATAGATATATATATATTTATATATATATTTATATATATATATATATATATATATATATATATATATATATATATATATATATATATATATATATATATATATATATATATATATTACCTACTGGCGGTCGCCAGTAGGTATATATAGTTAGGATTTTTTCTCTATGGGATTTTTGAAAATTCTATGTCTAATAACTTTGGCGTTTGTGGACGGAATTGGCTTAAATTTTCAGGAAAATGGAAGATTTTGTTTCTGATCAGCCCCTGACAATTTGGGGGGGTTTCATCAAGGGGGGGCCGAGAAAAAAGGGGGGTCCCAAAACGCGTTTTTCCCATGTTAATTTCCATAGGGCGGTTGGCCTCACTTTTAGCTCGAACGGCTGAATGGATTTGCACGAAACTTGGTAAAATTGTAGGGACTGTTAGCCCGATGTGCCTTTGCTAGGTCTCAATATATGTGCTCCAGTGGATTTTGAGTAATTTAGGTTCAAAAAAAGATATATATCTGGGCGGAGCCTAACCACACATCTGATCTGATTGGCTGTCAGCACTACATCCAAGAAGTGTTGGCAGCCATCTTGGGACCAATATACATGATAGCACCTCATTAAAAAGCATTGTAGTTAATAGAGGGTTTTAGGACTTTAGTTACATTATAAATCATTTGTTGATGGTACCATACTCGTTTTAGGAATTGTGGTGGGTTCTAAGGTGATTTTACCATGTGAAAAAACCTTCTGCTGTGATATCATGAATATTGTTTGAAAGAAAACTAATATCTCATGATTTTCCCACAGTGGTTTGGAAGGGGATCTATAAGCTAAACTGAAAGCATATTTTCTGTAAATTCACATTATCTTTCTCAGTCATGTGAAAATGAAGTCTGACATTCTCAGTAAAACATGTACATCCAACAAGGACAGAGACTGTCAGTTGATTCCTTTGTGTTCTACTGCAGCCTCCTAGAGTGTTCTAAAGAACAACTAGAGCGCTAACAGTCCTACTTATTACAAAGGTATGGCACACCTGAAGCCATCTTGATTGGAATAAAGTGGTAACTCTTAAAACAATTAATTTAAAAAGGAACAAAATGAGGGGGTATATTATGCAATAGAAGGTATTATTAGTGCTGCAGAAAGAAAAATTAGGGCACATTTTGAGTGACTTTTCAAATCCTCTTCTATTTCATTAAAAAATTCTGACATGCAGTCTCCCAAAATGGCCACCAGAGACAAAAGAGCCCAAATGTAGCCCAAATATCACCCAGATGTAGCCCAAGTATAGCCCAATGACAGAATGTCCCAGAGTGTTCTAAAGAACAACTAGAGCGCTAACAGTCCTACTTATTACAAAGGTATGGCACACCTGAAGCCATCTTGATTGGAATAAAGTGGTAACTCTTAAAACATTTAATTTAAAATGGAACAAAATGAGGGGGTATATTTTGCCATATGAATTATGATTAGTGCTGCAGAAAGAGAAATTAGGGCACATTTTGAGTGACTTCTCAAACCCTCTTCAATTTCATTAAAAAATTCTGACATACAGTCTCCCAAGATGGCCACCAGAGACAAAAGAGCATAAATGTAGCCCAAATATCACCCAGATGTACCCCAAGTATAGCCCAATGACAGAATGTCCCAGAGTGTTCTATAGAACAACTAGAGCGCTAACAGTCTTACTTATGACAAAAGTATGGCACACCAGAAGCCATCTTGATTGGAATGAAGTGGTAAGTCTGAAAACACTCAATTTAAAAAGGAACAACATGAGGGGGTTAATTTTGCCATAGAAAGTATGATTAGTGCTTCAGAAAGAAAAATTAGGGATCATTTTGAGTGACTTCTCAAATCCTCTTCTATTTCATTAAAAAAATTCTGACATGCAGACTGAAACATGCACTTTGAATACCAGCAGCAGACGTCCCTGGTGAGCAGTAGCTTTACTACAGTGATCTAATGTGCAACTAGAGTGCTAACATTCAGAATTTATGGCAAATGTGTGACACGTCTGAATGCCTTCTTGATGGAACCAAGGTAAACAAGCATTGAAAATGCAATAGATCTCGCCCTCGTTTAAGTTAAAAACATTCTGTTTGTAATGAGGTGGCTTTTTAGCTTTGCTTTTATTGGTGTTTTTTCAACTTTCATGTAAATAACATGCATCTGTATGCATATAAGTATATGTATGCATGCATTTATGTTTGTATTTATATAGATATACAGATGATATATGTTTATATATGTATGTATATATATATATATTCACTGAAAAAGCCATAGGCTATAGACCATATATAGTTAGAAATTAGCATTTACAAAACCTTGAAAATTCACTGAAAAAACCATAGGTTATAGACCACATATAGTTAGGACTTAGCATTTACAAAACCTTGAAAATTCACTGAAAAAACCATAGGTTATAGACCATATATAGTTAGGAATTCGCATTTACAAAACCTTATTTTACTCACACAAAACCATTGAAATTCCATATATAGTTAGTTGCACTAACTATATATCGCGCACCCGCAATCCACTGCTGATGATGTCACATATTACATCATTCATGACATGGTCAGTGACATCACTGATGACATCTCAAATGACATCACTGATGACATCACTGATGACAACATCCAGTGACTGTATGTTTCTGTAAAGTTAAAATATGTCTTACATATTGAAGAATGAGTGGATGTATAAGTGTCTGGATGAAGGATTTAGTAGGTGCATGACTGACTGTATGAGTGAGTGATTAAATGTGTCTCACTGAGTGCATGGGTTAGTGACTAAACTGTCTTAATTTGTGCATCATTATGTTTGTTGTTCTGTAAACTGTTGCATGTGTTGATAAGTAGCTATATGAGTAACTATATGGGTTATTGATTGGTTGCCCAAGTATTTGTATGGGAGACTGAGTGTGTGTGTGGGTGGCTGGGAGGTGTATGACTGTGCATAGATGTGTGAGCAGTTGATTCACTAGATGTATGGTTTCAAAAGTGCATGTGGAAACAGCTGTATGGGCGGTTGACTGTGTGCATGAGTGTATTGGTGAGTGAATGGATATCTCAGTGCTACATGTCAAAGTAAGTACATATGTAAAACACAGTGCATGTGAAAGTTGGCATATATAAATAACTCTGCATAAGAGCCAGTGAATGTGTGAGTGGCTGTATGGATCATTGTGAACTTGTATCAGGGATTGTATAAGAGAGTAAATATGTGTTAGTATATGTTTGAATAAGTAAAGTTTGTATAACTGTATAGTTTAGGAAATGGAGGTGTGATTGATTCTTTGCATGACTGACTAGGTGTGTGAGTAACTCCATGGATGAGTGACAGTCTGTGAGTGTCTGTTTACACTGATTGTATCTAAGGTTATATTAGAGTCTGAAGAGGTTCATCGTATTATCACATGAATGATATCATCAGTGATGTGATCAGTAATGTCAAATGAGATGTCATCAGTGATGTCATCCGTGATGTCATTTGAGATGTCATCAGTGATGTCATTTGAGATGTCATCAGTGATGTCATCAGTGATGTCACTGACCATGTCATGAATGATGTAATATGTGACATCATCAGCAGTGGATTGCGGGTGCGCGATATATAGTTAGTGCAACTAACTATATATGGAATTTCAATGGTTTTGTGTGAGTAAAATAAGGTTTTGTAAATGCGAATTCCTAACTATATATGGTCTATAACCTATGGTTTTTTCAGTGAATATATATATAAACGCTCGTTGGGGAGGTGTCCAAGAATGAGCCGCACTCCGCTTTATTTGAATGTGATCAAGGGCTCTCGAAGCCCGAAAGGCGTCGTTGCAGGCTGGTGAAACGTAAATAAACCAACATCTTGCCTGAATCGTTGTGGTGGTCTGAGTTCCTTCCTCGCCGCAAGCCGGAAGTGGTGGGAATTGTTTGGTATATATATATATATATATATATATATATATTATATATCTATATATCTATATATCTATATATCTATATATCTATATCTATATACATCTATATACATACATATATATATATACATACATACATACATACATACATACATACACACATATATACTCGTTGGGGAGGTGTCCAAGAATGAGCCGCACTCGGGTGAAAGGGGCTTGTCCCCATCCGCTTTATTTGGTTTAGGCGGCAGCGCTTGCTGGTGATTACAAACACCTGACAACCTGATGCGTTTCAATATCCATCTTCCTCAGAGGCTTAGAGTCAGGAAGGAGCGTGACAGTTCTCCAATAACTACGTTTGGCTTTATCGTGTGCCCCAATGGGCTATCGAGAATTTTCACGTTGCCTTATGGAGATTGGAGTCCTTTTAAATCCTATATGGAAGCTCCCTCAATGCGTGCTCAATGCGTGCTTGATGGAAGGCTCTCACATTGGGGCACACGATAAAGCCGAACGTAGTCATTGGATAACTGTCACCACAGGGGCATGTTTCTCCCCAAGCTACGCATGTTTGCATGTTGGGTGGTGGGAGGAACATGTCTTCAGGGACACCCACAGTGTGCTGTACGACTCATGTGGCGGAATATTGGAGATTTATAGATGATGTATGTATGATTTGGAAAGGCACACTAGAATCAGTTATGGAATTTGTGGAAACAATCAATGATAATGATTTAAATTTGAAATTCACATCTGACATAAGTAAACGTTGTTTCCAATTCCTAGATGTTGAGATATACATTAACAACAATATGCTCCAAACCAGACTAGACAGGAAAAAGACCGCAGGAAATGAGATTCTGCATGCTAGCAGTGCCCACCCTAGACATCTTATTAGGAGCATACCGTACCGCGAGTTTTTGATGATGGGGAGAATCTGCAGTTCAGAAGTCGATTTAATTGACTGCCAGACTCAAGCCTTTAACAGATTTATTGCAAGGGGATATTGTCCTACATTATTAGAACAGGCCAAACTTAACGCAAATAGCCACACAAGAGAGGAGTGCCTGAATAGTACCATGAAATCCAAAAATAAAGAAGTTGATAAGAATACAGACCCCCAAAGAAGTGAAGATCGGATTAGATTAATCACTACTATCAGTATGGAGGAAAAGAAAGTCAAAGGGATTTTCAATAAACATTGGCCCATACTCAAAACAGACAGCACTTTGGCACCGCTCTTACCAAACTGGCCTCTTATCACTTTTAGAAGGGCGCCCTCAACGAGGGATGCCCTAGTTAAATTGAGCCCAGAAGTGGTAACCCCTAAAAATTGTCCGTCTAACAAAACAGGTTTTCACAAAAGTATATTGTGCTGAGCCTGTAAATTTGGTACAAACACTACAGAGTATTTGACTGCATTTAACCCAACCCCGTTAAAATTCAATGTTTATTTACTTGCCGCACGGAATATGCAGTACATGTTTTAGAGTGCACATCCAAAATGAAATATGTGGGTAGCACTAAACTGCAGGCATTCAACCAGATTCTTCAACATCTGGGTGCCATTGTAAACTCAGATGAAAGTTACCCAGTAGCTAGTCATTATAACTTAGTTCACAAGAAAAGCCTTAATGACTTAAGCTACTTCATCATTGACTCTGAACCCAAAAAACAAAGAGGGGGTAACAGGGAAAAACAACTGAGACAACTGGAATCCAAATATATCTTGTTGCTAGACACTCGGATTCCAAATGGCCTCAATACTGGAGATGATATTCATAATTTCCTATAGCACTTCCATGTATGAGGCATAGTAGAGGCATTGTTTTCAAATGTAACTTACATTTTGTCTCCTATCCATTCCCTATAAGTTTTATGTATGATTGAGTAGACTCGATTATTCGGCAGCTACCTGAGGATTGGGTTTTCTTTTTAGATTTCTGGCTGGGGTCTCGTTTTTACCGTGATTTAAACTATGTTTTAATCGTTCTGGTCTGAAGGATTTTGGTTCAAAGTATCTGCCACATCTAAAATTTATATCTGCACTTAAGTGAATTTTCAGACTATTTTTCCAAATGAACTACATTTTTAAATTAGTGGCATTTAACTTCTATCAGGGGTACATTTTAGAACCGGATGGTTCATACCATGATATGAGTTGGTTATCTGTGTATCATAGGACATTCACTAATATCGTTTTAACGGTCATGCTACTCCTAATTTTGTATTAGGAATCTTGCACTTGCACTTTATCAAGAAACTAAGTATCAAGCATCAATTATACCAGCAAATCCTTTTTTTAAACATACATTTTTTCCTGAAGTGGATATGATTTTAATATCTTCTATTTAAGGATAATGAGCACGTTTTGCACTTATTTTGCACAATTTATGAATTTCAGCACTTGCACTTTTTCATTGAGTTGTTTTTGTGATAAGGGCATTCTATTTGAGCAGAAATCTAATGACAATATTATTTTGCAGCAGTTCTGCCACTTGGCGATTAGAAATGCAACACTGTTCATATTTAGAAAAGCTTTTTAGAAGGACATTTGTAATACTTTTCTGATAAACTTTCTTTGTATTTTTAATGTGTCATTTATTTATATATATTTATTAATGAGATTAAAATGCATTGATTATCTGTTGCGAATATAATCAGACGAATAGAAAGTATTTTTTCTAGCTCTTTTGTATGCCAATAACAACAAAACTCCCGTTCAGGAAGCCACTATTAAGTTACCATGTTTACCCAGGGTGTCATGTGATCGAGGCTGTGGTGATGTAGCCGAAACGCGTCATGCTGACCAAGATGGTGGAATAAAGAACTTTTGAAAGAAAATCCAGTGTGTTTGTGGTCTATACCTGTTCCTTCGCTACCATGGCCATTGGCAATCGGAGTACAGGACTATTGGAAATATATATATATATATATCTCTCCACATCAAAAGCACCCCTTTTGGAAGAACCAAACTTGCAGGTAGGTACATCTTCGCGTTTATTTGGCAGGATAACAGCACAGTGAAG
This sequence comes from Lissotriton vulgaris, assembly GCF_964263255.1. Classification (NCBI taxonomy): domain Eukaryota; kingdom Metazoa; phylum Chordata; class Amphibia; order Caudata; family Salamandridae; genus Lissotriton; species Lissotriton vulgaris. Next base: position 1,317,146,373 of record NC_141694.1, on the reverse strand, counting down.
GAAAACAATGTCCAAATAAATCTGTATGCCTGACGTGTTTCATGCTCTTTCAGCATTTCTTCAGAGGCTTCATTTCAAACATTGCGTGGAGCACTGGCCTCATTTCAATCATTTACACCTGTCCCAGTGGGCGTTGTCTCACCCAGAGGCTGCTGGTATTAGTAGTGCCATAATATCGCTGCAGTGAGCTGCTCCTTCGCAATGTCAGTGTTGAAAAATAAAATACGGTATAACAATAAGGACTAGCTAGAGGTGCGAGACTATTATGTACGCTTTTATCTGGAAAACCATTGGGTTTGTTTAAAAGCCCTCACCCACCAACCTAGTTAGTGGCATGCTTCATCATCGGGCCCACCACAATGACACCTAGCGTGTCCCGGGTGTGCTTCAACGGCAGAGTTACTGCGGAGCTAGTATACTTGCTGTGTGTGTAGTGAAGTGAGTGAGAAAGTGAGATTTAAAAGCTATACAGTGGGTCCCAGTACCCGAGGGTGAGATAGTTAAATGTTATTAACTGGGCCCCTGTTAGCGGATAAAAAGGAAGTCGGACGTGTTGGTGAATTTATGATTCCCTACGTCCAGTGTGGTCTACATGTCTCAGCCAGGCCTTAAAAACTGGCTTTCCTCAGGACCAATAAGTGAAGAAGTGCAATTAAATAATACTAAATTATAGTGTTTGTGTTGGTTTCCCTCTTACTTTTAACTGGCTAATGTCTGTAAAAGCCTCCATGGGTCACTCAGCAGAGAAAAAGACCGGAAGTGCCGGTCTGGTTCCTCCTTGGACCGGTCGTACATCTGCGGTGCCCGGTAAATCTTCGAGTTTATTTTGCAGGTTACAGCACAGTGAAGGAAAATAATGTCCAAACAAACCTGTATGCCTGACGCGTTTCATGCTCTTTCAACATTTCTTCAGAGGCTTTATTTCAAACATTGCGTGGAGCACTGGCCTCATTTCAATCATTTACACCTGTCCCGGTGGGCGTTGTCTCACCCAGAGGCTGCTGGTATTAGTAGTGCCATAATATCGCTGCAGTGAGCTGCTCCTTCGCAATGTCAGTGTTGAAAAATAAAATACCACAGTGGGTCTGGAAATTGTCATACTGATTTGCATATGGCCGTGTCTGAACTGGGGTGGCAGAGTGGGCTAAAGAACGGTGATGGGTTAAACCCAGATCTGTTGACTGGGTGTGAGTGTTTCATTGGTTCAGATGCTCTGTCCATCACCACTCCCTTTTGTACCGCTTTGTTCACCATAAGTTGGCAGGGTATGCTTAGAAGTGAGTCCCTTGCTCACTTTGCCACTGGATTCAAGCAAGCCTGGCTGAAGACGGCTGTAATGCCAGAAACCGGTCCTAGGAAGCTTGCTTCTGGTCCAGGGAAGGCATGGCTTGGCAGTTCGGGCTGGACTGTTCCCATGAGGCACAGGGTCCGACTGATTTGCATATGGCCATGTCTGAACTGGGGTGGCAGAGTGGGCTAAAGAACGGTGATGGATGAAACCCAGATCTGTTGACTGGGTGTGAGTGTTTTGATTGGTTCAGATGCTCCGTCCATCACCACCCCCTTTTGTAAAACTCAGGGTAAAGACACCAAAAGATGCCAAATTTAACAACGAGGATAAGAGGTCTTGTTACTAGAGATAACAATAACTGGTGAGTTATAGTTTTTTTTCAATTTTAAAACATTACATTGTCACTAAACCTTTCATCGCTATCGCTTTAATCTTTGCTTTTTTCAGTTTATTTCTAGGGCGTTTTTTTATGTAGAGTAGTATTTTATTACCATAGATAGCGCCAACCCACTGCAGGAGCCAACCTATCCACCGTGCATGGGGTGTGGTTGGCCGCAGGGCCTACTGGCATGGGCAGTGTGCAGCTGGTCTCGCTCATGCTGGCCACACTCAGGCAGACTTATTGGCATTGTCAAAGACTTACAACAGCAAAATATAACAAGTGGTTCTATTGGCTTTATCAATATATATGAAGCAGATCTATTATCTTTCATCAAAAATGAGAAATATTATTAATCAAATGTTTTTTTCATTAATTCACACAAAATAATTTAATAAAAAAATTATAGTGATTATTACCAAAAAAAAAAAATCAACATGTCTGTGAATCTTTATAGTGATTATTACTGTAGTTAAAGATCTAAAAAATGTTAAAAGGCTCAGCCATTTTTTTTCAAATAAAACCAACGTATTTGAGCAGCATAAAGCTTGAGCTAGGTCTGCTTCAAAAAAACATATTGTTAGTTCCCAAGGGTCATGGATTTAATCACCCAGAGACGTACTGCTATTTTTATGTTGCTGGGTAGCTGCTGCACTCCCGGCAGCTCCCCCACAACATTAGAACAAAAAATGGTTGGTGGTGCCCCCACAGACACTTTCCATGAAGAAACTATGCAAAACAAAGCACTTTTTTGGAAGGTTTTGTGACTATTCCTCAATCTACATCAAAGTTATTAGCAAACCAAAAATGGCATTTCCAATGGAGACTTAGCCTTAACACTGGGATTATATATATATATCTATATCTATATCTATATCTATATCTATATCTATATCTATATATATATATATATATATATATTCACAGAAAAAACCATAGGTTATAGTGGATATATAGTTAGGAATTTGCATTTACAAAACCTTGAAAATTCAATGAAAAAACCATAGGTTATAGGCCATATATAGTTAGGAATTAGCATTTACAAAACCTTATTTTACTCGCATAAAACCATTGAAATTCCATATATAGTTAGCTAACTATAAGCGCTAACTATATATCGCGCACCCGCAATCCACTGCTGATGATGTCACATATTACATCATTCATGACATGGTCAGTGACATCACTGATGACATCACTGATTACAACATCCAGTGACTGTATGTTTCTGTAAAGTTAAAATATGTTTCACATATTGAAGAATGAGTGGATGTATAAGTGTCTGGATGAAGAATTTAGTAGGTGCATGACTGACTGTATGAGTGAGTGATTAAATGTGTCTCACTGAGTACATGGGTTAGTGACTAAACTGTCTTAATTCGTGCATCAGTATGTTTGTTGTTGTGTAAGCTGCTGCATGTGTTGATCAGTAGCTATAAGAGTAGCCATATGGGTTATTGATTGGTTGCCCAAATATTTGAATGGGAGGCTGAGTGTGTGTGTGGGTGGCTGGGAGGTGCGTGACTCTGTGCATAGATGTGTAAGCAGTTGATTCACTAGGAGTATGAGTTCAAGAGTGCATGTGGAAACAGCTATATGAGCGGTTGACTGTGCATGGGTGTGTTGGTGAGTGAATGGATTTCTCATTGCTACATGTGCAAGTAAGTACGTATGTAAAACACAATACATGTGAGAGTTGAGATATATAAATAACTGAACATAAGAGCCAGTGAATGTGTGAGTGGCTGTATCGATCACTGTGAGCTTGTATCAGGGATTATATAAGAGAGTAAATATGTGTTATTATATGTTTGAATAAGTAAGATGTGTATAACTGTATAGTTGAGGAAATGGAGGTGTGATTGATTCTTTGCATGACTGACTAGGTGTGTGAGTAAGTCCATGGATGAGTGACAGTCTGTGAGTGTCTGTTTATACTGAGTGTATGTAAGGTTATATTAGAGTCTGAAGAGGTTCATTGTATTATCACATGAGTGATGTGATCAGTGATGACAAATGAGATGTCATCAGTGATGTCATTTGAGTTGTCATCAGTGATGTCATTTGAGATGTCATCATTGATATCATTTGAGTTGTCATCAGTGATGTCATTTGAGATGTCATCAGTGATGTCATCAGTGATGTCACTGACCATGTCATGAATGATGTAATATGTGACATCATCAGCAGTGGATTGCGGGTGCGCGATATATAGTTAGCGCTTATAGTTAGCTAACTATATATGGAATTTCAATGGTTTTATGCGAGTAAAATAAGGTTTTGTAAATGCTAATTCCTAACTATATATGGCCTATAACCTATGGTTTTTTCATTGAATTTTCAAGGTTTTGTAAATGCAAATTCCTAACTATATATCCACTATAACCTATGGTTTTTTCTGTGAATTTCATTGGTTTTTTAATAGCAAATATGAAAAGCTTTAAAATGTCAAGTACGTGATAGATAAAAACATTTTCGTATTTATGCACGCTGATGTGCTTTGAACGCTGCCCCCCCCCCTCCCCTCTTTTGCCTTTGTTAGTACTCTCTCTTTGCAGATACAGAAGGGTAGTTAACGCAGGCCTTTACCCCCGTTGTAATCCGTCGTACCTCCTTGTCTCTCCATTTGATTGATTGTTGTCCAAGCATTTACTGTTTTAGAATTGGTTCTCTTTGGATCATTCTCTATTTACAAACAAGCACAAAGTCGCAATACTCTGTTTAGTCTTTGCAGATAGTGAAAAATCGTGTAAAAAAATAAAAGTAATCGAGCAAAATCAGTAGGCCACTAATTGGATCTCTTTTTGACCTCGCTAAAATAGAAATATTAGGAACAACCCTTCTTGAGAAATACGAAAATAGTGAGATGAACTGAGCTCCACACCATGAGGGCTGCAAGACAGCTCGGCTCCATCACCCATCCCGCACAAAATAATGACAAACCCTATGCAAATATTAAAAATATAGACAACACACCAGCAAAGAAATAGGGTAAAACATTTTATTAAAAAACTATTTACATAACGTTGGTTTATAAGATGATGTCAGTAGTGGACCGATGTGTGAATAGATCGAAAACAGCACAAGGCTCCAAGATCCGGATAGCAAGCTCCTGGATGTTGGGTGCCATAGTTTAGAGTTCTGAATTTCAGCCTTTTTCAATGCCTGTGCTTTGTTGAATCAAAATGGCGGCTTGACACAAAGCTGACTCAAGCGTTGTTACTGATGCTATGCAGACCAAAACTGGTTTTCAGTTTGTACATTTTTCTAGATTTTTCAATCCAAGTTTGGTTGACTTTGTAGAACGATGGCTTCAGATTTTCAACATACGGTGTGGTGGCGCTGACTGGGAGGGGGCGCTTCGCTCCTGCCCCCTCCCCAAGTAAGATTTTCATACGTGAAAGTACGTTAATGGTTTTGGTCCCCGAGATGCTTCGATGTCACTACCATTCTCAAATAGCATAAGTTCTGGATGTTGGGTGCCATAGTTAAGAGTTCTGAGCAGCGCTTGTAACACTGTCTGAAGCTTATTTCCTCCTACTGCAGCTTCACTATTCTCAAAGTAAGTGAGTGTCGTTTGTGGACCTGACTGCATTAGAAAACAATATGATATGTTACCTTCCTAAACAGCTTGACGGAGGCCCCTGAGGGGCGCTGTGATGGCCATGGACTCGGAGAAGACGCTTGGCTCCGACACCCTCCCCAAGTCTTATAGCACTGGTGTAGCCTGAGATCGCCCCCGACATAGGCGGCCGGCTCCCGGGGTCCGGCGGTACTTTTTGCCTTTTGATGACTCTTCAATTCTGGACCTTGTCCCACAATCCGTTTGACCTGAAGACAAGCTGTAGTGAGGCGCCCCTTTATCGTTTTAGTTGCCATTCCGCCCGCTTTTGCTACACTGTGCCTCTTCCGCCATTCAGCTGTTTTCCGCCCGCTCTTGCGACTACAGCGTCTCGCTCACCATGTAGTTGAGATGCGCCCGCTCTAGCGGTGCAGCGATAGGCGGCTGCCACAGGACTCTCAAAATGGCGGCCGGCTCTTCGGTTTTGGGCCTGGTCCACTGAAATGGCCCTGGGACACCTTGGAAGTCGGACGCTTGTCTGCTAGGGCTTGGATCCCATTCTCGAAAAGCGTCCCCTCAGCCGTGAAGATTCTACAAAAGTCTTGGGGGCCTCCGACTCCCGCAGGCTTCTGGTGGGGAGCGGCTGCCATGATTGCTCGTGGAATGGCCACGACGGAGCTACGAGATGGTAGTGGTCTCATGCTGACGCCAGCTTTAGTCTGAAACATCCAGAAACACTGTAGACTACCAATTCGATCAGTTCCGGTAGCGCCCCAACATGACCCGGAAGAGAAGAACTTGCCCTCCCCTCTTTGACTGATGGTTCTTGTTGCCTGTCCCCTCTGTTGTCATTTAACAGAACTTTTTGGACTGCTGAAAGGGGTTGTGTTCTGAACGCTGGTTGGTGGAGACATTTAGACTATATTCTTGACCTACGTTGTCGCGTAATGCGTTTTATGACACGCCGCGTTAGCGCACCCGGAAGTGATCCGAGGCGCGGCGCGCAGCGCGTAACGTAAGCATAACAGGTCATGTGACTTGTTAATAAAACTTTTCATTGGTTCATTTTACTTTTGTTAATTTAATGATGAAAAGCTTGGTCATATGACCTAAAAATTACGCTTTTTATTATTTTCGAACAATATTTTTTTTTCAAACATATGTTATAATATTCCAGGCTAATGTACTTTCCCGGAAAATTTACAACTGTCTGGCAAGTAAAATATATTCCTTTTTCGAGAAAAAGGGCGTTTCTTCCTTCCATGACGGAGCCGTTGAGTAAAAGAGATTCGGCCTGCTGTCTTAGTCGCCGATACGCCTGATTATCAGATTCTTATCGATCACTTTATGTTGCAGACATGAAAAACACAACTGCCCTTGACCATTTATCTTTACTGCGTTCCTACATATTATACCTTTTATCCGTCATGTAATTGGACTGCTTTATTTCACTTGCCTTTTACTGATTCGAAAACAGTCACTAAAAGTAAAAACTTTACAAATGAAAATACTACTACCGTGTTTTGTTTTAAAAACCTTTATTGTGAAAATGTCAGTATACAAATACGGGCCTATAACCACGTGGGCCGGCCACGGAGCAAACTCAAATCGTATATGATGAGGAGACATTTACACTGTAGAAGAACGTAACGAGCGGGCCATTAGGTGACAAGAACAAAGGTGTCTAACAGTTGCGGTATCGGTGGACGTACATTTTGTAATTAAAATACGACAGGGCCACTTACAATAACATTTTCTAGATATACATTTGCGGGCAAAGAGTTACGAGTCCCATTTATACCGGCGCCATTTTGGGCGAGGCCGGGCAGGTCCAAGATATAGTCAAAATGTCTCCACCAACCATCGGCCAGACCAGAACCCCTTTCGGCCCTTTATGTTACAAGATGATGTCTTCCATTCAGAAAATATTGGTGGCAGCATTTTGAAAGGAAACAGAAACAGCCGTTCTCCTAGTGAGTTTCACATTGTTACATTTAGGAAGAATGTTGAAGAGTAGTATGTGGAAAATCTGAAGCCATTTTTCTACAAACTCTCAATCAGACTTGGATGGAAAAAAAAACCTGAAGAATGTACAAACTGAAAACCAATTTTTGTCTGTATAGCACCAACAGTAACGCTTGAGTCAGCTTTGTGTCAAGCCGCCATTTTCATTCAATCAATAGCGTCCCCCTGCACACATTCAGGGACCTGGTCGTGTCTTCAGATGAAACGCATTGTAGGAAAAGAAGCAGAAAGGAAAAGGAAAAAAGTTCCGCCGGACCTAGTGAAGCTGCAGCAGGTGCAAATAAGCTTCAGACAGTCTTACAAGCACTGCTCAGAACTCTCAACTGAGGCACTCAACATCCAGGACTTGCCATTCGGATCTTGGCGCCTTGTATTTTTGTTTTGTTTTTGATGGAAGGGAAAGAACAAAAAACAGACATTGAAAAAGGCTCAACAGTGCAGGGCGCCTTGTGCTGGTTCCGACCTATTCACACATCGGTCCGCTACTGACATCACCTCATAAACCAACGGGGCACCCCACGCCGACTTTCGGCGCAGCATTGTAGGATGGACACACCAGTGCGGCAATTTGATGGATACCACCTCGGTGCCATCCAGATCTCGGCGCGTTCATTCATTCAATAGCGTCCCCCTGCACACATTCAGGGACCTGGTCGTGTCTTCAGAAGAAACGCATTGTAGGAAAAGAAGCAGAAAGGAAAAAGCAACAAGTTCCGCCGGACCTAGTGAAGCTGCAGCAGGTGCAAATAAGCTTCAGACAGTTCTACAAGCACTGCTCAGAAATCTCAACTGAGGCACTCAACATCCAGGACTTGCCATTCGGATCTTGGCGCCTTGTGCTGGTTCCGACCTATTCACACATCAGTCCACTACTGACATCACCTCATAAGCCAACGGGGCACCCCACGCCGACTTCCGGCGCAGCATTGTAGGATGGCCACACCAGTGCAGCCACTTGCTGGACACCACCTCGGTGCCATCCGGATCTCAGCGCGTTCGAGTCACTGTGCCGGAAGAGTGACCGGAACTCAGCTGAACACGCCGTCTTTCGGCGCAGCATTGTAGGATGGCCACACCAGTACGGCAATTTGCTGGACACCACCTCGGCGCCATCCGGATCTCGGCGCGTTCGAGTCACTGTACCGCAACAGTGACCGCAATTCAGCTGGACACGCCGTCTTTCGGCGCAGCATTGTAGGATGGCCACACCAGTGCGGCAATTTGCTGGACACCACCTCGGTGCCATCCGGATCTCGGCGCGTTGTGCTGCCTTCGGCCTATTCGCACATCGGTCCGCTACTGACGCCGCCTCACGTGCCAACTGATTTTCTACGCTTTTTGTAGCCCTATGTCGCATAACAGGTCATGTGACTTGTTTATAAAACTTTTCATTGGTTCATTTTACTTTTGGTTTCCTAAAGATGGAAGGCTTGGTCATATGACCTAAAAATAACACTTTTCATTGGTTTAGAACATTTTTTTTTCCCAAACGATGAAAGCCCCACCTTGTTTCTGGATCATTCAGACTGAAGCTGGCGTCAGCATGAGAGCACCACCATCTCGTGGCTCCGTCGTGGTCATTCCGCGAGCAATCATGGCAGCCGCTCCCCACCGAAAGCCTGCGGGAGTCTGGAGCCCCCAAGACTTTTATACAATCTTCACGGCTGAGGGGACGCTTTTCGAGAATGGAGCCCAAGCCCTAGCAGGCAAGCATCCGACTTCCAAGGTGTCCCAGGGCCATCTCAGTGGACCAGGCCCAAAACCGAAGAGCCGTCCGCCATTTTAAGAGTCATGTGGCAGCCGCCTATCGCTGCACCGCAAGAGTGGGAACAACTCAACTACATGGTGAGCGAGACGCTGTAGTCGCAAGAGCGGGCGGTAAACAGCTGAATGGCCGCCACCTGGGGAGGCCCGTTCACGCCGCCTCCCCCCCCCCCCCCCCCCGGGCCGCCGCACGCCAATTTTCGGAGCAGCATTGTAGGATACCAAAACCAGTGCGGCAGTTTACTGGACATCACCTGGGTGCCTGTCGTACATGTTGTGTCAGCCATGTGACACTGGACACAGACCGCTACTGACGAGGCCTCCCCCCGCACCACCCGGGACGCCCCACGCTGTTTTTCTGTGCTGCATTGTAGGATCCCTAAACCAGTGCGGCACCCAGGCGACATCACCTGGGTGCCGTCCAGAACTCTGCACGTTGTGCTGCCTTGGGACTATTCGCACAACAGACCGCTACTGACGAGGCCTCCCCCCGCCCCACCCGGGACGCCCCACGCCAATTTTCGGAGCAGCATTGTAGGATCCCTAAACCAGTGCGGCACCCAGGCGACATCACCTGGGTGCCGTCCAGAACTCTGCACGTTGTGCTGCCTTGGGACTATTCGCACAAAAGACAGCTTCTAACCATTGTTGCTTTTTGTGTTAATAAATGTTTAAATGTTTTTAGTTTTTGTTCTGTTCATTATCGTTAAAAGTTAATAAAGTTTTATAACCTTACTTTGTTGGAGTGTTATCTATTTTTTGAAAAACGGGTGAATGGGGCCTTGAATCGGGTTATTGTCATGTGTGGGCTTTGGAAGTGTGCTGCTGCAGGATCGGACATTTCAAACTCAAATGCACGTTCTTTTTCTTACCTTTCCGAAGCATGGAGCGCAATAGCAGGCAGAGAAAGGGTGATGCACGTGTTGAACACTACCTGACCTGGCAAGTTGCTGGCAGTGCCCCCCCGCCCGCTCCTGAAAGAGGGCACACACACACCGCCGCCCCGAGTACTTCAGAAATCTTTAAAAGACCATGCGCTTGTTCATGAGGCTTAAATGGTTTATCACCTCTTCTAGAACCCCTACATCGACCCTCTGACGTTTCATGGAAAGATTACCATGTAACACAATACCAAGCCCTATCAGCTGAAACCCCCAAGGAATCGTGGGGCATATTATCAAGGGGGTTTATCTCCGCTTTTTTGGCTTTAAAAACCATGAAAGCGGAGATAAAATTATTTCCCTATTATCAAGCTGTCGCTAACACCAGTTAGTGACACCTAAAAGGAGATAGCGACCATCTTGGGCCCGGCTTTGCATGTCAGTGATACTTATCACTAATGACATGCAAAGTGGCGTGCCAAGATGTTAGCGACTGGAAACAGTCCCTAACATCGCTACCTTCTATTACCAACTTTTGGAGATATTCGCACTAAGCGCGAATATCTCCAAAAGCTAACACCTGCCCTGAGCAGTTCTTAGCCATGTTATCCAATGGGAGGTGGATAACATGGCTAAGAGCATTAGGTCGATAATACATGAATATCGCTGACTTTTCTGCGATAATAGCAAGGTTTATCTGCGATAAAAATCGCCGATGTGCGGCGATAATTTTTGTCTCTAAACAAGTTATAGACAAAAATTATCGCTAGTTGTTAGTAATATGCCCCCGGGTTTTTGCTTGCAGAAATCGGGAGGCGGGAGACTAGCACTGAAATCAGTACTCACACGCCTGAATCAGGAGAATTGGCATGTCTGAATTCTCTACAGCTGGGGCCATAAACTACATCCGCAGGGGTAGGTGATAGCCTGGGACCAGCCTGGCATCTAAAATGGCTGCCGTGCACGACAAAATTGTGGCATTCGAAAAAAGGCAAGATGGCGCAGCCGCTGGAAGAGATATATCAACATATATCAGCCTCCTCAGCCACCCTCAGGAAACATAGGGGATTAGGATATGTCTCCCGCACCCCCTTATACCTAGTACTTTAATTAACGAAGCACAAAATGGCGAATTCCCGTTTCGCTACCAGTTTGCGGCCCAGTTCGCGGCCCGTGAAGCGCTTCTACCGTGAAAAATCATTTTTTTTTTATTTTCCCCACGGGACCCTTTAATAACCCCAACAACATTCCTAGGGGGTCAAGAGGGGGATACCTTGCCCCCTTTCATTAAATTCCCCCTTAGTTTTTCACCTTTTCTTCTCTCTCGATCCTACCGAGAGACAAGATGGCGGCCGCTCCGGACTGTCACGCAGCAAAAAAAAAAAAAAAGCTCACGCACAGCCGCTGGAAGAGATGTATCAACATATATCAGCCTCCTCACCCACCCTCAGGAAACATAGGGGATTAGGATACGTCTCCCGTACCCACTTATAACTAGTAATTTAATTTACGAAGCACAAAATGGCGAATTCCCGTTTCGCTACCAGTTCGCGGCCGCGCTTCTACCGTGAAAAATCATTTTTTTTTTATTTTCCCCACGGGACCCTTTAATAACCCCAACAACATTCCTAGGAGGTCAAGAGGGGCATACCTTGCCCCCTTTCATTAAATTCCCCCTTCGTTTTCCACCTCTTCTTCTCTCTCGATCCTACCGAGAGACAAGATGGCGTCCGCTCCGGACTGTTTAGAATGTTGACAGACACCGGAGAGCCAATCAGCTTTCTGCGCGCAAAGTTCCGATAAGCGAAAAGTAAGCGGACCGGATCGCTGCCCAGAGCGCTGTTACAGATATATATCTTGGTTTGAACGTTAATTTCTCAAAAACTACTGGAGCACATATATTGAGACCTAGCAAAGGCACATCGGGCTAACAGTCCCTACAATTTTGCCAAGTTTCGTGCAAATCCATTCAGCCGTTCGAGCTAAAAGTGAGTCCAACCGCCCTATGGAAAACTCAATGCAAAAAACGCGTTTTGGGACCCCCCTTTTTTCTCAGCCCCCCCTTGACGAAACCCCACCAAATTTTCAGGAGCTGCTCAGAAACAAAATGTGCCATTTTCCTGAAAATTTCAGCCGATTCCATCCACAAACGCCAAAGTTATTAGACATAGAATTTTCAAAAGTCCCATAGGGAAAAAATTCTAACTATATATACCTACTGGCGAACGCCAGTAGGTAATATATATATATATATATATATTCATATATATGTCATTTTGCATTGATGCAAGGATTGTGTCCACTTTTCATGTCTATTATCCTTGGGTGCTGTGATCCAATGCTAACCCATTTCTTATTTGCACTGGCACTTTAAATAGCCCCCCCTCCCATTGTGGCGTCATGTGACCAAGGCCTCTGTGAAGGCCGAAACGTTATGCTGGCAGGGCAAGCTTCCACAAATAAAAAATAAACTGCTCACTGCACTTTGGGTCGGCTCCTCTCTATTTTCCCTTGGTGTGCTCCGTTGGATGTGGAGTTCGAGGCGTATTGGATTGGGTGTGTCAAATATATATAATATATATATCTATATATATATATATATATATATATATATATGGTATGTTTTCGTCCTTTAACTCAGCATGCCCAGCCGAACATACATATATATATATATACATACATACATACATACATACACACACACATATATATATATATACACATACACACACACATATATATATTACCTACTGGCGGTCGCCAGTAGGTAGTTATAGTTAGGATTTTTTTCAATGTTAAATCTCAAAATTCTATTTGGAATAACTTTGGCACCGGTTGACGAATCTGCCTGAAAATTTCCTGAAAATGGCCTCGTCGAGCTCCGGTCCTTCCTTGAAAGTTTGGGGGGGATACGTCAAGCGGGGGCCGAGATAAAAGGGGGGTCCCAAAACGCGTTTTCCCCATGTTAATTTCCATAGGGCGGTCGATTTCACTTTTAGCTCGAACGGCTGAATGGATTTCCATCAAACTTGGCAAAATTGTAGGGACTGGTAGCCCGATGTGCCTTTGCTATGTCTCAAGATATGTGCTTCAGTGGATTTTGAGTAATTTAGGTTCAAAAAAATATATATATCTATAGGCGCTCTCCGGTGCGCGCACCGGAGTGCGCTCCAGGCGCGACACGCGACTTGCGCGCAGAAAGCTGATTGGCTCTTGGGTGTCTGTAAACATTCTAAACAGTCTGGAGCGGCCGCCATCTTGTGTCTCGGTAAAATCGAGACACAAGGGGTTTGAAAAAAAAAGGGGCAAATGACCATAAGGGGGAAGAGTAGACCCCCTCTGACCCCCTAGGTTTGATGTAGGGACTAAAATAGGGTCCTGCAGGGCATTAAAAAAAATTTTTCGTTTTGCGCGGGGGAAGCGCATGGTACGCGCACCGGCGAAGCACGGGGAAAATCCAGGACCATATTTATGAAGGCCTTGCGCTGTTAGTTTTGCGCCTCCTGTGCGTCAATTTTTGTGACGCACCAGCGGTGTAAAAAAATGCGCATTGTTATGCAATATTTAAAAAGTGACGCATCTATCTAGATGTGTCACTTTTTAAATATAGTGCAACGAGGCACATTTTATTACACTGCTGGTGTTATGCGTCACTTTTCTGTGCGCACTCCTTATGACATTCCAGATGTGTCATATTTAATGTATGACGAATCATGTTGCAAGGAGTTACAGATACGTCAGTATTTCTCACATATCTGTAAACATGAAAGTGACGCGAGGCAGGCGCAAGATTTTGACGCAACAGCATC